>NC_030823.1:3308136-3614241 GCF_001704415.2 Capra hircus
AAATAATGCACTTAAAATCATGATTACTGTGTCTTTTGTAAGCATCACACTAACTCGTAGCTCAGTCCCTTCTTTTCCTTTTGCTGTTTATTCCCACAAGGCAGATTAACCTGCATGGAACATTTGCTTACATAGAACAAAATGTTCCTAAAATGTAATTAGTATGTAATGACCTGAACACTTCAGAAAACCAACTTTATTAAATTAATTTTGTTGCTCTTGTACAGTTGTGTCCAACACTTTGCGACCCCATGGACTGCAGCTTGCCAGGCTTCCCTGGCCTTCACCATCCCCCAGAGCTTGCTCAAACTCATGTCCATTGAGTCAGTGATGCCATCCAACCATCTCATCCTCTGTCATCCCCTTTCCTCCTGCCTTCAATCTTTCCCAGCATCAGGGTCTTTTCAAATGAGTCAGTTCTCATCATGTGGCCAAAGTATTGGAGCTTCAGCATCAGCATCAGTTTTTCCGATGAATATTCAGGATTGATGTCCTTTAGGATGGACTGGTTGGATCTCCTTGCTGTCCAAAGGACTCTCAAGAGTCTTCTCCAACACCGCGGTTCAAAAGCATTAATTCTTCGGTGCTCAGCCTTCTTTATAGTCCAACACTCACATCCATACATAACTACTGGAAAAACCATAGTTCTGACTAGATGGACTTTGGTCAGCAAAGTAACGTCTCTGCTTTTAAATTTCATTTTGGAAGCACATAAGTTAAAATCCATAAAGATCATTATTTAAAGGATATTACTAGGACATTTGCACAACCTCAAGAAGAGACAAGCAGCAAACCAAGTTTAGAATCGGGGTAGCCAGAACCAATCCAAATGCCCCTGTCACTGGACAGGCTGAAAGCTGGGTGGGAACACTGCGCCAAGCCCCTGTCTCTACTTGGTCTAGAAGCTGTATGTCTCTCTGTCACCATCTGAATGAATTCTACGCAGCCTCATCTTTCTGACAGTGTCATCCACACTGAAATCATGTGTAAGGACACTGACGGGAGGAGCCTGGGCCATAGCCTTGCCCTCTGGCTTCAAGGGAAGCTGGGAAAATGTGGCCATTTTCAAAAGGCAGTCTCACTAGATGGAAGAGCTGCCCAATGTAGTGAGTGTTCAGAGCATCTAGATGGCTAAAAGGAATGAGAAGTGCTACTACACAAAGTTAGGCAGTAATGACATGATTTTTAAATACAAATATTTTGTTTAAATCACCATGTGATCAAGGATTGCATTATAATGTTCATTTCACTATAATCTTCTTTATAACACAGACAATTTCCTGCTTTTCCCCATTAACAAACAATGCAGGCTTCTTGATTTACTTTACATTAATTGAATGAAAAGGAAAGATTAGTTAACAAGTACATCTTTAAAAGACATGTCTGTGTGTTGGTGTGGGGTTTGCATTCTAAAGTGGACATTGAACTTCAAGGCTTGATGTGTTATTCTTTCATTTTGCTTCTGAGAAATGGATTTACTTTAATAGAATTCCTTTTCAAAAAAAATTTTTATTGAAGTACAGTTGATTTACCATGTTGTATTAATTTCAGGTGTGCAAAAAAGTGATTCAATTATATATATACATATATATATTGTTTTACAGATTCTTTTCCATTATAGGTATTATAATATATTTAATATAGTTCCCTGTGCTATATTTTTAAATAAGCTCATATGCATCATTTTTTAGATTCCACATATAAGTTTTATCATATCTTGTCTTTCTTTGGCTTACTGATAATCTCTGCTACTGCTAAGTGACTTCAGTCATGTCCGACTCTGTGCGACCCGGTAGACGGCAGCCCACCAGGCTCCCCCGTCCCTGGGATTCTCCAGGCAAGAACACTGGAGTGGGTTGCCATTTCCTTCTCCAATGCATGAAAGTGAAAAGTGAAAGGGAAGTCGCTCAGTCGTGCCCGACCCTTAGCATGGACTGCAGCCTCCCAGGGGAGGAGGGAAAATCCATGGGATTTTCCAGGCAAGAGTACTGCGTGGGGTGCCATTGCCTTCTCCGACTGATAATCTCTAGGTCCATCCATATGGCTGCAAATGGCGTTAGTGCCTTCTTTTTTATGGCTGAGTAATATTCTATCGGACATATATGTCGCGTGTTCTTTATCTTTTCATATGTTGATGTACATTTAGGTTGCTTCCATGTCTTGGCTATTGTAAAGAGTACTATGACCATTGGGATTCATGTATCTTTTCATATTAGAATTTTCATCTTTTCTGGATATATGCTGAGGAGTTGGATTGCTGGATTATACGGTAACTCTGTTTTTATTTTGTTAAGGAACTTTCATACTATCTTCCATAGCAGAGAATAGTACATACAGTAATTTAAATTCCCACCAACAGTGTATGAGGGTTCCCTTTTCTCTATACATTTATCATTAGTAGACTTTTTGATGATGGCCATCTCAACCAGTATAAAGTGATACCTCATTGTAGTTTTGATTTGCATTTCTCTAACAAGATTGCTGGGAGAAATATCAATAACCTCAGATATGCAGATGACACCACCTTTATGGCAGAAAGTGAAGAGGAACTAAAAAGCCTCTTGATGAAAGTCAAAGAGGAGAGTGAAAAAGTTGGCTTCAAGCTCAACATTTAGAAAACGAAGATCATGGCATCTGGTCCCATCACTTCATGGGAAATAGATGGGGAAACAGTGGAAACAGTGTCAGACTTTGTTTTTTGGGGCTCCAAAATCACTGCAGATGGTGATTGCAGCCATGAAATTAAAAGACGCTTACTCCTTGGAAGAAAAGTTATGACCAACCTAGATAGCATATTCAAAAGCAAAGACGTTATTTTGCCGACTAAGGTCTGTCTAGTCAAGACTATGGTTTCTCCTGTGGTCATGTATGGATGTGAGAGTTGGACTGTGAAGAAGGCTGAGTGCCGAAGAATTGATGCTTTTGAACTGTGGTGTTGGAGAAGACTCTTGAGAGTCCCGTGGACTGCAAGGAGATCCAACCAGTCCATTCTGAAGGAGATCAGCCCTAGGATTTCTTTGGAAGGACTGATGCTAAAGCTGAAACTCCAGTACTCTGGCCACCTCATGCGAAGAGTTGACTCATTGGAAAAGACTCTGATGTTGGGAAGGACTGGGGGCAGGAGGAGAAGGGAACGACAGGGGATGAGATGGGTGGATGGCATCACTAACTCAATGGACATGAGTCTGAGTGAACTCTGGGAGGTGGTGATGGACAGGGAGGCCTGGCGTGCTGCGGTTCATGGGGTCGCAAAGAGTCGGACACCACTGAGCGACTGAACTGAACTGAGCTGAACAATTAGTAGAAGGCAATGGCACCCCACTCCAGTACTCTTGCCTGGAAAATCCTACGAACAGAGGAGCCTGGTGGGCTGCTGTCTCTGGGGTCGCACAGAGTCAGACATGACTGAAGTGACTTAGCAGCAGCAGCAGCAGCAACAGTTAGTGATGTTAAGCATATTTTCGTGTGCTTGTTTGCCATCTATATGTCTTCTTTGGAGAAATGCTTATTTAGGTCCCTATTTTTTAATTGTTTGTTTAAAATTTTTTTTATTTACTTGTTTATTTTTGGCTACATTTGGCCTTTGTTGCTGTGCGTGGGTTTTCTCTACTTGCGGAGAGCAGGGGCCACTTCTTGTTGCGGTGCCCGGGCCTCTCATTGCGGCGGCCTCTCCTGTTACAGGACACGGGCTCTGGAGCGTGGACTTCAGCAGCTGTGGTGCATGGACTTAGTTGTCCCGTGGCATGTGAAATCTTCCTGGACCAAGGGTTGAACCCATGTCCCCCGCATTTGGTAGGCAGATTCTTAACCACTGAACCACCAGGGAAGTCTTGAGTTGCTTGTTTTCTGATGTTGAGCCACTTTCACAAAATTTTAAAAAGTAAAGTAGATGCCAATCCCACTTGTGAAAACATGATGTCGGGCATCACGAGACACTAGTTTAGGAAACATTGCTTTACTCTTCTCTGGGAAGGACTTGAATCTCAACTTCCTGTGGCTTCCTGAGTCAGCTTCCGACACAATCACAACTGGACTGAAAATGGCTGCACAGACTTGCCCTGCTGCCGGCTCAGGTGGTCAGCCACCCGCTACCTCGTCCGAGCCTGCTTGCTGTTGAAATCATGCTTGAGCTGATCAACGACTATAGGTCAGGGCGATTTTAAGTGACTGCCTTCCAGTCTTCCAAAACAAAACATAGAACTGACCCAAACCAAGAAATCAGAGGACTCTTCAGAGCAAGAAATCCATATTGCCTCTAGAACACCCGCAGTGTGGAACTGGGACCCTAGGTGTCTGTGATGCAGGGCCAAGGGTAAATGGGTTCAGGTGGACCCTATAATAGCTTATTCTGTTTGGCTTTTCATTTACTGGGAATGAAGACTCTCTATACCCACAGTGTGCTGAAAAGCACTTACAAATAGCAGCCTGAAACCTTTTATCTCATTTAGAAACAAAACAGTTAGAACCTTATCTTTACTTAATGCATATGGTGTTCCGGTTGTAACCAGTGACATTTTAATTTAAAAAATGACAGCAGCTTTTGCTTTTAACCAACCTATAAAATGGAGATGAGGGAACAGATTAAATGCTAAACTCAGGACCTAATCCCTTAGCAGCCTGTACAAGTCAGAAGTGAAGGCTCCTGCTTTTAAACAGATACCTGTTTGGAGTGATGAAGGAGCCTACCTTACCTATCACCTCTCCTCGAAAAGTCCCCAACCCAGGGCAGCCAGTGCCCGCGATGTGAATCATGCCTAGGGAGGCTGAGAGAGAATCACTAGCTTCACTTACTAGGTCATGCACCCAGTGTGGCCATCTGCCATATGGTGGGACATGGTCCCTTGTGTCCCCATTACACCCTAAGTTTGCTACGTTCAGAGCCCATCAACAACTCCAAGACATGCAAGGGGTATCTGTCCTTCCCCTTCTAGTGGCGTAGCTGAGGAGATTGGAAGGCATCAAATAATTGTTCCTCTGAAATTTTGCACTCGACTGGACTCTCAGGCCAGAAGAGATGCCAGTCATGTTTTAATGGTCGCCCTCCTCCGCTCAGGCCTTGGACTCCTTTGAGGATTCAATGAAAACTCTGAACACCCTCGGCTAAAACAATCACATGGATGCAATACACATACCATTTTCATGTGCTATTACAAGCCTGTGAAGCTCATCTACAGACCTCAGTTCTCATCTAAATCCTTTCTAAACGGTTCTCCATACTGCTGCCAGGGTAAACTTGAAAAAAAAAGAAAAAATGTGGGATTCTAAGTACATTCAGGAAAACTCCAAGTTCCCTAGCATGGTGCTAACCCCCTTTACACACTTCTCACATCCTCTTGACCCACTGTTTTACTCCAGCCATTGCTGCAGCGACTAGCTGTGTGCAAACATGACCCAATCCCAGCCCTCCTCAGCTATCCCTTCCTTTCTTCTGTCCCAGGCCTTCTCCACAAATGTTGTGTGGACCTCTGTGGGAACCTGCCCAACTACACTGCGCATGTGAGGGGGGAAGCGTGAAAGAATTATTACCCCTTGAGACAGCAACTCTTGTCCAATGAGGGCCAGGAACTGGTGCATAAACATCCTCTCTTTCATCTCTCAGGCAGACAACTCTGATCTTCTGTGGGATCAAGGCTTTCAGGGGCGATCAGCTCCACACATGCCCTTGGATTAGTTTTCCCGCCTTCCTTGTTTCACCTTCTAGTTTTCTCACTCCAGTTCCTTGGGAATTTCATCACAAGGTGGACTTTTTGAACACCAGTCCTTCTCTAGGCTCTGCTCTTGGGAGGAACCAGGCCTGAAGATGGCATAAAAGGTCCTGCATGCCTTTCAAATCTCATCCTCTGCAGCTCCAACCAGCACACAGGGACAGTGGACTGCCCCATCCTGTTGAGCTGAGACTCAGCTGAAACAAGCTGACGCTTCTCCTTGGGATGACGTCTTCTCTGTCCTTTAAGTTAGAGCTTGTCACCTTTTTCAGGAAAATGTCCATAAAAACTTCTCCCCAATTTGTGTTACCTGCCCTTCCCCTGGGTCCCCTAATCCCAAGATTCCCTATTCATGGCACTTATCAGATCATGTTGTGATTACCCATCTGCCCATCTGCTTCCCTTATTGGACTGAGAGCTTCTGGAGGCAGAGCCAGTGGGTTTTCTCTGTTTATCCATCTCAAGCCTAGGACTGTCTGGAACTAAAAACTAGAACTGGTTAATTATTTGTTCTGTCAGTGCTGTCTCTTTTCCAGACCATGTTTCGTAAAACAATTCAAGAAGTCACTTGAACTGATTAATGGCACCCCACGCCAGTACTCTTGCCTGGAAAATCCCATGGATGGAGGAGCCTGGTAGGCTGCAGTCCATGGGGTCACTAAGAGTCGGACACAGCTTAGCAACTTCTCTTTCACTTTTCACTTTCATGCATTGGAGAAGGAAATGGCAACCGACTCCAGTGTTCTTACCTGGAGAATCCCAAGGATGGGGGAGCCTGGTGGGCTGCCGTCTCTGGGGTCGCACAGAGTCGGACATGACTGAAGCGACTTAGCAGCAGCAGCAGCAGCAATTATTTATTGACAGACTGAAAAAACGATGTATGAGATTTCTGAGATGAGCCTGGAGCAGGCAATATTTGGGTCTTTATCACATCTGGGCCCAAATGAAGCCAAGAGGAAAGTCCAGGTAGATGGCGTGCCTCTGGGGCCTGCAGAGATAGGACCTAGTCTGTGTGGTTAGCACGCAGGACAGGCCCCTTTTACAGAACAGCTGGTAAAATCCTGGTCTGGGTACTTTCCCCTAATGGGCCTCCTGGGACTTTGCCTGCCCTGCTGTGGGAAGCTGATCTCAAAGACAGAATCTGTCAATGCTGTCTCTTTTCCAGACCATGTTTCGTAAAACAATTCAAGAAGTCACTTCTTCAGGTTTTGCTTAACAGGATCCCTTTCAGAAGCCACATTTGAAAGTTTGCAGAGAGGTAGGACATTTGGCTTATTTACCACTTATTTGCTGATGCCTTGGGGCAAGTTCCCTGAATGCTCTGGGCTTCAGTGTCCCCACGTGCATGTAAGCCAAATGTTGCAGGGCCTCCCATGCCCAGGGGCACCAGTGAGGCCACATTAACCTCAGTGCTAGATTATGTTGAGCACCTGGCCTCAAGCCACACAGCTGCAGAGTCTTAGACTGTCTCATCTCCCCTGTCATTTCCCAGGCTGGCTGAAAGTCTCTTCCATGTGCTCATCTTCTATTGACAAGTTATTTGGGGAGGATCCATGGCCCCTGCCACTGCTGACATACCTGAGGTCTGATTTATTTGGCAAAAAGTTTATGTGTTACTTTTCTATTGCCAAAGCTTCAGTGTATCACCCTTATGATGCATCTCTATCAGGTAGAGAACATAAAAACTGAGACATAAAGAAGAGGCTAAATAGCAGGATATCTGAAGCAGAAGAATGGATCAGTGAGCTAGCTGGAAGATACAATGGTGGAAATAACTGCTGAAGAGAAGAATAAAGTGAAAAGAATGAAAAGAACTAAAGATAGTCTCAGAGACCTCTGGGAAATATCAAATGCACTCAAATTATAGGGGTCCCATAAAAGAAGAGAAAAATAAAGGCTATGAGAAAATTTTGAAGAGATTATAGTTGAAAATATCCCCAACAGGGAAAGGAAATAGTCAATCAAGTCCAAGAAGTGCCAAGAGTCCCATATAGTATAAACCCAAGGAAAAACACGCCAAGACAGATACTAATCAAATTAACAAGGATTAAACACAAAGAAAGAATAATAAAAGCAGCAAGGGAAAAGCAACAAGTAACATACAAGGGAAACCCCATATGTTTAATAGCTGATCTTTCAGCAGAAATTCTGCAGGCCAGAAGGGAGATGCAGGATATATTTGAAAGGGAATAATCTTCAACCAAGATTACTCTACCCAGCAAAAATCTCATTTAAAACTGATGGAGAAATCAAGAGCTTTACAGACAAGCAAAAGTTAAGAGAATTTAGTACCACCAAACCAGTTTTACAACAAACGTTAAAGGGACTGACGTAGTCAAGAAATACAAGATAAGAAAAAGATCTACAAAAATAAACCCCAAACAATTTAAGATAAATGGCAATAAGAATATATATATATATATATATATGCCAATAATTACTTTAAATGTATATGGATTAAATGCTCCAACTAAAAGACACAGGCTAGCTGAATAAATACAAAAACAGGACCCTTGTAGATGCTGTCTACAAGGAACCCGTTTCATACCCTAAAAACACATATAGACTGAAAGTGAGAGGATGGAAAAATATATTTCATGCAAATGGAAATGAAAAGAAAGCTGGAGTAGCAACCCTCATATCAGACAAAATAGACCTTAAAGAATATTACAAGAGATAAGGAAGGACACTATGTAATGATCAAGGAATCAATCCAAGAGGAAGACATAGCAATTGTAAATATCCATGCATACAACACAGGAGCACCTCAGTACATAAAACAAACACTAACAGATACAACATAAGAGAAGGACAAATTGAGAGTGGCACAATAATAGTAGGAGACTTTAAACCCCATTTATACCCATGGACAGATCACAAAACAGGAAATTAATAAGGAAACACAAGTCTTAAATGGCACATTAGATCAGATGGATCTCATTGATATCTTCAGGACATTCCATCCAAATTGCAGATGAATACACCTTCTCAAGTGCACACAGAACATTCTCCAGGATAGACCACATCTTGTGTCACAAATCAAATCTCAGTAAATTTAACAAAATTGAAATCATGTCAAGCATCTTTTCTGACTGTTTAACACTATGAGACTAGATATCAATTACAAGAAAAAAAAACTGTAGAAAACACAAAAGCATGGAGATTAAACATTACTTTTCTAAATAATGAACAGGTAACTGAAGAAATCAAAAGGGAAATCACAAAATTCCTAGAAACAAATGACAATGAGAATACAATTCAAAACATAAGGGATGCAGCAAAAGCAGTTCTAAGAGGGAAGTTTATAGCAATACAATCCTTCCTCAAGAAACAAGAAAAACATAGAATAGACAACCTAACTTCACATCTAAAACAACTGGAAAAAGAACAAAACCCCCAAAATTAGCAGAAGGAAAGAAATCATAAATGTCAGAGCAGAAATAAACACAAAAGAAATGAAAGAAACAGTAGTAAAGATTAATAAAACTAAAAGCTGGTTCTATGAGAGGTAAACAAAATAGGCAAACATTTAGCCTGACTCATCAAGAAAAAAAGAGAGATGTATCTAATCAACAAAATTAGAAACGAAAAAGGAGAGGTTACAACAGATAATGCAGAAATACAAAGGATTGCAAGACACTATTATGAGCAACTATATGGCAATAAAATGGATAACCTGGAAGAAATGGTCAGATTCTTAGAAAAGTTCAGTCTTCCAAGACTGAACCAGGAATAAACAGAAATTAAGAACAACCCAATGACAACCACTGAAATTGAAACTCAAAAATCTCCCAAAAAACAAAAGCCCAGGACCAGACAGCATCACAGGAGAATTCTATCAAATATTTAGAGAAGAGCTAATGCCTATCCTCCTAAAACTCCTAAAACCTAAAAATTACAGAGGAAGGAGCACTTCCAAACTCATTCTACGAGGCCACCATCACTCTGATGTCAAAACCAGACCAAGACAACACACAGAAAAGAAAATTACAGGCCAATATCACTGATGAACATAGATGCAAAAATCCTCAACAAAATTCTAGCAAACAGAATTCAGCAGCACATCAAAAAGCTCACACACCATGATCAAGTTGAGTTTATTCCAGGGATGCAAGGATTCTTCAATATATGCAAATCAATCAATGTGATACTTGATTGATCAATCAATGTAATACCATATTAACAAATTGTAATACCATATTAACAAATTGTGATCAACCAATGTGATACCATATTAACAAACTGAAAGATAAAAACCATATGATAATCTCAATAGATGCTGAAAAAGCCTTTGACAAAATTTGGCACCCATTTATGATTAAAACTCTTCAAAAAATAGGCATAGAAGGAGTCTACCTCAACATACTAAAGACTGTATATGATAAGCCCACAGCAAACACTATTCTCAATGGTGAAAAACTGAAAGCATTCCCTCTATGATCAGGAACAAGACAAGGGCGTCCACTCTCACCACTATTATTCAACATATTTTTGGAAGTCCTAGCTATGGCAATCAGAAAAGAAAAAGAAATAAAAAGAATCCAGATTGGAAAAGAAGAAGTAAAGCTCTCACTCTTTGCAGATGACATGATACTATACATAGAAAACCCTAAAGATACTATCAGAAAATTACTAGAACTAATCAGTGAATTTAGCAAAGTTGCAGGATATAAAATCAATACACAGAAATCGCTTGTATTCCTATATACTAACAATGAAAAATCAGAAAGAGAAATTAAGGAATCAATTCCATTCACCATTGCAACAAAAAGAATTAAATACCTAGGAATAAACCTACCTAAGGAGACCAGAGAATTGCATACAGAAAATTATAAGACACTGATGAAAGAAATCAAAGACAACATAAATAGATGGAGAGATATTCCATGTTCTTGGATGGGAAGAATCATTATTATGAAAATGACTATACTACCAAATGCAATCTACAGATTCAATGCAATCCCTATCAAACTACCAAAGGCATTTTTTACAGAACTAGAACCAAAAATTTCATATTTCATATGAAAACACAAAAGATCCCTAATAGCCAAAGCAGTCTTGAGAAAGAAAAATGGAGCTGGAGGAATCAACCTTCTTGGCTTCAGCTTATACTACAAAGCTACAGCCATCAAGACAGTATGGTACTGGCACAAAAACAGAAATGTAGACCAATGGAACAAGATAGAAAGCCCAGAAATAAACCCATGCACCTATGGGCATCTTATTTTTGACAAAGAGGCAAGAATATACAATGGGACAAAGAACCTCTTCAATAAATGGTGCTGTGAAAATTCAACAGCTACATGTAAAAGAATGAAATTAGAACACTTTCTAATACCATACACAAAGATAAACTCAAAATGGATTAAAGACCTACATGTAAGACCAGAAACTATAAATCTCTTAGAAGAAAACATAGAACACTCGATGACATAAGTCAAAGCAAGATCCTCTATGACCCACTTACTAGAGTAATAGAAACAAAAACAAAAATAAACAAGTGGGACCTGATTAAACTTAAAAGCTTTTTCACAGCAAAGGAAACAAGGTGAAAAGACAACCCTCAGAATGGGAGAAAATAATAGCAAAGGAAACAACTGACAGAGGATTAATTTCAAAATATATAAGCAGCTCATACAACTCAATACCAGAAAAGCAAACAACCCAATCAAAAAGTGGGAAAAAGACCTAAACAGACATCTCTCCAAAGAAGACATACAGATGGCTAACAAACACATGGAAAGATGCTCAACATCACTCATTACTAGAGAAATGCAAATCAAAACTACAATGAGATATCACCTCACAACAGTCAGAATGGCCAACATCAAAAAGTCTACAAACATTAAATGCTAGAGAGGGTGTGGAGAAAAGGGAACTCTCTTGCACTGTTGGTGGGAATGTAAATTGATATAGCCACTCTGGAAGACAGTATGGAGATTTCGTATAAGACTAGGAATAAAACCACCATATGACCCAGCAATCTCACTCCTTACCCTGAGGAAACCAAAACTGAAAAAAGACACATGTATCCCATTGTTCATTGTAGCACTATTTACAATAGCTAGAATACGGAAGCAACCTACATGTCCGTTGACAGATGATGGATAAAGAAGTTGTGGTACATATACGCAATGCAATATTACTCGCCATAATAAGAATGCATTTGAGTCAGTTCAGGTGAGATGGATGACCCTAGAGCCTATTATATAGAGTGAAGTAAGTCAGAAAAATAAAGATAATTATCATATACTAATACATATAGATGGAATCTAGAAAGATGGTACCAATGAATTTATTTGCAGGGCAGCAATGGAGAAACAGACACAGAGATAGACTTATGGACACTGCAGGTGGGGAGGGGAGGTGGGAGAGGGTGAACTGTATGGAGAGAGTAACAGGGAAACTTACATGGCCATATGTAAAACAGAGAGCCAACGGGAATTTGCCATATGGTTCAGGAAACTCAAACAGGGGCTCTGTATCAACCTAGAGGGGTGGGATGGGAGGGAGATGGGAGGGAGGTTTAAGAGGGAGGGGATGTGTGTATACCTATGGGTGATTTATGTTGAAGTTTGACATAAAACAATAAAATTCGGTAAAGCAATTCTCCCTCAATTTAAAAATAAGTAAATTTTTTTAAAAATAAAAATTCTGCAAACAAAAAAAAACCTAAACATATAACAAGCTCAGCAAATTTAGATGAAAAAAGACCTCATCATTTTCATAGTTGTTTCTGGCTTTAAGGACAGCAGGTGGCAGCAGAATCAAGCTTTTTCATAGCAAGAAGCTTCTGGAGCTTCAGATGGTTTTCAAAGGAGAGAAGTAGCTTTTAGCAAAAACCTTCAATCTAAAAATCTAAACTCTAATCTGAATTGCCACAATTTCTTTAATGTATGTTTACACTTTATTTTAAATTACTTTAAAAATAAACTATGTTTCAGTTCAGTTCAGTAGCTCAGTCGTGTCCAACTCTGCAACCCCATGAATCGCAGCACGCCAGGCCTCCCTGTCCATCACCAACTCTCGGAGTTCACTCAGACTCACATCCATTGAGTCAGTGATGCCATCCAGCCATCTCATCCTCTGTCGTCCCCTTCTCCTCCTGCCCCCCAATCCCTTCCAGCGTCAGAGTCTTTTCCAATGAGTCAACTCTTAGCATGAGGTGGCCAAAGTACTGGAGTTTCAGCTTTAGCATCATTCCTTCCAAAGAAATCCCAGGGCTGATCTCCTTCAGAATGGACTGGTTGGATCTCCTTGCAGTCCACGGGACTCTCAAGAGTCTTCTCCAACACCACAGTTCAAAAGCATCAATTCTTCAGCGTTCAGCTTTCTTTACGGTCCAACTCTCACATCCATACATGACCATTGGAAAAACCATAGCCTTGACTAGATGGGCCTTTATTGGCAAAGTAATGTCTCGCTTTTCAATATGCTATCTAGGTTGGTCATAACTTTCTTTCCAAGGAGTAAGTGTCTTTTAATTTCATGGCTGCAGTCACCATCTGCAGTGATTTTGGAGCCCCCAAAAATAAAGTCTGACACTGTTTCCACTGTTTCCCCACCTATTTCCCATGAAGTGATGGGACCAGATGCCATGATCTTCATTTTCTGAATGTTGAGCTTTAAGCCAACTTTTTCACTCTCCTCTTTCACTTTCATCAAGAGGCTTTTTAGTTCTTCTTCACTTTCTGCCATAAAGGTGGTGTCATCTGCATATCTGAGGTTATTGATATTTCTCCCGGCAATCTTGATTCCAGCTTGTGCTTCTTCCAGCCCAGCGTTTCTCATGATGTACTCTGCATAGAAATTAAATAAGCAGGGTGACAATATACAGCCTTGATGGACTCCTTTTCCTATTTGGAACCAGTCTGTTGTTCAGTGTTCAGCTCTAACTGTTGCTTCCTGACCTGCATACAGGTTTCTCAAGAGGTAGGTCAGGTGGTCTGGTATTCCCATCTCTTTCAGAATTTTCCGCAGTTTATTGTGATCCACACAGTCAAAGGCTTTGACATAGTCAGTAAAGCAGAAATAGATGCTTTTCTGGAACTCTCTTGCTTTTTCGATGATCCAGTGGATGTTGGCAATATGATCTCTGGTTCCTCTGCCTTTTCTAAACCAGCTTGAACATCAGGAAGCTCACAGTTCACGTATTGCTGAGGCCTGGCTTGGAGAATGTTGAGCATTACTTTACTAGCATGTGAGATGAGTGCAATCGTGTGGTAGTTTGAGCATGCTTTGGCATTGCCTTTCTTTGGGATTGGAATGAAAACGGACCTTTTCCAGTCCTGTGGCCACGGCTCAATTTTCCAAATGTGCTGACATATTGAGCAGCACTTTCACAGCATCATCTTTCAAGATTTGAAACAACTCCCCTGGAATTCCATCACCTCCACTAGCTTTGTTCGTAGTGGGCTTTCTAAGGCCCACTTGACTTCACATTCCAGGATGTCTGGCTCTAGGTGAGTGATCATACCATTGTGAGTATCTTGGTCATGAAGATCTTTTTTGTACAGTTCTTCTGTGTATTCTTGCCACCTCTTCTTAATATCTTCTGCTTCTATTAGGTCCATACCATTTCTGTCCTTTATTGAGCCCATCTTTGCATGAAATATTCCTTTGGTATCTCTAATTTTCTTGAAGAGATCTCTAGTCTTTCCCATTCTGTTGTTTCCCTCTATTTCTTTGCATTGATTGCTGAGGAAGGCTTTCTTATCTCTTCTTGCTATTCTTTGGAACTCTGCATTCAGATGCTTATATCTTTCCTTTTCTCCTTTACTTTTCACTTCTCTTCTTTTCACAGCTATTTGTAAGGCCTCCTCAGACAGCCATTTTGCTTTTTTGCATTTCTTTTCCATGGGGATGGTCTTGATCCCTGTCTCCTGTACAATGTCACGAACCTCTGTCCATAGTTCATCAGGCACTCTATCTATCAGATCTAGGCCCTTAAATCTATTTCTCACTTCCACTGTATAATCATAAGGTATTTGATGTAGGTCATACCTGAATGGTCTAGTGGTTTTCCCTACTTTCTTCAATTTAAGTCTGAATTTGGTAATAAGGAGTTCATGATCTGAGCCACAGTCAGCTCCCAGTCTTGTTTTTGTTGACCATATAGAGCTTCTCCATCTTTGCCTGCAAATAATATAATCAGTCTGATTTCAGTGTTGACCATCTGGTAATGTCCATGTGTAGAGTCTTCTCTTGTGTTGTTGGAAGAGGGTGTTTGCTATGACCAGCGCATTTTCTTGGCAAAACTCTATTAGTCTTTGCCCTGCTTCATTCCATATTCCAAGGCTTAGCACATTTTAATTTTAAAAATAAATAAATAAATCATAAAAATCTCAGCTCAGCAGGAGAACAAAAACAAGCAGAATGAGAAGCCAGTGTCATCAGCCTGGGCTACTAAAGACCCAAATCTCATCCTTTGCTGCCATCCTTGTCCTTCCAAGGAATTCCGAGATTTCTGTGGACCATGGCCTGGAAATGAAGCTGGAATCTGTCTCTCCTTGAGTAGGATTCCTGTCCTGATGGTGCCCTTGTTGGTTCTCCAGGAAACAGGCTCTCTTCAAGGTTGGGCTCCCTGAAGAGGTCAATCTAAATTCAGAACAAATTTATGCATCAAAAAGGGTTTCTTTGGTTTTTTTTTTTTTTAAGAAATATTGCATGTAATGAAAAGAAATGCAGGGCTGCTGTGTGCTGTAACACAGATGAACCTCCAGAGCATCATGCTGAGTAAGTGAAAGAAGGCAGTCACGAATGTACGGTACCATTTATAGGAAATGCACAGAATAGGCAAATCAAGAGACAGAAAATAGATTCGTGGTTGTCTAAGGCTGGGGAGGTGGTGATTGTGGAGTGGCTTCTAAAGAATACAAGGCTTCTTTTGGGGGTGATGAAACTGTTCTAAAATTAGATTCTGGTGACAGTTGCATAGCTCTAGAAATACACTAAAATCTAGTGAATTGTGTACTTTAAATGGGTGAACTTTATTATATGTAAAGTTATCTCAAAGCTGTTTAAAAAAGAGAGAAAAGGGAAAGTATACTTTGATCACTAATATATTTCAAGTGAAAATAAATCTCAAATAACTATTCAAGGAGAGAAACAGAGACAGATGCAGGCAGGGAAAAGAAGAGCCTCTGCAGCTGCCACAGAAAAGAATTGGAGGTTGGTTAGAAATATGACTCTGGTTCATTGGGGAATTTTACTTTTCATTTAGACGCTGGTGTAATGATGGTACAATATGCTTCCTGCTTGGGCAAAACACTTTCAGTTCCTAAGGACTACAAATACTTACCTTAAAGAGTGACTGGATGTTGAGGGTGGCCATCTCGCTGTTTTAGAGGATGGAGCTCTCCCTGGAAAGAAGACAGAATACAGCAGTAGACACAGCAAATCTCTGAAGTCACACAGGCCTGCTTTCAAATCCTAGATCCTCCTTGTATTAGCTTTGAGGCATTCGTTCCTTGTTTATATCCACATCTTGAGGTTGAATAGGAATGACTTAGCGCAAAATATGAAAATGCCTAGCCTGTAATAAACATGGAACTTACGTTGTTTGCCTAGAATGTCCGGCCTTCTCAGCAAGAAGACACTATCTTGCAGCTAAGCTGTGTCATGCTCTTCTGTTGCTCTCATGGCTTAGGACTCTGAAGGTCCTCTCTCCTGAGCCCCAATCACGCCCCCCCCTCCCAGTTCATTTTCCATAAACAACCTCATTATCACTTTTTGCAGCAATGGCAATTCCCTGAGGATGGAAAATTAGTTGAGGAATCTGAGTAGAAGGGAACCCCTGTCCCTGACGACATAGAGCACAGGATCAGTCGATAACACATGTCTATAATACAAGCCTGGACGCCAGTGCTGCCCGATCCAGAACAATAGTGCTTGTATTGGAGAGTGTGAGGTGTTATTATCAGAAGCACTTCTAGAAACTATAGAATATTACTATGAAATGTTAACACCTTAATCAATATTGTACTTAAAATCCATATATATTTTCAACTCCGTAGTTATCCCAGTAGCTTTGGGGGAAATTATACTCTGTTCATAGTGTAACAGATGAGCAAATGGGCTAAGGAGCCAGACTGCCTTGTTTCCAAGCTTGTGAAACCAGGCTAACTACTTATCCTCCTGGTACTTGTTTCCTCACATATCAATTGAGGGAATAATAGGATCCATTTTATAAGGTTATATAAGGATTCTGTGTGTTGATGTAGTATACTTAGAACTGTGCTTGACACATAGTAAGCACTCAATAAATCCGTTACATATAAACAAGTGTTTATTGAATATAGTTGTGGCTTAGTATGTGACACTGTTTTATGTTGGGAATACTAATGTCAAAGAAACAGAATGAGTCCTGCCTTCACGGAGTCTGCTTCCTGGTGGAAGAGGCAGGCAACCGCAGCACGTACATGTACGTCTCTATGGACTGGACTGTGTCCTCCCCCTCCCTTCCTCTCGCCCAAGTCCTTGTTGAAGCCCTAACGCCCAGGGCAATGATATTTGGAGGCAGAGCCTTTGGGAGGTAATTAGAACTAGATGAGGTCATGGAAGCGGGTCTTTCATGAAGGGATCAGTGCTGTTATGAGAAGAGGAAGAGACCAGCGCTCGCTCTCTGCCACGTAAGGACACAGCAAGACGGTGGCCATCTGCAAGCCAAGAAGAGCGCCCTCACCAGGAGCCAAATCCACCAGCACCTGGAGTTTGGACGTCAAGTCTCCAGAACTGTGACAAAGAAATGTCTGTTGTTCAACAACCCAATCCCTATTATTTTGTTATAGTAGCCTGGGCAGATTTGTTTGTTAAATACATATTTGAAGCAACCTTGAATAGACACGTGCCTGGTTTTACTGACGGAAAGAGCCCTGTACTAAACTGTGGGGGGGACCCTCCTTTCGCATTTTAGCAGTTTTCGCATTTACCCACTCTCCACGGAGTAGCCGTGGACGAGTCACTTGATGACTCTTATCTTAGATACCTGCATTTATAAAATGATGAATTAGAGGATCCCCGAAATGTGTGGTTCTGCCCATTTTATGGTTGGAATAGCAATTCACCTGGTAATTTACACACATAAGTGTGCTAATACTTAGGGTGACTTAGAGTGGACACTGATTATCTCAATTGTGCTTTTCAAATGAGAGATTAATTAAATCCTAAATTTGGATTTGACTTCCTAGTTAGCAATGTTTCCTTCCTGGAAAAGAAATAGTGTGTGTCAGACAGAGCAGCTCCTTCTGCTGATTTTTTTCTTTCTTCCTGGGCTTATTGTGAGTTCTGACTGCGCAGCTCTCCTGGGGCCTCTTCCTTTCCAGATAACAGCCGAGACAACAGAGCTCATGGTCTCCCCGAGGTTCTTTTGATAAATGGCTGACACGTGATTGATTCATTCTCATCTCACCAGGTACTTGCACAGAAAAGCTGTAGAGAGTGTAATAGCACAAGAGAATAATTTAAAAACTTTTCAGACATTTTGTAAGATTTGATTTTTCTTCTTCCCTCACTTCTGAATGCTTTCACTGGGGTGTCTTAGATGTAAAAGATTCTTTCAAATTCTTTTGCTCTTGGATCCTCCAATTCTCTGAGCAGGTGACAGCCTCTGGAAATGCATCTAAGGAAGCATCTCATCACTTCCATCCTTTGATCCCTGGGCGCCTTCCACCACCAAGCATGCTAAAGGAAATAAGAGTCTTCCCTGTTAGCTGCGATATAGTGGAACTGAGGTACAACCACAAAGAATTCAGACTAAATCCTATAATGGAGCTGCCTGACAGCTTGAGATGGCAGAAATATTTTTTCCTAGTGATGAGACTAGAAGGATCTTCATAAAACCAGAAAATGTATCATGTATACTTCCAAAAGTTCATCTTAGATCATTTGTCACAATGGAAAAAAATGAGATTTTTGAAATATTAAAAAGTAAGCTCCGTCTCACTCTTAAGATAAATGCAAATAAAAATTACAAGAGGATGCTTAGCAGATTGGCTAAATTTTAAAATAACTTCCTCTGTTTCCATTTACATGTAAAGGTATTAAGAGTTTAATCTGCCTAGCGGAAGACAATTTACAGTATCTATCAAATTTCGTAGTGCACAAAGATTAGTAATTACTTGGATACAGTAATTCTACTTCCAGGAATTTATCCCACAGACCTTCCAGACGTGGGCTTCCCTGGTGGCTCAGCAATAAAGAGTCTGCCTGCCAATGCAGGAGATGTGAGTTGATCCCTAATGTGAATGGCGAAGGGAAGGGAGAACGGAATGGCAACCTACTCCAGCTGACTGGGAAATCCCATGGACAGAGGAGTCCAGTGGGCTACAGTCCATGGGGTCACAAAAGAGTCAGACACAATTTAGCGATTAAAAGACAACAACAATTTTCCAGACAGGTGCTCAAAGATGTAAGTATAAAGATAATTATTACAAAATTATTTGTAACAGGAAACAAAGAAAAAACTTAGAGGCCCATGAAGAAGACTGGGTAAATAATTTGATAAGCTAGATGTGAGAGTTGGACTGTGAAGAAAGCCAAGCGCCGAAGAATTGATGCTTTTGAACTGTGGTGTTGGAGAAGACTCTTGAGAGTCCCCTGGACTGCAACGAGATCCAACAAGTCCATTCTGAAGGAGATCAGTCCTGGATGTTCATTGGAAGGACTGATGCTAAAGCTGAAACTCCAGTACTTTGGCCACCTCATGCGAAGAGTTGACTCATTGGAAAAGACTCTGATGCTGGGAGGGATTGGAGGCAGGAGGAGAAGGGGATGACAGAGGATGAGATGGCTGGATGGCATCACCGACTTGATGGACATGAGTTTGAGTAACTTGGTGGCATCTGGGGAGAGAAACTAGAAACCAGTTTTTCTTTTATACCCTTATCTTTCATTGTATACTTTTTTTAACATTTAGATTTGTGTACCATTTGTATATATACTTCAAAAACTAATTAAAATTTCAACACTCACAATAGTGACACAAAAATTCTATAGGAATAATAACTTACATGTATTGAATTTTGCTGTATGTCAGGCACTGATTTTCTAAACCCTTTGCATGTACTTTTAAATTTAATTCAACAAGGACCTGGTAGCATGGGTCTATTATTATCTCCGTTTCACAGAGGGGAAAAATTGTGGTAGAGAGAGACTGAACAACTTGCCCAAGAATTCACACCTAGTCAGTGACAGAGCTGAGATTTGAGCCCAGACACCTTTGCTCTAAGACCAGAGTCTTAGCTGCTAAGTTATACTTCAGTTCAGTCACTCAGTCATGTCTGACTCTTTGCAGCCTCATGGACTGCAGCAAGCCACGCTTCCCTGTCTATCACCAACTTCCAGAGCTTGTTCAAACTCATGTCCGTCGAGTCAGTGATGCCATCCAATCACCTCATCCTCTGTTGTCCCCTTCCCCTCCTGCTTTCAATCGTTCCCAGCATCAGGATCTTTTCAAATGAGTCAATTCTTCCCATCAGGTGGCCGAAGTATTGGAGTTTCAGCTTTAGCATCAGTCCTTCCAATGAATATTCAGGACTGATTTCCTTTAGGATTGACTGGTTGGATATCCTTGCAGTCCTGGGGACTCTGGAGTCTTCTCCAGCACCACAGTTCAAAACTATCAATTCTTTGGCACTCAGCTTTCTTTATAGTCCAACACTCACATCCATACATGACTACTGGAAAAATGAAAGCTTTGACTAGACAGACCTTTGTTGGCAAAGTAATGTCTCTGCTTTTCCATAAACTGTCTAGGTTGGTCATAGATCCTATGCAGTTTCAGACCTCCATGACAAACTCTTCATTATAGTGTAGCTAATATGAAACCTAGGAAACAAACTCAGAGGTGCAAGTATGTTTATGTTTTCTTTGAATTAACTTAGATCCGATTCCAAGTCCCCATTTAGCTTTCTCGGCAGAAAATATTGTCTTAGTCATTATTGAGGCTCCAGTAATTGTGCAAGGATTGTGCAAGGTCCTGGGGCCTTTCTTGCATGGTAGACACCCTGCCAGTTGTCAACCAACCCTGGTCATCTCAGAGATGTCCACTGACCCAGTGCAAGAGTCTCCAGCCACAGCTTGTAGTCTTACCCACTCTCACCTCTACGTTTTGAGCTTCTGCGTATTCTTGGGAGATTTTCTCCTTCCTTCCTCCTGCTACCTTCAAAGGCATGCTGAATACTCTCGTCATTGAACTCAGGTTTTATCTCAGTACAGGAAGATCATTCTGCAAAAAATCTCTAAGGTGAGTAATTACTGAGGGCCTTTCTAACTTGCTTAGATCAAAGGAGAAGAGAAAATACAGGAAGAAGACGGAGAAATTCATATTTCAATAAACTCTCCTGCCACAGAGTCATAGACACGGAAAACAGAGTAATTTTGGATTTGGAATTTACCTCCTTCTTCATTTCCCCTGCAAGTGTTTGGACCTGTGTAGTTCTGGAATGATGATTTTAATAGTAAAAAAAAAAAAAAAAAAAAGTGTCTTCCATTGATAGTAGATGTGGACTGAGGAACATTTAACCCCTGTGATTTGAATGCAAAGACATTGCTTTCCAAAAGGGACAAAACTCTGATGGCAAGTTGAGGAGTCTCCATTTACACCTTAAACATTCTCAAATAAATATCAGTCAAGTTCCTGGCCGCTGCTCAGCTAACCAACAAACCATAAACGCAAAAAAAGAGATAAGATTGGAATCTAAGGAAGGAAGTGCTAATCCAAAGGCCTGGAATCAAAGAGAAGATTTTTAAATAGAAACCAGTTTGATACCAAAACTTTAGGAGGGTTACTGCAGGCCGGAAGAAGATATATGATCTAAGCACAGAATCTTTGGACTACAGGAGCCTGGGTAAGAGGTCTGCCCCAAATTCCATCTGCCCCCAATGAAAGCAGAAAGGAAATGTGTAAAGCGAGCCAAGCCACGGGGAAAGAGTCCAAGATGGGTGTGCCTCCTGTGAGTTCAGTAATCGCATCCAGCTCAGCAAAGCTGAGTTTCTTTCCTCTTTGGACTACCATCCATTTTAATGAGCAAGGAGCATTTGATTAGAAGACGTTTCAGAAACTCAAATTTCCCTCAGCCTTTGTCTGAGTTTTGTAGAGGAAAACGAATAGAATAGCGGCAAACATGCCTGAGAGTGCTCCTGGTCAGCTAATTCCTGGTCCTTTGCTCCACCTAGTGGATTTCCTTGCTGGAGAGGCTCTGAAAACAATACTTTGTTCCACCGCATTCTGTCCTTGTTCATATCAAGTGAGCTCTTTCCTTTATTTTCACTAAAGCCAATGTACAGCTATGAGTCAGCAGGATCTAATGCATCCCTTTTTTCTCTTCTTTATACGAAATAGCATTACACGCATTATACGATCAGGAGTCACATATAGGCACGGAAAAGCATATTCCACTCATAATTATATCCTCTGAGAGCCAAACTCAGTCAAACCTCAACAGAGTCATTTAATTGAATAATGGCTTGCCTACTTGTTAACTCCCAGGAGGCTTCTTTGAGAAATAATTGGTTAAATAGTCATAGAACTTTTTCAGAAAGTTTCTCATTTGTTCATAAAAACAGATGAAAAAATTATAAAGTACAGCAAAGCTAAGAATCTCAGGTACAAAGGGATTCAGAGCAGATTCTTAAGAAAAATCCATATGTGGAGATAAAGATTAGTATTGGTGTAGGTTTACACAATTACAGTATAAAAAATAAACTCAACCATCTATACTTATTTGCTAGCTGATTTTGCCCTTGTTGGTCATCAGCCTTAAAATCAATCAAATAGTTATTCTTTATCTCTTACCAATGATTGATACTTAATTGTTGTTATGAATTGAATTGTGTTCCCCAAATATTTATATGTTAAAGTCCTAACCCCCAATCTCAGAATATAACCTAATTTGGAGAAAGGGCCTTTGCAGAGTCATAAAGTTAAAATGAGGCCATTAGTGTGGGCCCTAACCCAGTATGATTGGTGTCCTTATGAAAAGCGAAAATGTGGAGACCGACATACGTCAAGGAAGAACACCATGAAGACGAAGACAAGCCAAGGGGAGAGGCCTGAAACAAACCCTTCCCACAGCCCTCAGCAGCAACCGACCCTCCCACAATCTTGATTTCAGACTTCTAGCCTCCAAAACTGTGACATAATAAATGTATGTTGTTTAAGCCACCCAGTTGTGGTACTTTGTCACAGCGGCCCGAGCAAACAAGCACAGTTGCCTCTGGCAAATGAATAAGAATCTCTCTGAAAAAACAAAACTAATCCATAGAATAATAACATGTAATAACACATAATGTAATACTAACTCATGTCATAATGTCTCTAATGGTTTACAAAATGTCTTTTCAGTCATGATGTCATTTAAATTTTAACATAGACCTGTGAGATAGGCAGGATAGCATATAATACTCTGTGCTCAAGAAAGCACTAAAATATTAAAATTGACTAGTCAACTTAGTTTAGAATTTTAAAAAGTAAATGCTAAATAAAAATAATTTTGCTTTAGAAAAATGAAATTAACCCATAGAATGCTAGCGTTGGAAAGGATCTTGGAATTCTAACAAATTGCTCAATCCCCTTGTTTTGGAATAAGATATCTAAAGTCACACAGCAAGTTGATGATTTAGCCACTGTCTTAGCTCAGCCTTCATTCCTTCCGTTTCTCTCATAGTCTGGTGGGTATTTCAAAGATGGTGGCAAAATCAGCCTTTGATGGTGATTAAATCCAGAACTTTTTGGAAAGAATTTCCTTAACGACAATATGCAAACATAGACCCTCTCTCAGTTCAGTTCAGTAGCTCAGTTGGGTCCGACCCTTCGTGACCCCATGGACTGCAGCACTCCAGGCTTCCCTGTCCATCAGGGACCCTTTTTAAGTATTTGCTAATGGAAACACGTGCTAATTAGGAGAAATAACTGTTGGCTAGATGCCTGCCAGAAGATTGATACCCACATGGAACAGAAAGACAGGTAATTTGATCTCTGGCTGGGCTGATAGGATCCATCATCCCTCCAGACAGGTACTTGGTTGTGGTAAAGGTCTAGCTCTGGCTGGAGGGCTGCCCCCATACCACTGAGGATGATTCACCAGAGTGACCTAATCACCTATGGGTCAGAGGCTCAGTTTCATGTGAGGGGGGTGGGGCTGGGGGGACAGAGTCTGAGTAATGCTTCGTGGTGGGTGTGGAGACTTGTTATAATAGTAAGCATACTGTTTATTAGAGTACATGACGCAGGTAATCGCCAGAGATCCCAAACCCGCTATCACCCAGGATTATGGAGATCTGATCTAATATGAGACAGAGAGCCCAGTTTCAGCTCCACAGCAGAAGCCTTTGAAAAGTGTCCAGGAGTAATTGGCATTTAATCAATGCAATCATTATCCTAGCACATGGCTCCTGGAGCTTCAGGGCCTCTTATAACCACTGAACTGCGAAAGGGAGAATATGTCCGTTTAAATTCACCAGCAACAACATTTGATTTACAGTCCCGGATGAGGTCCAAGTGGAAATACATTCACACATTTTTATATTTGAGAAACACAGGTTCACTGTCAGTAAGAATTCAGTCTTGTATCAATGATAGTATAAACAGTGATGGGCATTTTCCCTTTACAGAGGCCTGATTAGCATTAATTTTGACAGAGAGAAGAGTAAAAGCTCTAACAGGCTGTTAAGCATTTGCTTTTCGTTTAATCTTCTCTAAGCCTTTAATGAAACATGGGGAAGAATATGACTGCTCATCTCTCCCCAAGATACAGAAGGAGTGTTTGCTACTTATAATTAGGGGACTAATAAATATGGACTTTGCTTTTGGTTTTGCTTTGTCAAGGGTTATCATTGGGCATTGAATTAAATATTTAAAGGAGAATATACTTCTCTTGAAGGGCAGACACTGTTTTTAGGCCTCTGTCCTCTCTCCTTTTTCTAGCAGGAGTTCAGTTCACTTTCAACCACCCTGTAAAAGACAACTAGAAAAAAGAGAAAGCCCAACTTTCCCTCTCAGCATCTCACAAGTCTTTCCTGTAGGATCCTTAAGAGAAAGTGGGGAGGGAGAAAGAAGTATTTTTTTAATTTTAAGGACCTATAAAATGGTTTCTTTGGAGAAGGCAATGGCACCCCACTCCAGTACTCTTGCCTGGCAAATCCTATGAACAGAGGAGCCTGGTAGGCTGCAGTCCACGGGGTCTCGAAGAGTCGGACACGACTGAGCGACTTCCCTTTCACTTTGCACTTTCATGCATTGGAGAAGGAAATGGCACCCCACTCCAGTGTTGTTGCCTGGAGCATCCCAGGGACGGGGGAGCCTGGTGGGCTGCCGTCTCTGGGGTCGCACAGAGTCGGACACGACTGAGCGACTCAGCAGCAGCAGCAGCAGAATGATTTCTTAGATCGATGGTGGTCTATTTCCGTGTTTTTCAAAGGGTACTCACAAATCACCCACTTCAGAATGACCTAAAAAGCTTGTCACCAACATAGACTGCCAGACCTCCTTGCGTGTTCTGAATCAGAATCAGCGGCAGCGGGCCCTGGAGTCTACATTGCTAACGAGTGTCTCCAGGGTCTCCAATATGCACTAAACATGGACTCTACTCACCTTCCTTTTGTCTCAACACTGTTGTTCCAAGGCTTGACCTCTCTCTGTCTACGCTTACTACTCCCTCAATCGCATCAAGCCTCTTGCCTTTAAAAGTTTTTATAGGCAAATAGTTCTCACATTTGTATCTGTGGCCCACACCTCTTCCCTCAAACACCAGAATCCAATATCTACCTGCCTGATTGGTGTCTAACAGTCATATTAAAAACCAAACTCTCATTTTCTCTCTGAATTTGTTCTTTCTCATCTCAGTAACTGAGATCACACACTCTTGATTCTGTCCTCCGATCTTCCTCACTTCCTCTCATACTCACTTCCAATCCTGTGAGCTCTTTTATATATGCTCCAGATCTTCCCCTATTCCATGGGTTACTACAGCAGCCTCCTTTTGGTCTCTCTCCCCTATCAGTTTCCTGTATCAGTCAGAGTTCAGTTGCAGATAACAGAAACCAGTCTAGTTACCTGAAGCAGAAAGGGATTTAATGTAATTGTGGTAGATTCAGCTATAGAAATCCTTCCCATCCTATATACCTTTTTGCAATGCAACTTTGTCACAACTCCCAAAAGGAAATGGAGTCTATATTTCCTTTCCCTTAAATCGGGGCTAGCCCTCTGATTAAGGTTGGCCAATAGTGATATTGTATGACTCCCAGACCTAACCATAAGAGTTTTTTGCAGCTTCCATTTTTACCATCTTGGAAGACAGCTTTCACATAAAGCAGCTTAAGCTAAATAACTGAAAGATGGAAAGCACACAAAGAGAGAGGGCTCAGACTTTTTCAGCATCCCTACCAAAACTCCAGACATATAAAGGAGGTCATCTAGGACCTTCCAGCCCAGCAGAACTGACAGCTACATACAACCACACATGTGAGCTCAAGTGAAATAGTAGAAGTGCCCAACCAACTTATGTTTGGGGGGCATTCATTACACAGCAAAAATAACTGAACTGTCAGGGAAGTTAAGACTTATAAAACCTTTGAGGGGCTGCAGGGGTATGCTCTAGACTAGGCCTCTAGGAACAACTCCCAGAATAATACTGCAGAACTGGCCTGCCAGGGGAAATGCTACTTCTGCCATAATCTAAGAGTCAGGAAGTCATCAACCACTTTCTAATTCCAGAAACACACCACCTTAGCCATGATCTGGGCATCGGGACATTGCTACAAGATCTGCTGGCTGCAGAGCTAAATCACAGTCCTTTTACATTAGCAAAATGAATAGTTAATGTGCTGTCCTTGCCTTTTCCCCACTTAAGTTAGTTCTGAATTCAAGACTTGTACAAATGCATATGACTAGCAAAAAGTAAATTATATTTGAATTTCTAGAGGCAGGAGAGTCTGCAAAATGTAATTTTTAGCTTTTTAGCCTATGTACTGCTGAAAGGCACAAAAGGAAGAATTTTTTTAAATGTTTTATTTCCTATTGTAGCATCTAATATAAAACCTGCACTTAAGGGATGGTCATAAATATTTGTTAATTGGACTAAAATTTGATAAAGGAGAGACATCATTTAGAAATGATTGTCCCTAGTTAGCCTAGAGTATGGCATTCTGTACGTCTAAAACCCTGTTTCTGTCATTCCTTTTCACGAATATATGCTGGGGTATAAAGAAAGACTTATTTTCTTTTTAAGATTTTTTTTTGTGGACCATTTTAAATTTTTATGTAATTTGTTACAATATTATTTCTGTTTCATGTTTTGGCTTTTTGGCCATGGGACATATGGGATCTCAGGTACCGACCAGGGATTGAACCCACACCCCGGGTACTGGAAGAAGTCTTAACCAGTGGCCCACCAAAGAAGTCCCAAGAAAGATTTATATTTCAAGATTTTTTTCTTTCTGGTACTTGCCAATTTGACTATCACTATGCAATTATCTTGAGTCAAACACATTTGGTTTCTTATGTAATAAATTTTCATTAAAAAGATGAATTTGAGAGGAAGGAAAGAAGTTTTGCAAGGGCAAGCTCTCCCGTCTTTCCTGCTTCCCATGGCCTTGGCGACCATCTCTCTTTGAGGGCTTGTTCTTCAGGATACTGACAGCTTGATTTCTCTGGGTAACATCATGCAAAGGAAATTAGCTCAGTATGTCTTCTACTGAATCCCATCTGTAGTTCAATGTTTTAACGTATTTATGAACAAGACTACAGAGCAATTTTGATAAGACAAGGCAGTGTTCCAGTCTCTGAGAATATTTTTCTCCAAAAAACATTTTTTAAAATACCACTGAACAGCCTGGAAATCCACCCCCACATGAGCAATCTCCAGAAAGCTTTTCAGGTGTCACAGCCATAATAGCAGGTGGTTCCTTTGGGTAGAAAAATTATGGCAAGGATAAGAGATAGAAAGCAAACTGTTTTGATATTCTGGGTATAGTTTTCCCCAAGTGAATCATTCCCATATGCCTACTCTTACCATGGGCTCTTTTCCAAAGGGAGTAGGTTGTGTGAATGGAGGTGTAGATATGCATTCTGGTGGGCAAACTTCAAAGGTACCCATATTTGGCAGATCCAATTAATCTTGAAATATTTGTCAATCCACTCTTCTACAAGTCTCAAAAGGCAAATTTGGACTATGGATTTGATACCTGTTTTTGCTCCTCTCATAATAAATACTTAGTCTTGTTATGAAGATCCAGTAGTGCTCATCTGAGGCAAGACTGCTTCTGAAATTCCATATAAAAAGATTTTAAATGCAAGCATGGAAGGAACAGTGACACCAGAACAATTTGCAAAAGGTGGTCATTTAATTCACTTTTCTATTACGAAATATTTGAGACATAAAAAAGTTTAGAGACCGAGTATTTACTCTCTAACAATATTTTGTTGCTTGTAAGATAAAAATCTGGATTAATGAAAAAGACTTTGTTTCCAGATTAGAAATGCTGGAAATTAACAGTTTTGCCTAGGTTTTTTTTCTTTCTCTCTAATGTGTAAGATTAGCATTCTTATCTTTTACAAGCATACCAAGTCTCCCTTACTGAAAAGGGAGATGCTATTGTCACCATCTAACTTAAATCAAAAACCTATCAAGGGAGAGAAGATTCCTGATGGAAAGCTTGACTTTACTCAGATGGAAGACAACCACATTAAAAAACAGAAGGGAGACATAGTCATTCAGCTAACCTATTCTGGCTTTTTCCGAATCTTAGAGTGGTGTCATTTACTATCTGTGTAACATTGGGCAGGTTCTTCAATGTCTTCACACCTCAGTTTCCTGAACTGTATGGTGAAGATCCTCTATCTCTTAGGGTTGCTATGTGTAAAACCCTTAGAACAGTGCTTGGTGCTGCTGCTAAGTTGCTTTAGTCGTGGAACGGTGCTTGGCGTACAGTAAATCCTTAATAAGTGTTAATTCACTTTCCTCTTCTTCCTCAACAAAATGTTAGCTCCACCTGAGAGCAGAGATTTTGCCTGATTTCATTCTGGTTCTCAGTTTCTATTTTGCCCGCAGTAGGTATTCAATAAATATTTGTTGGATGGACTAACTAATGACAGTAGCTAGGTTTTAGGCTAAAAGTGAAAGAGAATTTGTCCTAAGTTTTATAGCTTGTGAGGGAAAACAGACCTCAGGTTTAAGGCAGGTTAGGCAGGTAGGAAAGAGTCTGAAACTAAGATGAGCAGATCAAGATTCTAGTTTAAATTCTTCTAACTTTCTGGGTGTTGAGACCAAAGTTTTCTTTCCTGATTTCTAAAATGTAACTCCCAATTATCCTGAGGATTAAATTAAACTGTGTGTGAATGCTCACAATAAAATATAAAGGGCTATACAACACAGATATTATTAATTTTTATCTCAGAAGTTTGTCCATTGGATGATAATCAAATGATTCTATGAGAGAATCTTGGAAGAAAGAATCTTTAGCTAAGATTTAAGTACTAAAAATATTCAACCCCAGAGGTACCACAGACATAGACTAATTTTTTCCATCTGTGCAGTTTAGGGTAGATTTGGCATACACTCAATACCAGGCAAGAAAGAAACTATGGTTTAGGCTGCTTTTAAAGTTAAAAAAAAAAAAAGGCAGAAAAAGAAACTATTTCCTTTTATAAGCATGAATGTTAGAATAGAGAAAGCCTTCATCGAGCAATTCCTCACTGAAGCAAGACTGTGTGATCCATGTGCTCTCCTAAGTTTTCCCACTCCCCATTTTTGTTGTAAATAATAGTTGTTTTGTATATCACGATTTATGTATTATGACCACTTCCCCTTCACCAAAGAAAAGTAATATAAGCTATTCTTTATCAGCCACATGTGACTCAGAGGTCAAATGAGCAGTTCTTTGTAAGGTAAACTTCTTAGATTAGCAGTATTTAAAGACCTGGTTTCTAGAGTTAGGGATTACTCAAAACATTATGGCTTTAAGATTAGGCCCCACCCAAGATGCATCACCAGAACCTGGTTTTGAGTTTGAGAAACTGACTTGAAAAAAAAGATAAAGGAGCAAAAAAAAAAAAAAAAAAAAGTCATGGTGGGTGAGCTGATGACTCACTGCCCCTTCCTTGAACTTCAAGAATGACAAGATAGGAGAGCACAGGATAGTCAAGCTTCCAAGGATGACAAGATGGAAGAGGGAAGAAAGGCGGTGCCCCACTGCAGACCAGATGTTTCAAGAAAGAGAGGAAATTCAGGGCTCAAAGATTTATTTATGTTCTTAGAATAAAGGCAACAAATACAATTTCCGTGGTCAAGTTGTTAAGCGCATCAAAAAAAGGATACTAGAAACTGACTCTGTGTTACCCTATGGACTGTAGCCTGCCAGGCTCCTCTGTCCATGGGATTCTCCAGGCAAGAATACGAGAGTGGGTTGCCATGCCCTTCTCCAGGGATCTTCCTCACCCAGGAAGGTGGTTTTTCCAGTAGTCATGTATGGATATGAGAGCTGGACCATAAATAAAGCTGATCGCCGAAGAACTGATGCTTCTGAACTGTGGTGTTGGAGAAGACTCTCAAGAGTCCCTTGGACTGCAAGAAGATCAAACCAGTCCATCCTAAAGAAGATCAGTCCTGAATATTCATTGAAAGGACTGATGCTGAAGCTCCAATACTCTGGCCACCAGATGCAAAGAACTGACACATTGGAAAAGACCCTGATACTGAGCAAGATTGAAGGTAGAAGGAGAAGGGGATGATAGAGGATGAGATGGTTGGATGGCATCGCCAACTCTATGGACATGAGTTTGAGTAAACTCCGGGAGTTGGTAATGGACAGGGAAGCCTGGCTGCTGTCTATGGGGCCACAAAGAGTCAGACACGACTGAACGACTGAACTGAGCTGAACTGACAATTCTTGGAAGGCATAGGGAACCACTTATAGTTTACCAAATAAACCAGATACTTTTAAACTCCAGTCCATTGATTTACACTGCTCTCTGCCCAGAACTCTCATCCTAGCTAGCAAGCCCCTAATGGGCTTCAAAGCCTGGCTCACGTGGTTTTTTCTCTGTAGGTTTCTTAACTTCTATTCTCTCCTACTACTCGGAATGATTATTCTTTTGTTTATGGAGTCATTGAAATTTAAGCATCCCATTCATTAAGTAGATTCATAAGGTTCTACCTTTTCTCAAACTTACTGAATACTCCACAGGGGTATAGGTGAGCCTGTCACTGTGCAGTTCTTGGCGCACCATATGAGCATAATACAGGTTTGTTGAATTGATTCAAATATTATTAATAGAAGAGGACCAAAGCATAAACAAATTTTCTAGGCCTGGGAATTATGTTAGGTCTGGAAAGTGTATGAGAAATCCACATATGAGATTCGGCTTTTCAGTCTTAGCAGAGAGCATGTAATTTACTCTGATTTTTAAAAAGTGTCATGAATGTATTTCTCTATATAAAACGTTATTAATTCACCTTTGGCTTAGAACTGGCCCCCCCATAACCCAGTTAGCCAAAAGGTAGCTGAGTAATTTGAAATACTCTCCAGCTGGAGTGGAAGTGCATTTGGGTTTTGCTTCAATCAGTGAAACTCTGTCTTGCTTTGCTTTTCAAAGAGCCTCTCAGTCAACCATAGCCTATGAAGGCATGAGCAGAAGGGAAGCCAGATGAGCTCTGTTGAATTCTAAACTTGCCTTAGCTCTAGCATTAAACTTTTCTTCTCTAATTAAACAAATTAACTAAAGTGGTATATAACATAGTATCAGTTTACTTTTTTATCTTATCCATTATGCCACCTTGTTCCAGAAATTCTTTAAGAGAGGTTTGGTTAAACAAACAAACAAAAAACAACACCAAATTGTTCCACACTCATCTCTTCGGTTCTTTTGGTGAACTTCTGTCAATGCTGATGGTCAGGGTGAAAGAAATTTGGAAAAGTTTTCCAGTGCTAGTAACAGCATTTCTTGAAGCATCTTTTCTCTTTATATAGCAAATGATTATGCAATGCCCACAGGGCAGTTTTACTCTAAGACTCAGTGAATTTTTTCAGCCTTGATCGGTCACTAGGCCCTCACCTAGGGCATAGAACAAGGTAGTTGTTACCCAGCATGTGTCCCAGCTAAATAAAATCATAGCTGATTCACGTCTGAAGGTGCTTAGAGGAAACAGCATAAAGATTAAGAACAGGAGCTCTGGAGTCAGTCTGCTGTCTGAGTTTGAATCTGGCCATACCTCTGGCTGGTTATGTGACCTCAGACAAGCTTCTTAACTTCTCTATGTCTCACCTGAATGGTAAGTGAATTAAATGTGTAAAGCACTTACATGGTAAGCATGCAATCAATGTTACCTCATATTATATACTTTATGTTTTTACGCTACAATAAGAAATATTTTTCTCTATATTTTTATGTAAGAAATGTGGATAAAATTCAAAAATTAAAACAAGGCTGGACATTTTTAGAACAAAACTTTATTTACAAAATCATAACTTGGTCTGTTTTGGTATCACTACTGACAAAATGCCTTTGGTTGAAATATAAGTTAAGGTGACAGATTGATTTTAGCAGTTCATAAAACAAGATACCAACACTATCCCATTTTCCTATTCCTATGTGCCTCTGAATACAGTTAAACAAAACAAAATTTAAAAAACCTTTATAACGTACAATGGCTTCAGCAAACCACTTGTTTAATTTTTTTTTTCCTATTTAAGTGTTGGGACTGAGACAACTAATCTAAAATTTTTTATTTACAGAGAGAGCTCTAGAGAATGGGATAACTTAAAGATGGAGGTTAAATGGCTTTCACAATACAATATCCATATAATCTTTATAAGAATGTAAAAAAATAATATTAGTGAACAGTACATATTGAAAAATTTCTGACAAATTCATTTATCCAGCATTATGCTGAGGAATCAAGAGGATTTCTCCATATATTTTAGAGTTTTATTTTATTTGCTGATTCACAGTCTTGCTCCATATTAACAGTTATCGCCAATATAACATGTGATAACCAGTACCCATGGAAACCACATTTCTATTTTTAAAAATTCTCTGCTAAGCTTTACTTCCCAGCTGTGCTTCAAATATATATACATGCTTATATGCATGGTTATATGCATGGACTATGCATGGAGAAAAGCATGCTGATAAAGGTGTAGGTATTTAATGCCCCTTATTCAGGAATGTAAAATTAATGGCATCTGACATTTAACTGTAGGAAAAACTCACCCAGATTGGAAGATAGCGGAATGACATGTAAAAGGTTCTTCTACCTGAATTTAAGGATACATATATACTGGGAAGGGGGTGGAGAGACAAAGGGTAGAAGTAGAAACAGATGTAGAAGAGAAGAACTACATTGGTTCAATAAACTCAGGTAATTAATTTGAGACAACAAATAAATAAATCAACAAATGCTCCATTTTTGTCTTCCGAAAAAAGAAATCATTGGCAAATCCTTACTAACAATTTTTAAATTGGTCCATTAATATATTTTTTACAAAGGAAAAAGTTATAATATTACATATTGAATATATCATAGTTGTAGTCATCTAATACACTCCTCTGCTGAGATATCGAACATGTCTTCATCTGTATTCTCTTCTACCTCTGGCAAGTTGCCCCAAAGTAGGAAATTTACACCTGAAAACAAAAGGTCACAAAATTATTTTGTGCTGACTACTATCACAACTCAGAACAAGATATATAAAACCTTTTATGTTAACATTCTTCTATGAAATCATAGTGTTAGCAGTTAAGAGAAAAGCTAATAAAAAATGAACTGCAAATAACATGATTGATACCTAGATATTAAAACTATCTAACATCTAGAACATAACCATTCTTTAAACCCTTTTAATTAAGGGCTTGAATTCTAGAATCTTGGAACTCAAAAAGATCTCAGGAGTTGATTTACTCAAACCTTGCCTCCAGCTACATTATGTCATAATCACTCTACACTGATAATTTTCAAATCTATTTTAATAATTTTTAAGAATGGAAATCTCACAAGATCTTTTTAGATTAAATGTCTCTTTGGAGGATGCATGGAAAGACTTGAATAAGCTTCCCCGTCTCCTCCACAAGCATGGAGCTGCTGGTGCCTTTCTTCTGGTTAAAAAAAGCAGGGTTTCGGAGCCAGTTACATGAACTGGGCTTCCCTGGTGGCTCAGATGGTAAAGAATCCGCCTGTAATGCTTGAGACTTGGGTTCAAACCCTAGGTCCGGAAGCTCCCCTGGAGAAGGAAATGGCTACCCACTCTAGTATTCTTACCTGGAGAATTCCAAGGACAGAGGAACCTGGTGAACTACGGTTCATGGGGTCACAAAGAGTCAGACACGATCAAGTGACTAACACACACACACACACACATTGTATTATAACTTGAAAGCACTAAGTTGAAAAAAAAATACTATTATTAACTGACATCTTGGAGAGCCAATAAGAAAGCAAATCTCAATTGTCCAGTTGTCAGTATGGACACAGGGAGGACTCAGCAACTCTGGATATCCACACTACACAGTGGGCTTCCCTGGTGGCTCAGGTGTAAAGAATATGCCTGCAAAGCAGGAGACCCAGGTTTGATCCCTGGGCTGGGAAGATACCCTGGAGAAGGGAATGGCAACCCACTCCAGTATTCTTGCCTAGGAAATCCCATGGACATAGTAGTCTAATGGGCTACAGTTCATAAGGTGACAAAGAGTCAGACAAAACTTAGTGAGTAACACTCTGACACTGACTTGAGATAGTGGCCACATGGTGGAATGGAATGAGCCAGGGTTTGGAGATTTGGTTTGAATCCCATTTCCACCAGTAACAGTATACCGTGGATGTGTTTACTAATTTTACTACGAATGTATATAACCACAGGGAATATACATTATTATTTTGTGTATCTAAATTTTTACAGTATAGTATATGCATCTCTTCTAATTTGCTTTTTTCGTTCAGTATTATGTTTTGGAGATCTGCCTATGTCCATATGTGTAGATTTAGATTATTTAGCTCATTTATTTTTATTTCTGTTGGACATTCCATTGTATGAATTTTTTAAAAAATACAATCTTAAATTTAGCCCATCACTCACCCTTTTCTCTAACTGTCCATTTTGCCCAGGTGCCCAAGGAGCCATGCACAGAGATGTGCACTGCTACACAGTTAACCAGTGAAAACAATTAACTATCTCTCTTGGTTGAGATACTGGAACTTAACCAGGCAAGAAATTAGCATCTACTTGATGCATAATGATGTCTATCATATTATTTTATATAATTTGTGTATGTTTGAATCATTTATAATAAAAGCACTTCTTTTCCCCCAAGAATGAAGGATATTTTGCTTCTGAACAGATAACAGGATTATAAGGAATCTCTAGGCTGAAATCTAAGGGACGATTAGAATGCATAAAGGTAAATGGAGAGCTGAACACAACCTGCGTTTGAGGGCATTTGCCAATTCCAGGGAATCTGAACAGAGGTCTCCCAGGCCCCCTCAAGACAGTCTCAGGAAATCAGGTCTACCTGTGAAGGCTAACCTAGAACATAGACTGCCTGGGGCCCTTTCAGTCTAAACATTCTAGAATTTTATAAAGCTTGCATACAGATTCCTTTGATGTTGCTGATTCAGGTGATTCAAGGACAGTTGCAATGCCATGAGCAATTCTGTTTTATATGAAGCATCTAGAAAAATCTTCCTTCAAATCATAATATTAGGGTAACAGAGGAGAAGTTTGATATTCTTGGAGTCAATACTCAGAGACATGAGTGGCTCGGCACAATTGGTTCAAAGGAGAAAAAATAAACTGACAGAAGCAGCACCTTCCTTTCTCTGTTAAGAAGGAGGAAGGAAATCCTGTGATACATCTGTTTCTCATGGATTAGATTCAATGCAAATGGAGGAATGCTGGGCTTTTCTCTTTGAAAAATTGACCAATATTAAAAAGTAAATCAAAACTGAAAAACCTCCACCCCGTGTTTTGAATTCTATGAAGCAGGAAAAACAGTATCAAAGCAGAAACTTCCTTTAATGTGTTCCATGAGCAACACAAATGTAAAACTGGAGGCCTAAATTAGGAGCCTATATCTCACTTAAGGGAGTTCAGAGAAGTCTTCACTCAAAAATGGCCTTCTTAACATTCTAGAGCCTTAAATTAAGGCCTCCAAATGATGGGTTGAGAGTCACAAATGAATGTCAGGTGATTTTTTTTTTTTTAAAGAGTCTATAAAAACCCAAGCATAATTGAAAGGTTTAAAGACCCTAACAACCCAGCTAACAACTCAAGATCTCGCAGTCTGTGAAGGCAAATCATACTTAAAAAAAAAAAAAGAATATATTTTAAGTTCTGAAGAAAACTAAAACATACATGTAAAAACCTGAGACTGTTAGTGCCAACTTAGACTGTCAAATTATTTAAACTTTTTCTGTAAACTAAAGTTCTATAAACCTTAGTTCCCACTAAAAAAGTCTCACTAAAAGTCACCTTGGTGTGTTAAGCAGATATTAGACACTGAGAACATGTGTCCTATAGCAAAACTGACAGGTTGCAGACAATGTAAAATGTATTATGTAGATACGCTTTAAGAATTTGTTGTATATTTTTTTACTAAATAATCAGTTCAACATATTGGTATTAAATATTTTCCTTGACTAAACTTTCATCATAATTTATTAATATAGATGTCAAAATGTCTGTTTTTATCCTGAAGCAACATCACCAAACACAGTTCATCTAGTTATCCTTCCCCCCAGCTCCCAGTGACCCTAGCCTCTTCCCTTTTCTTAAACACACACACACATACATACAATTGGCTGACAAATCTAAATTATTCCAAAATTTTCTGGAGCCATATTATATATCAAAGCAGCAATTTAGAGCAAAATATTAATTTTAAAAGACAAGAAATCCAGCCAAGTTTGTGGTTCTTAAATTTGATGTTGAAAACAGAAATGCAAAGAAAGGCAGTGCCAAAGAATGCTCAAACTACTGCACAATTGCACTCATCTCACACTCTAGTAAAGTAATGCTTAAAATTCTCCAAGCCAGGCTTTAGCAATACGTGAACCGTGAACTTCCAGATGTTCAAGTTGGTTTTAGAAAAGGCAGAGGAACCAGAGATCAAATTGCCAACATCTGCTGGATCATCGAAAAAGCAAGAGAGTTCCAGAAAAACATCTATTTCTGCTTTATTGACTATGCCAAAGCCTTTGACTGTGAGGATCACAATAAACTGTGGAAAATTCTGAAAGAGATGGGAATACCAGACTACCTGACCTGCCTCTTGAGAAATCTATATGCAGGTCAGGAAGCAACAGTTAGAACTGGACATGGAACAACAGACTGGTTCCAAATAGGAAAAGGAGTACGTCAAGGCTGTATATTGTCACCCTACTTATTTAACTTATATGCAGAGTACATCATGAGAAACGCTGGGCTGGAAGAAGCACAAGCTGGGATCAAGATTGCCAGGAGAAATATCAATAACCTCAGATATGCAGATGACACCACCTTTATGGCAGAAAGTGAAGAAGAACTAAAGAGCCTCTTGATGAAAGTGAAAGAGGAGAGTGAAAAAGTTGGCTTTAAGCTCAACATTCAGAAAACTAAGATCATGGCATTTGGTCCCATCACTTCATGGCAAATAGATGGAGAAACAGTGGAAACAGTGGCTGACTTTGTTTTTTGGGGCTCCAAAATCACTGCAGATGGTGACTGCAGCCATGAAATTAAAAGACGCTTGCTCCTCGGAAGGAAAGTTATGACCAACCTAGATAGCATATTCAAAAGCAGAGACATTACTTTGCCAACAAAGGTCTGTCCAGTCAAGGCTATGGTTTTTCCAGTAGTCATGTATGGATGTGAGAGTTGGACTATAAAGAAAGCTGAGTGCCAAAGAATTGATGCTTTTGAATTGTGGTGTTGGAGAAGACTCTTGAGAGTCCCTTGGACTGCACGGAGATCCAACCAGTCCATCCTAAAGGAGATCAGTCCTGGGTGTTCATTGGAGGGGCTGATGTTGAAGTTGAAACTCCAATACTTCAGCCACCTGATGGGAAGAGCTGACTCATTGGAAAAGACCCTGATGCTCGGAAAGACCCTGATGCAGGAGGAGAAGGGGATGACAGAGGATGAGATGGTTGAATGGCATCACCGACTCAATGGACATGGGTTTGGGTGCACTCTGGGAGTTGGTGATGGACAGGGAGGCTTGGCGTGCAGCAGTTCAAGGGGTTGCAAAGAGTCGGACACGACTGAGCGACTGAACTGAACTGAACTGAAATATGATGTTGAAAACAGAAATGCAATGAGTTATGGCTAGTATTTGTTTCTATAAGTAAATGTTTGGGATAAAATTTTCGAAGTTCTACTCTAGTGGATACAACCCAGCTGAGAAAGTCTCAGATGGGATCCTGAAATGATCTATGGAGTGAGTGAGTGACTGAGTGAGTGAAGTCTCTCAGTTGTGCCCGACTCTTTGCGACCCCATGGTCAGTAGCCTGCACCAAGTTCCTCCGTCCGTGGGATTTTCCAGGCAAGAGTACTGGAGTGGGTTGCCATTTCTTTCTCCATGATCTATGGAGAAGTTCACTCAAATATTGATAGACAAATGTTACAGGAATTAAATTAATTGTTTCTTACCAGTAGAGTCTAGTCTGTTAATACCGTAAACTGCCTGGCTGTGAAACATCCAGAAGTGTCCGTTGTTGCAGGAAAGAAGGCAGGAACAACATGGAACAATCACGTGATAACCTACAATGTTCCCACTAAAAAGGAAAGTAAATATTATTAGATACAAGGTAATATCTGACCATGCAAACCTTTTAATGTGCTATTATAAATAGACAGACCATATAAAGATCTCATTTCCTCCTAACAGTTCTACTGTCAAGTGGGAAAAAAGTCTTTAAATGAAATAATAGTAACATATTCTCAATTTCTTTGTTAGTATTGTTTTATGCATTGTCCCTTCAGAAATTAGTTTCTAGTTGCCATAAGCTTGTGATTAGCCCAAAATTGATGGGTTGTACAGACAAAATACATTAAATAAACCCTGATGTTTGGATAAAAGGTTTTTGCTCTCCCCAGGACTATGGTAAATTGGGTTCTTTTATGTTCCAGCTCCATGCCAGCACCTAAAAACTGTTTCAACAGATGGAGGAGTAGGAAGACAGCATGAGCCCATGAAAACTGAACACAAGCTGGCTGCTCTAATTTTAGTCTCAGTGTTTTTGAAGGAATTCAGAAATGAAGCAAATCCACAGCTCCTAGAGAAAGTTGAAAAAGTTTTAACTGTCTCCAGGGTTATCCTTCTTATTAGAAATATCTCACTCTTCCATAGGTTTTTCTTCCCTATCTGATCACTTTAAATAGACCGAATATACAGGGAACATTTTAGCTAGCACTATTTTGTATTTTAAATGACAACATGAACTGCTTATACCTTGAGTTGTAAAAATTCCTATTATAGCTTGTTCCCACCCTATGAAATGTGAGTCAGTCATTTTTGTGACGCCCTATAAAAACTACTGTAAAAGGTACCAGTCCACCTAAATCATATTCTAATCATAATCTTCTTGAAAGGCAAACGAATGAAAGCAAAAGTTGTTCTTGCATTAGACTGACAGTTATTTGTAAGGCTATATTACAAGAATAAATTCTACAGCTTTAATTACCACCCATATTCATTCATCCACTCATACCGCTAATATTTACAGAGCATCTACTATGTGTCAGGTACTGATCTAGGTGCTAGGAATAAAGTCCTTGTGTTCAGGGAGCTAACATTCTTGTAGGTACACCTCAGATCATTTTTCTCCCTTATTAAAACTCCTTCAATGGCTTTCCATTGGCCAAAAATGAAAACCCAAAGACCTTTCCTACCAAAGTTTGAAAGTGAAAGTGAAAATCGCTCAGTTGTGCTGACTCTTTGGGACTCCATGGACTGTATAGTCCATGGAATTCTCCAGGCCAGAATACTGGAGTGGGTAACCTTTCCCTCCCCCAGGGGATCTTCCCAATCCAGGGATTGAACCCAGGTCTCCTGCATTGCAGGTGGATTCTTTACCAGCTGAGCCATGAGGGAAGCCCAAGAATACTGGAGTGGGTAGCCTATCCCTTCTCCAAGCCAAAGTGTAGATCTGTGCTATCCAAAATGGGCTACTGAGCACTTGAATTGGCTAGCCTGAATTGAAATGTGCTGGAAGTATAAAAAATAAACTTGATTTCAAAGACTAAGAATAAAAAATAAGAATGTAAAAATATTTCATTAATAATTTTTCATGTTAGTTACATATTGAAATGATAATATTTTGGATATATTAGGTTAAGTAAAATATCCAATAATATTAATTTCAGGACTTCCTTGGTAGTCCAGTGGTTAAGAATCCACCTGCTAATGCAGGGGACAGGGGTTTGATCTCTGCTCTAGAAGATTCCACATGCTGTGGGGCAACTAAGCTGTGTGCTGCAACTATTAGGCTACGCTCTAGAGCTCACAAGCTGCAACACCCAGCCTGTGTTCTAGAGCTCACGAGCCCCAACTGCTGAGCCTGAGTGCTGAAACTACTAGAGTCAGTGTGCCTCTGAGACTGTGCTCCACAGCAAGAGAAGCCACCACAACGAGAAGCCTGCACAGCACAACTAGAGAGTAGCCCCTCTCGCTGTAGCTCAAGAAAGCCCATGTGCAGCAATGAAGGCCCAGTGCAGCCAAACATAAATTAAAAACAATAAAATGTTTAAAAAATAAATTTCATTTGTTTTTATAAAGAAGAATATTTTTCTTCTTTATAAAAATACTTTTTATAAAGAATAAATAGAAGTTACTCGAAATTTTAAAATTACATATGTGACTTGCACACTTCTATTTGATGCTGTTGCTCTGGACTATCTGGATTCTGCGTGCATCTCTAATCTACCCAAACTCTCTCACCTAATGTTCACAATGTCTCAGCCACACTGGCCATTGTCTTTTCTATTAGTTGATATGTTCTTCTTGCCTTGGCTGTTCCCTCTGCCTAGAAGATTCTTCCTTTGGCTCCATCTTAGCTCAGTTTTTAGGATTCAATTCCAGTGTTACTTTCCCTGACCATGTTATCTAAAATAACTCTTACCCACTCTCTCAACCTTTATTATTCTCTATCATTTATTATTATTACTTCCTTTGGAGTACTTCCCACCCTATTCAAGATCTTATTTATTTAAATATCTTATTGATTGACTGATTGCCTTCCTACCAGAATAAAATGTTCAAAGGCCTTTGATTTTGTCTTCTTTATTGCTGAATTTCAGCCTCTAGAACAATGATGAGCACATGGTAGGACCTCAATAGACAGTTTAAATGAATGAGTGAAAGAAATTAGTCATGACCACACAGAGTTTGCTAATTCGAATGATCAAAATTTATAATCCAAATCCTATTTAAATGAGAAAATCTCAACTGTTTTTTCTCTAGGATTTAATCCCATAGGATTAATAATACTCAAGTCTGTTTGCCTCTCAAAAAATTATAGTAATAGCTTTCATCTGAGTTGTAATTTATAGTTTACCAAGCCTTTTAACATTCATAATTCACTTGATCTTCACAACAACTCTATAGGTAAATACAAAAAATATTTTAATTTTTATCTCAAGAAGATATCTTCTTGAGATAAAAATTAATTAAGGAAACAGAGGTTCAGAGGTTTAAGACATTAACTCAAGGTAATAAGGATAGGGCCAAGGCTTACACCTGACTTTTATTACTGTAAATCGAAGTGTTTCCCCCACCCGCCAAACTACACTGCCATTTTCTGAAAGTTAAAGCAGGTATTTGTTAATGCACTTCGAAAAATTGTAAAGTGAATTAAGACTCTTTTAAAAGACAGTTCTAAGTAACAAATGGTTTTTCAACTGTTCACTGCATGGGTGATAACCACTGCTTGATGCAGCCCACTGAACCTTTCTCTGTACTTCAGTGTCAACATTCATCTCCCAAACCCAGGGCTATCTGGAATACTGCCACACGTTACCATTTTAAACATGCGATGTCCTTCAGTTTACATTTGCAGATTTCAGTGAAATAGCATCTTCCAATGAAGTCCACTGCACTAGATGGAAAAGTTTAGAGATAGTCAAATGTACTTTTTAAAGAATGTTGTGAAAAACACATTAAGTAAAATTTGCTATTTTAACCATTTTTAAGTGGACAGTCCATAAATGTTAAGTGTATTTACATTTTTTTGTGCAGCAAATCTACAAGCTTTTTTCATCTTGCAAAACTGAACGTCTATACCAATTAAATGACAATTCCTCATTTCCCTCTTCCCCTAGAACCTGGCCACCACCATCCTACTTTCTGTTTCTATGAATCTGACTACTTTAGATACCACAATTAAGTGGAATAATGCCGTAATGGTCTTTTTGTGATTGACTTATTCTTCTTAGCATAACATCTTCAAGGTCCATCCATGTAGCATGTAAGAGGCAGGATATCCGTCCTTTTAAAGGATGGATAATATTTCATTATATGCATATACCACACTTTGTTTATTCATTCATTGCTGTACATTTGGGCTGCTTCAATCTCTTGATTATTGCGAACAATAAGAACTTGAGTGTGCATATATTTCTTCTAGATTTTCCACTAAATTCCACTAATTCTATTCTGATATATACTCAGAAGTGGGATTGTTAGATCATATGGTAAATCTATTTTCAAGTTTTTGAGGAATTGTCATGTTATTCTCCCTAGTAGTGGCATCATTTCACATTCCTACCAACAGTGCACTGGAATTTCAATTTTTCCATACCCGCGCCACAATACGTACTTTTGATTGTGATTTAGCATGAATTTTATAGATGGGAGCTGAAAGGGACACTAAGAGAAATTGTAAAAGAACTATAGTATATGTTGCAAGGGTAAATAAATATTTGTGAGCTCACTATAAATATGACAAAATATCAAAAAATCTTCCATTCAAAAAATCTTACGCACTCATTGGTTCACACACCTTAGTACATTAATCCAACACCATTGTAAGCCCTACATGGAAGAATAGTAAAGAGAAAAGATTTGGTCGTATTAACAGTTCATATATGTGAGCCCTCCTTATAACTATTCTACAGTTACCGTAGCTAGTGCAAAGACGGATGGGTTAATATTTAAAACTGTTGTTTCTGTATGTGTTACTGAAAAGAAAAAGCAAAAAATCACTGAAACTTTGCAATAATAGGTAATAGAGTCCAGATTTATTGTCTAGTGCTTTTTCTTTTTGCAACACATACACACACAGACAGAAGTAGTTATAATAATCCATTTATCTTTATACTAAATGAGGGCCTTTGGCTTTGCCATTATGCATGACTACACTTAAACAAATGCAGATAAGATTTCAAGGGAGGAACGTTCACAGCTTTGAGTATATTTAATTTTTTAAAAAGTTTCTATCATCATCATGAAATCCATTTTAAAGTATTCTGTTTATTGGTGTGCTTCGTCTGGCTCTGTGCCCAAAGAAGAGCTGTCCATGTATATTTTGGATAATTTCTCTTTTGCTTTTGTGACAAAGTTTCAATAAAGAGTAAAATCTTAAAAACCATGTACAGGCACATACATGTTGACTATAGAAAGTACCTTTTTGAGTTAGAAAAAAGTATATTTAAATCAAATAAAGTGGCTATTTTTCTAAATAGGAAGCAAATTCTTAAAGATTCTACACCCAAAAGTGGGTAGTGACTGAAAACAGAATTTAAAAGGATTTAAGTATGCAAACAAATGCATAATATCTAAAGTAGGCCTTATGGGAGACACAGATTATTTCAGGGCTGTCTCTATTTTATCCCATAAAGATCTGTATGTCTTGCTCATTCAGAATGAGGGAGATCACAAGGAAAGAGTATTGAACTCGGTGGACAACAGGTCTGATTCAGCATGCCCATTGCCAAAAAAAAAAAAAAAAAAAAGGTAGAAAACTAGGAAATGTTTTTTGGAGTAAAATTTATGAATTAAAAAAAAAAAAAAAGATCTCTCTTCTCCAGCAGTACAGAGAATCTTGCTTAAATTACCTAGCCTCTTAAGTCATGGACTTGATCCAGTGAGAGGTTGGTTGGGTAGGGCCAGGGATTCAACTTAAGGGATCACATGACTATAATTGAACTAGAAACATTACATCAGGACTGACCACTCTGGTTAAACCACAGACTTTGTCCAGACAGTTTGCCCCCTTAGTTAAACTCCAAGGGGATCATCAGACTGTTGGGAGTGGCTGGAACACCAAAATGATAACCTCCTTGTTGACTCCGAGAGGTTCAAGCCATACACTTTCCCATTTAGTTAAAGGCTACCGTTGCCCGCCACTAGCATGACTTACTTGGTAGGAGGGATGTCTGTAGAGAAAAGGTCTATTTCAGTGTCAGCCAGCAAAACAGCCTTCATTCCCCTAGAGCTGAGCACTTGTTTACAGAATTTGCAACACAGGATGGACACGCGCCGGTCCTTGAAACTACAGCTGCTGGTAGACATGGCGTCTCGGAAGGATGAGGTGTGGGATTTTGGAGCAATACCCTCCCTAGTTTGATTCCCCCAGGCTAAAAAGCAAATTGTGAGGCCTCGAGCTTTTCTAAGCCCAACAATTGAGAAGGATATGAGTTCTTTTCTGTTCTCCCGTTCGAGGGTAGAAGTACTATTTATTGAGTAGGAACAGAGAAGCAACAATCTTGGCTTTCTCTTTAACTTTCGGGGGGAAGGGAGAGGAGTTTGAAGTGGGGAGCAGGCAAACTGCAAGGTGCCTAGGGGAACTTCTCTACAGTTTTCCTGTCCTATGAAGGATCGTCTGTTCCTGAGTTCCTTTTGCACTTCCCTTAGCTTCTCGCTGACAGGCTTTTATCTACAGGTTCCTACTCAAGCCTCCTCGCTCGGAGCGCTCCGATTCCTCTCTCTCTCTCTCGGATACGGGGCTAAGGTTCCCTACCCACGATTCCTCTGTGGAAATCTTTCTCCTCTCCTCAGGATTCAGAAACCCCCTCTGTTTTTCCCACAAGGCGAGCGTGGGTATCCCTTAACCCTCCCGCGACCCTCCTCCTCTCTGCCAGTTCGCGAGACCCCGGCTTCACTTCTTTCCTGGCACAGTCCCCAGCCCTCAGCGTGCGGGCTCTCGCGTCGTTCCTCTTGCGTCTCCCTCCCCTCAGCTTTCCCTCGCGGCTCCCGCCGATCCCTCAAGTCTTTCCCGAGCGGCCGCTCCAGAGTGCGGGGGGCTGTCGGCAGGGCGGGGCAGAGGTCGCTTTGCGGGCTCGGTCGGCGTTGGGGGGTCTCTGCCACCGCACACGTCGCTTTTTGCTCGCTCTTCCGCTCTCGGCCTTTCCAACCCGCTGTCAGTTTGAATCGGCCGGCGCCGTGCACCGATTGGGAGAACTAGAGTTCGCCCACGCCCCACATTGGAAGGCTCGGGAGCCGGCCTCTGAGGCGATCTCAGTGGTCAGGAACGCCGACGCCCCGCCCCAGTAACGGTGCCTAGATAAAACTCGGCTTGCTGGTTGGCAGAGCTTGGCCCCGCCTCCGATCTCATTGGTCCGCTCTCGAGGATTCGGCGAGGCCTCCCCTCGCCAGAGTGAGAGAACAAGGCACGCCCACCACGCTTCTCATTTGCAGACGTTCCACAGGCCTCGCCGCGCTCTACTCTGCATTGGCTAGAATTCTCCGCAACGGGGCCGCCTCTCTTCCCCCGGCCCAATCGGCCGCGCCTCCCCTCAGATGTGTGTGTTTGGCTGTTGGTTCTCTCTTAATCCCGCCCTTCCATTCTACTGTGGGGCTCGGCCGCCCGGGGAGGAGTTTAACTCTGTGACCACGCCTCGACGGTGCTAGTCACACCTCCAGGGTTTCGCCAGCTCCTCCTCCTTATTCCCGGCCTCTCGGGATCAGCTGTTCCTATTGGCTATGGGCCCCATCGGTCGATAGAAAGCGGGCGCTGATTGGCAGGAGGGTGGGCCCTGCTTCCCGGCGGGGTCCTGTGGAGTTGGCAGAGGCTCCTCGGGGGACTAAGGGGACCGATCTGCGTAGAAGCGGGTGGCGGGGACGAGAAGGGAGGAGAGCTCCTAGTGGGAAGCGGAGCCGGGGGCGCAGGACCCGTCGCGTCAGAGCCAGGTAAAGGCTCCGTCCCTCTCCCTTTTCTTCTCGCCCGCCGCGGGACTGGAGCCCAGGCTGGACAGACCGGGCGGCAGAGGCGGGAAGGAGAGGGCGCGGATGTGGCTCTCGGCATCGCCCTCGCGCTGCCGCCCGGAACCCCTCAGGCCCCCTCCCTCCGGACCCTCTCCCCGTCTCCCGGCGCAGCGCACAGTGCTTCTTTAGGGCTGCGTCTCCGCCCTTCACCGTCCTGCCCGGGACCCTGCCTTGGCTCTCGCGCCGCGGCGCGAGCTCCCAGCCCCCTCCTCCAAACCCCCTGCACACGGGCAGCCTCGGTGCACCTTTGGGCAGCCGTCGTTGGCATCATCCGTGACCAACGACTGCCCTCTGCCTCTGTCTCCAAGCCTTGGCGGAGAGCCCAGTCACAGCCCTGGACCCAGAAAGACGGGTATTCCGCGCTGTTTCCGAGGCTCTTCTCCGGCCTCAGCCCCCCGGCCCGCCCGGAACGGGCCCCTCTTCACACACTCGCCTTCTCGGACCTGCCTCTGCGCCCCCAGAGTTACTAACATCGTAGCGCCGCCCGTACCACTGCGGCCCACGATAGTCTCTAACTACCCCCTCACCCCCAAGGTAGCCCTTCCCCTGCCCGCTCCCCGCCTATCAAGCATGTGCAGAAGCTCCACTCATCCCACGTTCGCGTGCAGTCTTCGGACCCCACCTCTCACACCCCCTCCTCCCCCTGCTTCCTGCCAGTCTGAAGCACCACGCCGCCCCTCCGGCTCCCCGCTCCTCCCTCGCTGCGGCCCTTTCTCCAGGCGCGGGAAGTGGGAGACTCCCGGCGCGGAAAGGGAAAGGGGCGGCCAAAGAGGGAGGGTCGCCGCCGCGGCGCGTCCCGGAGCGAGACATGCCGCTCTGCACTCAAGTCCTCGTCTCTCCCGCCTCCTGGGCCTGGGTCCGAGCGGAATCTCCTGGGGGACCTCCTGGTGCCAGGAGTCGGGGCCGCGAACCTCAAAGACCTCCCCCCGCCCCCACCCCCCAGCCTGGGATTGGGTGCGGTGTCTGTGATCTCTGAGCTTGGGTGATCAATTGGGGGTGGCATTTAGAGTCGCTGTGGTCCCTGACTTGGGAGAGGCGGTGGCTGCCTTCCGCACCCCCCGCCCCCGCCCTGCCTTCCCGGTTTTCCCGACTCCGACCCTCGCCTCTAACCCGTTTCCTGCTTCTGCCGACCACATTGTTTTCCTGGATGTGTCCCACACCGAGCAGCCTTTTTTTTTTTCCTGCAGATCATTCCCCCCCCCCCCCAACCCAACATTTTGCTGCCAAGAGAAGCTAGTAACCAAAACAAAACAACTGGCAGGAGGGGCGGAGGGGAAGAAAAGTTGTGCCCGGGTGACTTGTCCCTTCCCGGCTTTGATCCCCTTTGAAGTCCAGGCAGTTGCCCCCGCCCGGGATCGGGGGCCGCGTCGGAGTCAGGGCCGGGAGGGTTCCCTCCGGCTGCCGCTGCCCAACGCTGGCAAGGCTCGGGAGGCCACCGAGGTGTCGCAGTCCTCGCCCGGAACCCCGCGTTCCCGCCGCAGTCCCCACCCCAGGCCCGCGGAGGCCGCTGCTCCAAAGTGTTTTCTTTCAGCCTTAAAACAAAATCCGGAGGGAGCTTCCTTCCTCCCCACCTCACTGCGCTGGGCTCTGCGGGCCGGGCGGCGTTTGGCTGAGATGAATGGGCCCAGGCTAGGCTGGGAGCGGCGTCCCTTACCCCACCCCCGCAGCGATTAGGATCTGCACTGGGGCTGATAGCCCCCTCCCCTTTCCCCTGCATTTACAGGCAAGTGAACCGGAGCAAACGACTTCCGATCCAGTCTGCGCTGCTGCGACTCCCGTTTGGGATTTGATTTGCAGCATCTTCGAGCCTGTGCAACAAAACCCCGCGAAACACGCCCAGCCCTCCCCCGGCACCCCGATACGCACCCACTCTCTCCCGGGGACCCAGCTGGGCTAGTCCACACCCCCGCACCCTCACACCATGTTGTGCGGAAGGACTTCCACTCCCCGCCTGTGTCGTTGATGTCAGACCCCAGGCCAGCCTCCGGGCGCTGCAGTTCTCCCGGCTAATGCTGAGGCTGCGGCTCGGGCTCTAGCACAGGAACCAGCTGCCGCCGCGCCCGGCCCCAGCGCCCACCGCCTGCATGTGCCCGCCGTAGCTGCCTGCCCAGCCCGCAGCCCGCGCTCCCCGGAGCGCTGGAGACCACCGCGGGGGGCCCCTTCTGCCCTCTGGAGAAACGGTCTTGGAGGTATTGATTTCGGCGGTTGGATTTTTCCCGTGGATCTATCAATTCACAATTCGAATTTGGAAGAAAGAAGGAAAACATGACGTCTCCAGCCAAATTCAAAAAGGATAAGGAGATCATAGCAGAGTACGATACTCAGGTCAAAGGTAAGGGCTTTGAAAAATAGCATAATACATCTCTGTAGACCATGGAGACATACATTTCCCTGATTTGCAGGGTGTTCATTTCTTTGGGTGGAGCAGGTGGGGGCAGGCTGACCCTAGAAGTGGTTTCCTGGGTGGGTCTGCGCCTCCGAGGGATTGTCCATGGCAGGGGCCATAGGCTCTGGAAAGGCATTTTCGGAGTAGACTTTACAGTTGTCTGTAGGGCTGGTCATTATTTTGGTAGTCTTTTTCCCCAGGCTAAATAGGATGGGGGAGGGGCGGGAGGTTCTTGGAGAGAAAAGGCGGCAATTTGCCTCTGGGTGTCTGGGTCAGGTTTCCTTGAAGGACAGCTGAAATCTGACAGGTGTTTAGGAATTTATTTCAGAGGTTGAAGAGGCATCCAGGCAGAGAAAGGCAACCTTGAGAAGGTGTACCATTTGGAGAGCCCTGGGAGAGCCTGGCTTTTTTTTTCTGATGCACTATATCCAAACATGGTATTTGCTATGCCATCAGGCGCAGAAAGTCTGTAGCCACCTTGGGTGCACCTTGCACCTGCCTGGTCTCTGGTTGCCTGCATTCTGTCTGAGATCTGAGAACAGAAAGGATAAGGTCACTCACACCCAGTCTCCACCTTCACCTAAACCCGGATGGAGTTGGGATGTTCCTGGGTGGTGCTGATTCTGGAGAATGGGAAGACATAATTGTTTAACCCTTCTGTGCTGTTGTCTTCTGCTCCAGAACACACGCGTTTAAAGGCCCTCACACCTCTGCAGAATCATGAGGGGTAAAGCGAAATGTGGACCCAGAGAAAGCAAGGGACCTGTCGGCACATCTTTTCCCCTGCCTGACTTGGTGCATGAATCAAAGCCCCTTCCCAGGCAGCCTTTTTTAACCAGCAGTACCCATAGAAGGGGTTCCTGCCTGTTAAAGAGCCCCAGTTTATGGTTGTATAAGGCACTGTCCCTTCCTGGCCAGTCACTAGAAAGAGCCATGTGGCTCTAGCCCATTGAGACCTCAGCTGGGGAGTGGGAGAGGTGGGTGGCCTTGAATGTTACACCACATGGTTGGAGCTCTGGGTTTTCCTTTGTTTCAGAGTGCAGAGGGAGGGGCCCCTCCTTCTTTCCCTGCGCCAATGCAAGGAGACCTTTTCCTATCCTAGAGGACTTGGGAAGGGCCATGCCTCCCCTCTTAGGATTGCTGGGGGTGTGAGTAGGGCAAGAGTTTGAAATGGGCAGCTGCTTTATCTCTTGGAAGGTTGGATGGTAGTTTGAGGTCCATGTTGTGCCTATGGGATCTTTTTAATGTCATCAGCTTGGTCCATGCTGGAGGTACCCTGAAGGACCTTCTATCCACTGGGCTGCAAAGAACTGGGGGAGCTGACTGATGTATAGCTTCAGTTGAGCTGGGACTGGGAGAGGTGTGGCTGTGAGGTATAATTGAGGTCTTGGCCTCTGGTCACTGTTCATAATCCCGGCCTATTTCTGTAAACAATAGGCTACTGGCCTCGGTGTCCTGTCCAGATGTACTGCAGTTTGCTGTTGGAATCCCAGTTTTAACCAGATATGTCATTCTTTTTGTTTAATACGTTCTATTCTTAACTGTTGCCATAGGGAGGAGTGTTAATAACTTTGACTTTCCCAGATTTCTCTCCAGAAGCATGCCATTTGACTCAGGTGCAAAGTGATTTCACACATTTATTTTTTGGAAGGTTCAGGACCAATAGGTGTTGAATTGTATCTGCTGATTCTCTATTGGTGAAGGATTTCTCACAAGTGTCTCAAAATTAAACACTTTGTATATTTACAAACATTGCTGTTGGAGATGATGTAATGCAGTTGACTATTTGGGGTTTCTCTTCAGCCTTGCCACAGGCAGGGAACTGCTTTGCTTTGCACTGATATGTTTTCATTGACACTATTCGGCATCATAGAATTTTATAGGTGGCTGAGCATGATGTCTTACTCAGAGAATGTGCCCGATGAATGCTTATGAGACTGTTTTGAATGGTTTAGTCCCTCATTTATAGCTGAGGCAAGTGGAGAGAAATTAAGAGGCCTGTCCAAGGTCACACAGCTAGATGATAGTAGATCTGAAACTAGAAGCAAGTTATCGACTCCCAATTATCTGTTCTGTTCTATTCATATTTACTATGAAACGTCATTTGACCAGAGTAGGGTCAATGTATCATTGATCATATCAGAGTAGGGTCAATTAAAAAGCCAAAATCTATTAATGGATCATAGTAGAAATAGTGATAATAACAGATTATATTTTGTGTGGTCATTGTGTTCCAACCTGTCCCAAGTGCTTTATAAGAATTGTCTCATTTAATCTTCACCTAAAACCTGGAGGTGAATCCTGCTTCATTCTCTATTCACTGCATGAAGAAACCGAGGCCTAGAGAGGATAAAGAAGTCCTTCCAAGATCACATAGGCAAACCACAGCAGCGGGACTCCACTTCTTTATTCATCAGCTAGTTATTGAGTTGGAGAAGGCAATGGCACCCCAGTCCAGTACTCTTGCCTGGAAAATCCCATGGATGGAGGAGCCTGGTGGGCTGCAGTCCATGGGGTCGCTAAGAGTCGGACACGACTGAGCGACTTCACTTTCACTTTTCCCTTTCATGCATTGGAGAAGGAAATGGCAACCCACTCCAGTATTCTTGCCTGGAGAATCCCAGGGACGGGGGAGCCTGGTGGGCTGCCGTCTATGGGGTCGCACAGAGTCGGACATGACTGAAGCGACTTAGCAGCAGCAGCAGCAGCAGCAGCAGCAGCTATTGAGTGTCTTGAATGGGTTCTGGGCACTGATAATGTAGCTGTGGACAAGACAAAGTCCTCTCCCTCTTGAAGCTTTCAAACTAGAGTCTGTGTTCCCTGTGGAAGATCTTGGAGATCTGTGTTCTCCATAGAACTTGGAGACAAAGCTCCTGGTTTTGGGGTTGGCTCTGCTCGCCTGCTAGCTGGAAGCCCTTGGTCAGATTTATGATGTTTCAGCTTTTTATGGGTTGTGTGGGACTCATAGTGCTGCCAGTCTTACTTTTTTTTACAGACGCCAGGATAAAAAAGAAAATTAATTTTTTGGTCTGATGTTTAAGAGTGCAAGTTTTTGAGTCAAAGGGATCCAGGTTTAAATCTCAGTGCTGCCCCTCGCTTGCCTCGTTCCTTGGGCACGTCACCTGACTTGTCCAAGCCTCAGGATACTGACTTGAAAAACAGGCAGCGTAATACATGTTTCCTAGGTGGTTGTGAGAATTCAGTGAGATAGTGTATCAAAATCATTTAACACAGTATCTGGCAGTTGTAAATGCTCAGTAATAGTCAAGTGAAAGTGTTAGTTGCTCAGTCATAGCCAACTCTTTGGGACCTCACGGACTGTAACCCGCCAGGCTCCTCTGTCCATGAGATTTCCCAGGCAAGCCACCAGAAACAGTAAGGTCTGCTTAATTGGGATGAACATTCAGTCCGCTCGCCTTTTCACTCCCAAAGTCCCAGTTGTAATGGTAAGAAAGGAGTCTTAGGAATAAAACCTGGGTTCTAATTTCAGTTCCTCAGTAGTAATGAGAATACCTTGGTTTGATCTCTTACTGAGAACTGTTTTTCTTTCTGAAAAGTGAACAGGTAAACTGTCTAACTGTTGGTCGCCGTTGTTCTGTGTATCTCTGGCCAGAGTCCTGAGTCTTGCTTTCAGTCAAAATGGTTTAAATCAAGAGGACCCTTAATGGGCTTTGGGGAGCCCTGCCTGTCTGTGGTTTTGGCTCCCTTTAAACCACCTGCTTGCATGTGCCCTGAAGGACTTCTGAGACTGCAGCCCCAACCCTACCCCAGTGTGGTTTTATGAGGGGCGTGCCTCCTTAGTCAGCCTGCCTTGGAGCTGCCTTCTTAAAAACCATCATTGTTTCTGCTTTGTGGGTGTTCAGATTCCTTTGAAAGTTCATGCCTTTCAATCTCTAACTCGAAAGCAGTAATATTCTTAGTACTTGTACATGGCTCAATTTACAAAGTGCTTCGTATACATTAATCTCTGGAAATTCTTGACAGATTCATGGTTATAACCTGAGGCCTTTTGGCCTCTAGTCTGTCAGCTTCTTTGGGGATTGGAGCAGCGAAAGGTGGTAAGGTGCGGGGCATAACCTTCACGAGAGGTGATAATCTAGCTGGTATTTGGATGAGCTCACCTCATGGCAGACCCTCCCAGCTATTGTCCTGACCTTGTTCAAGGCTCCTTTCCTATACCCTTTCCATACCTTGAGTTTTTACATCCCCCAGAAAGCTTGAGATCGACAGTTAATGCAGATATTCCAGGAGGAATCATCTGAAACAGAGTGGCACTGTGTGCTCAGCCGTCAAATTCTCTTTCTTGAGAACATTAGGGGTCTTGTCTTTTTTTTTTTTTTAATGTCTTAGAAGAACAGTGTGTGTGCACCGCAGAGCTGAGAAGTGAAATTTTGTAATTTCCATCTGGAACATTTTGATAGAAAAGCCTCAGGCCTTTGCCTGGAACAGTTTAACCCTTTCAGGACCCTTTCAGAGCAGATGAAATTTAAAACTCTAGACATAATGTGTGTGCACACACACTTGGGCATGTGGATTGCAGGTATTTAAACAAGCTTTTTCTCTGGGGAGGTGTGAGTGGTTCTTCACTCCTGCCAGCAAAGGTCTTTTCAGAAGCTTCTTTCCTCCCAGCCGCCATCTCTCAAGGGAGCTTTGAATGTAATCAGTTTGTGAAAAGCTGCACTAAAACGTCTCGTTGGAATCCCCAAGCAGATGCCATCATCTTCCTGCGAGATGATGGAAGGCACCTCTTTCGCTGCTCAGGGAAGATAGGACTCTGTGGTAAGGCGAGCTCCTGGAAAAAAACGAAGCCCTTGCAGAAAGTCTAGTCCTGCACTCTGTATCTCCAAGTTAAAAGGCCCTGGAGGAAGGTGGTGGGCAGGGAGCTGGGCCTGCTGTGTGCTCTGCAGAGCAGCAATGGTTAGAAATGGGGTTCGTGAGGAGTCCTTAACTTTTCCAGTTTCAGGCACTCTCTTGAGGAGTGGGAACAGAAGTTTCGTTTGGAGAACCCCATCTGGTAGTGATGTACCACACAGGTTGAAAGCCTGGACAAGCCCTGATCATTGCTGTTATGAAATTTACAGAGTCTGACTTGACCCTGCGATGTAGGGTCCACACCCTTTAAAAATCAGCAGGTGCCTAGCCCCTGACTCATAAACTCCCACTGTTCACTGGACGTAAACGCGGGCTGCCAGTGGCACCTGTAGAGGACTCCTTCCAGAAGAGAGGTTTTCTTCACGAGAGTCATGATTACCTTAGACCCTAGACCTCTGAGGTCTTTGTCAGGAAAATATAATGTCATGTTGTGTGGAAAAAGAAGTTGCTATTTTGATTTCTGCTAGCAATAAAATTCAAGTAATGGCCTTTTGGGGAATCTGGGAAAGTCACCTCAAAGTTGTTTGATTTAAAAATAAATAATGAGAGCACTTAAAATGTTTCTGAAAATTACAAAATGACACCTTAACTGATTTTGCAATGATGTATAGGAACTCTCTTCTCTCTCTCTCTCTAACTGTGGTGAAATACACATATCATAAAATTTACCATCTTAATGGTTCTCAGGTGTACAGTTCAGTGGCATCATTGTTCTGTAACCATCGCCACCATCTACCCACAAAACTCTCCAATGCAGAGTTGAAACTCGGGACCTACTAAGCACTGACCATCCCCCACCATCTCTAGTTGGTGACCCTAGGCACCTGTGTCAGTGTGACGTGTCGTATGTATCCTTTTGTGACTGGCTTATTTCGCTTAGCTTAATGTGTTAAAGGTTCATCCATGTTGCAGACACTTGTTCATCCTCGTGTCAGAATTTCCTGCCTTTAGATATGTGTAATCCATATTTTACAATTATATGTATAATGTACATTTTAAAATCCAATCATCCATCCATGGACACTTGGATTGCTTCTGCCTTTTGGTTATTGCAAATAATGCTGCTGTGAACATAGATATATTCTTATTTTTGAAAAATCTTGTCTACACTGAAGTTTTACAGGCTGCATATGGATTTCTACATATTAATCACTAGTCTCGATTAAATTTTTAGAGTTAACGTTAAAAAATACATATTCATATTTCCATATTATGAATAAATACATATGTTCATAATATAAGCACTGTATATTAATAAAAATTTTATCCCTTTTAATAACTACATAAGTGACTAAATTTTCATTATATTTTTAACAACTTTATTGAGGTTTACTTGACATATTATAAACCACACATGTTTAAGGTATACAATTGATAAACTTTGACATATTATTTCCCTATGAAACTATTACAATAAAGATAAATGAATGAAACCACCAGAAGATGTCTTCATCATTTTGTGTTAATAAATGAATAGTGTAATACCATATTATAGAAAGGACATTAGGCTAAAAATTAATAAGTAAAAGCTGAATATTACCACGTTTTAAAAGCTAATGAATAAATGATGATCCAAGCCACCTAGATTGGTGTCTGGAAATTTTATTTGACCTTAGTAAATAAAAACAGTCTCACAGGGAAGTGGAGTTAATAATTATGTCGCAGCCATTCCTGTGTGTTTGGGAGGGAGGATACAGGATAAGGGAAGAAAGAAAAAAAATCTTGGATATGTTACAGGTTGAAGCTTGACAGTATCTCTTTTCCTATAGTCTTTGCTTAACTAGTTCCCTGGGCCCCAGGCCTCCTCTGCTGAGGGGTCACAGATGAACCAGATGCCACGGGGAGGGGCCGGGAGCCCCCTGGGGAGATCTACTCAGAATTGTCTGAATATGGCTTCTTTCCCCTAATGACTGATTCCCTATTGTCCGTTGAATAGAGACTAACTTTCCAAGGTGAACGTTACTTGGTCCTCAATACAGCTGCAACCTATCATTTCAACCATACTTTTTCATTTTATTTAAAATGAATTAGAGGCCTGTCTGGACTATTTGCCATTCTTCAGATGCATATATTATTAACTAATATTTTGCTGTTTGTTTGGGGTTTGATGTACTTAATTCTTATACCAACTGTGGTGGTTTAGTGGTTTAGTTGCTAAATCATGTCCGACTCTTGCAACCTCGTAGGTTGTAGCCTGCCAGGATCTTCTTGCCCATGGGGCTTCTCGGGCAACAATACTGGGGTGTACACCAACTGAAGGAGGAATATATTGTTATTATCCTCCTTTGCTGCTGAAGAAAATGAGGTGGAAGATTTAGTGGCTCACCCAGGGTCTGTAGCTGGTGAATGAGGGAACAGGAATTAGAGCCTTCGCCATCACCGGAGCCAAGTCTTTTCTTCTTCTTTTAAAAAAATATTTATTTACTTAATTAATCTATTTGACTGCACTGGGTCTTACTTGCAGTACACGGGATCTTCAGTCTTTACTGCAGCGTGCTGGATCTTGTCTCCTGACCAGGGCTGGCCCCTGGGCCCCCTGCATTGGAAGTACAGAGTCTTAGCCACTGGGCCACCAGTGAAGTCCTCCCGAGTCAAATTCTGAGTGCTGTTCTCAGAATACTTCTTTATCCTGCCCAGCCCCACATCTCCGCCTACTGAAGCCTCACCCTTCTAATAAAGCCCGGCTTTTCTGGGATGCCTTCTTTGGTCACACTGATGAGAAATGACCCCTCTCTCTAATTCACTCACTCACATAGCACTTTGGTTTACACTGCCTAAGGTTTTCAGTATTTGTCTTTCAGTCTTCTCTCCCAGGCTTCTGGTGGGAATGTTTTGAGCTTTGGGAGCACAATGCAAGGAGCATAGGCTTTGAGAGTCGCCCTTAGCAGGGATCATGTCAGCGTCACTGCCTTCCCCTACATCCTTGTTCACTTAACTTCTCTTTCAAGCCTCCTCTTCTGTGGCATGGAGATAATAAGACCTACCTCGCTGGTTTATTCTAAATGTGTGTAAAATTCCTAACTCCGTGTATGGCAAATATTAAGTGCTAAATAAGTAACTCTTATTATGTGGCGGGAGGAGAGTCCCTTCAGATGGAATAGGGTTTGTAGCCTAAATGGTGGCTCTTAGTATATATATATATATATACTGGCTATAATGATGAACGCATAAATGAATGACCTGGACTACTACAGGTAATATTTTTTTAAAAATAGTTTCTTAACTTGATCTTAACAATAAATCTTGCATAATACCACCAAAGTGATTTTTTAAGAAAACAATTGTTCTGCTGAGGTCATAGCATGAAAGACTGTTTACATCCATCACTGCCCACTTACCTTGCTCACATTTCCTACTACTAGAAGGCTAAACTGCCTCTCGTTTCCTTACCGCATTGTGTTATTTCATGCTTCATGCTTTATCCATGCTGTGTCTTCTTTTGGAATGGGTCCTTTTCCTTGAACCTGGAAAACTTATCCTTTAAAACCCAGCTCAGATGTCACCACCTCCAAGAAGTCTTCCCTGCTTATCCCTACTCTGCATAGTAACCCTGGGCAGGATTCCAAGCAGGATTCCTTAGTGTTTCTGCACAGGGCTGGTCAACGTACCCTCAGCATCGCCTCAGCAGTTTCTTTGCACCTCTTTTTATATTGCACTCATCATATTACACTGTAATCCCTTCATTTACACCTCATTGTTTACAACTAGCTGAGTATCTTGTGGACAGAATTGTCTTTTATTTGTTTCCATGTTTCTGGGCATGGAAATGAATAAATGCTTATAGATTGAACGTGACCCTTTTCTGCGTTGAGGTTGCATGTGGCAATGCCAGGATGCCTTGTTTCTGCATTTCTCTCCCTACTCCAATAACAAACCTTCTCCTGTGTTAATATTATTTGAAATTCAAAGTAGCTCAAGCATTGTGAATAATATCATTAGACAGGGACAGGTACAAACTATATTGTGCTATGGAGGCTCCCCGATGAGGGTGAGTTTTCCTTATTTACTCCCTGCTTTAGAATCATGGCCCTAGAGCTATACTTGAGTTCTTTAATCATGTCTCTTTCCTTAAACATCTAGGGAAAGATTAACTCTGAAATTCCAAAGAGTTGAAAACAAAAGTAAGATTTTCTGTAATTGAAGCAAAACACATTCTCCATTTCTCCAGGATTTATTCATCATCGAAACCAAAATTCCAAGTCTAAATTTGAGAAAGTTTAGGTGTGTTTTGACGAGGAGTTAAAACCGACTTGACCTGAAGAGGAACTACTGGGATACTTCTTTGATGCATGGGTTTGGAGAGCTGCTGCCCCATTGGAAGCAGCTGCATGATCAATGGTAAAAGGGGAAGGAAGGGATAAAGAGAAGAACTCTCCCCTCTGGTTTTGCAAGTCATTTGGTATCAAGTACCCTTGACTTTATTTATACATTGTGAATGAAGGGTTGTGAACTTGAAATATATATTCGTGAGGAAGGAGAAGCAGCTGGGATGTGCGCCTTCTCCATTTCTGTGGGTATTTTAGGATGCCATCTGTTAGGGAGAAGGCAAAGCATTTTTTTTTTTTTTTTTGACCTTTCTTCTAAAAATGTACTAATCAGCAGGCAGGTGACCCAGAAGGCGCTGCGAAAGTTGAGACCTTGTCTGCTGCCTGAGCCCAGACTCTACCTTTCGAATCAAGTGTGATGGATAGGGTCTGAGTGCTCTCCCTAGAGAAGGTGACCTCACCAGCCATGGGCTCCACAGGAAGACACAGCCCAGAAAACAAAGGGGGCCAGCAGCGTGAGCTGCCTCGGAGCCGGGGATGTGCCAAGAGCTTTGAGAAATACATCCTGTTTCTGAAGCGTGGACAACAGTTTCTCCACATAGCGAACCCTCTTGGAGATCTGCTCCTTTCCCCACTAGCGTTCTCCTTGTGTTTATTTGTTTATTGGGCTGGGGGTTGAGGATAGTTGATAGCAGTCAGAGTAGGCTGCTCTTTGGGGAAGCATCTTGACTGAGGTACCTTTTTTGGAGCAGTATCTTTTTGGGGCTATGACAAATTGAACTACAGGACTGCATGGTTCCCTGGGAAACAGTGCTGGATTTGGAGTCAGAAAGCCCTGGTTCTCGATTGGCTTTGCCATTTCCTGCTGTGATTTTGGGGGTCACTCACTTCAGGTCTCAAAAGTCCTAGTTTCCTCCTCTGTAAAGTCAGGATAACGATCTCGGCCCGGCTGATGATGTTGTTGAAGATGACTGGCGATTGTGTTTTAAGTGCTTTTGTTGCTGTTTAGTTGCTAACTGCTGTCCAACTCTTTAGCAACCCCATGGACTATAACCCGCCAGGCTGCTCTGTCCATGGGATTCTCCAGGCAAGAATACTAGAGTGGGGTGCCATTTCCTTCTCCAGGGGATCTTCCCGACCCAGGGATCAAATCCTCGTCGCCTCCATTGGCAGGCGGATTCTTCACCACCAAGCCCCCGGGTAAGCCCTTTAAGTGCTTTAGGTACAGTCTTAACTCATGAATCTCCCAGCAGCCCGATGAAGTAGCTACTATTATTATCCCCAATTGACAGATGAAACACAGGGAGGCTAACCAACGTACTCCAAAGCATATAGCTAGTCAGTGATAAAGGCGGAGTGGGGAACCAAGCCGCCTAAACATTGTTGTGTGGCTCCAGTGAAAGAATTCATTTGAAATGCCTTTGAAACTGTGAAATGCTGTAGACATCTAGTTGATTGTGCTCATTTCCTAGTGTCTTAATGCAAAAAAAGGAGTCCTGAATGCAGTGGTCTGTCTCTGCCTAGTATACACCTATTTGATTTCTCATCTAAAAAAATAAAATTAGAAAATATCTAAGGTCCTCCCTAGCTTTCATGGTTCATTATTTTTGCTTATTTAAGATATTGAAGATGACAGTTTTGCCCCTATTAAGCAGGCACATGTGTAAGTACAAAACCCATTGTATTCTCTGAATGACACTCTCCCGAGTCTCAGGGCTTGCCGTGTCTTTGTGGCTACTGCGTACCCCCAGTGTAGACCCCTGTGGTGGCTCACCCAGGTGTGAAATTGAGGGGAGGGGTAGTGACTTGCAGGGCTTCCCTGGTGGCTAAGATGGCAAAGGATCCATCTGCAATGCAGGAGACCCAGGTTCGATCCCTGGGTCGGGAAGATCCCCTGGAGAAGGAAATGGCAACCCACTCCAATATTCTTGCCTAGAGGATCCTGGCGGGCTACAGTCCATGGGGCCACAGAGAGTCAGACAGCACTGAGTGACTAACACTTTGATGGTGACTTGATGGGCCCATAGGTGGGCTTGTGATTGGGTTACTGGGGACAATAAATGCTTTAATCAGGATAAATATAGTAAACCTAGGGATTCCAGTAAGCTCAGAAACTTACAAACTGAGAAAATCCTCTCCTGATAATAGTTTTCCTCATCAATGTTGGTGGGCCAGAGGTGGAACTTGTTTAACTCTTGGTATTATAGTCACTTATGTTGTGTGCAAAGCTTGAATTTAAAAGAAAAAGGAAGTTGGGTGATTGTCTCTAATTAAAATTAAAGAAATAAGGAAGTGGGAGATTTTTAATTCCTGACATCTGGGCTGGGGCAAACTAGGGGAGGTAGTGTGGATGTGGAACTGAGTAGGCTTGATGCGAACATCTGGGCTTTGGGTAAGTGACTTCAGGCTCTGCCAGGATACAGGATGGCCTCTTGCACCTTCTGTTCCTCTCCATATGGTAGGCCCTTGTCAATAAAGGGATTCCTTTGAGAAGTGTGATAAGGTATGCTGTGATACAGAATGGAGGTGTTTCCACGATTATGTTTGTTTTCTCTCCACCTAATGAATAGGCTAAGTAACAGTCTGTTGTTTTAAAATGAGTACTATTAATAATGATGACAGCTCATATTTTTATCATTAGGGCGTTTAAAAAAATATCATTCACAGGGAGGAAGGGCTGTGGGGCCATGGAACTGCCCCATGTTGGATGAATCCTTCCACCTTTGGGATTCTCAGCTAAATAAAGTAGAAAGATAGATTACTGGTTCCTTGCTTCATCATTTTTAGGACATATGATCCAAAGTGGTTATCTTCAAATGAGTTGACACACTGAGGTTTCACACTGATAGTTGTCCTGAGAGAAGGCTAGAAACCAGAGGACAGATATCGTAGTTCTTCCTACTTATTTCTCCTACCTCTGGTTTACAGTTTCATCTTTTTTAAAACACTTTATTGGAGTATAGTTGATTTATAATATGTTAGTTTCATGTGAACAGTGGAGTGATTCAGTTATACATATACATACTCATTCTTTTTCAGTCTTTTCTCATATAGATTATTATAGAAAGCTGAGTAGAGTACCCTGTGGTGTACAGTGGGTCCTTGTTGATTATCTGTTGTATGTATAGGTTAATCCAAAATTCCTCATTTATCCCTTCCTACCATGTTTCTCTGTTGGTAATGATAAGTTTACTTTCGAAATCTGTGAGTCTGTTGCTGTTTTGTCAGTAAGTTCATTAATATCATTTTAAAAAATTAGATTTCACATGTGAGTGTAAGGTTTCATCTTCAAATGACACTAATAAGCTTTGTGTTTTAGACATCCTTAGAGTCACTGGTGCTGTATCTCTTGATCTCTCGTATTTATTCAGTGATTTGTGGTGATGTAAGTTATCTCAGCTTTTTGCTGTCAGCAATTTTAAACAAACATTGAAGCATTTTGGGTAGATGATATCTGCTGCTTTGATTACAGAGGTTCTTGATCTGGATATTTTAAGACCAGTCACAGCACAATTTTAGAACGCCTAGTCTTTAAACCCAGCCTTTGAAATGACCGCAGTGCTCGCACTGCCGGTCTGACGTGGGTCGCTCAGTTCGTCCTTTCTGACGGTGCATGTGTGCCCGTGAGATTTCTCCCACTTGGGCAGGGAGCAGGACTGCTGGTCCAGAAATGCTGGCTCTTCTGGATTCACCAGCAAAAGGTTAATCATTATCCAAACGGAAACAAACCTCCCAAGTTTCTAACCTTCCATTGCCTCAAGTCTTCTTGCTCCTCACAGGAGACGATGCGCGCGTATGCACGCATACACGCATACACACACACACACACACACACACACACACTCTCTCTCTGTTAACAAAACTCAGTGTAAAGCGATCTCATGTTCATGAGAGCTGGAATTACTTGGGAGGGGTACTTGTGTTCTGCAGGCTCAGTGGGTGTGTTGTGAAAGCAGGGCTGTTTGGCTTGTGGAGATTGAAGATAAGACTGTGATATGCAATTGAGTAAGAATTTGAAAAATTATCCGATAACATTAGGAGCAACAGAGCACTCGCTTGTGTTATTTAATTTTTTTTTTTAATGCTTGAAACTATTTGGAGGAGGAGTAAGGAGCTAGCATTGTTTTCAGGGCACGGGAACCCCCTCCCCACCCCACCAGCCACACCTGTTTGCCTAGGCAGAGAGTGTGAGGTCTCTGAGAGATCCTGACAGATCATTTAGTACATTCTTCTGGCGCTGGGCAATTCTTCAGTCTAATCCTGTCAGGAAAAGGTCTGGCAGCTAACCTTTAAAATCTTTTCCAGAAGAGTACACCGGGCTTACCTTTCCATCTTGTTCCAGTGACCCAAACTACAAACGGTCAATTCCTTTATTTGCAGAGCTTGAAACAAGATTAAAAAAAGGAGGCGATGAACTGAACTCATGCTTTTGCTTCCACCGCTACACCCTGTGGACAGCCCTTTGCTTCGCTTGGGTTCTCAGTATCCAGGGGAAGGAGGAGGTGATTGAGGAAACTTTCACGGTGTTGGCTCGTGGCTGCCGAGGTGTTCTTCTTCCCAGTCCCCTCCCCTCCTCAGTGCCACCAGTTTGGGCTCACCTTGTGTTGAACAAGGAAATCATGAGCTAATTTCAATCCAGCATCCATTTATTGAGCACCTAGTGTGTGCTCTGTATATGCTAGGTTGTGGGCATATAGAGGTAAATAACAGGGTTTTAGCTTTCAAGGAGCTTCAGCCTATTAAAAGGCATGGACAGATCATACAAATAGGTGGTAGGACTACAGTGGAGGGATATAGAAGGCCCAGAAGGGTGAGAATAGTCTGACAGTGAGTAACATTGATAAGGCTGGTGGGGGTGGGGGGGAGGGAATGGATTGTGATTACCTCCTGGTGTTAATAGAGCACTTGACATTCTGAGAAATGCCTTCCACGCTTTATCTTATTTAACCTTTAACTGGTACCATAGAGCAGGGCAGAGTGATTTCAGGCCTTTTTGCTTTTTGTTTTCTGGGCTTTGCTTAAGATACTTTAAATAAAATATTTTGAGATCATTACACATTCACATGCAGTCATCAGAAATAATGCAGAGATTGCATATACCTTTAATTTAGTTTCCCTCGATGGTTCACACGGTGTAAAATGATAGTATAGCGTCACAGTCAGGACACTGACATTGATGTAGTCACAGTGCTGAACAGTTCATCACTAACGTTCATCACCTCAAGCTGACCTGTTGCAGTCCTGTCTCCCTCTTCGCTTCATCCCACCTCCCTTAGTCCTTATCTCTTAACTCCTGGAAACACTACTAGTCTCTTCCCCGTGGTATGATCGTATCATTTCAAGATCATTATACAGATGGAATCGTATAGCATACAGCCTTTTAGGTTGGCTCTTTTTCGCTCAGCGTAAGTTTCTGGTGGTCCACCTCGGTCGCTGTGTGTGGCAGCAGCTGATTCCTCTTTGCTGCTGCCTGGCCTTCCACTGTATGGATGTGCCACTTTGCTGTGCGCTTACACACTGAGGGACAGCTAGGTGGCTTCCAGTTTTTGCCTGTTGTGAATAAAGTAGCTGTGGACATTCATGTACAGATGTTTGTGTGAAGATATGTTTTTTAAAAAGTGTAGGTAAATTTTTTATTGAAAAGTTTATAGATTAGATGGTGAAGAATCTAGATTTTGCTATTCACTAGGAGGTGACTTCCCTGGTGTCTCAGACGGTAAAGCGTCTGCCTACAATGCGGGAGACCCGGGTTCAATCCCTGGGTGGGGAAGATCTCCTGGAGAAGGAAATGGCAACCCACTCCAGTACTCTTGCCTGGAGAATCCCATGGACAGAAGAGCCTGATGGGCTACAGTCCATAGGGTCGCAAAGAGTTGGACACGACTGAGCGACTGCACTTAGGAAGTGATATATATTCCTAAAATTGATAGCTTCTTGAGTCTTAATTTCCTCATTAATAAAGTAGCATAATATATGTTCTGCTTCCATACTAGAGTTGTGTAGATAAACTGAGGTACTATATGGTAACAGACGCTATCAACTTAAATAAAATATAAATGTTTCTAAGTGGGACAAGTTACCACCTCACTGTGTTTTCTAGGAGAATTGAGCTGGAAACATACCCAGAGTAGTTCTTAAATTGAAGCCTAGAAACAGCTTTTTTAGGTGGTCTTGCTTTTACTTGTTATTGACATGTGGGTGTTTCTTATATATTCTGGTTACTTTTCTTCTGTTGGTGATATGGCTTGTAAATACCTTCACCCAGAGTTGGCTTATCTTTTCAGTTTTTATTGGATTCTTTGATGTATAAAAATTTTAAAATTTTAATAGATTCAAATCTGTCTAGCTTATCCTTTATTGTTTGGGCTTATTTTAGAATGCACATACACATAACCTTTCCTATCCCGAAATCATAAGGATATTCTCCTTTGTGTTCTTTTAAATATTTTTTAAGTTTCACCTCTCAGAAATCTGACTTGCATAAATGCAGAATTTCTTTTTGTGAGTGGTGTGAGGTTGGGATCTAACTTTCTTTTCTGGTCTATGTGGCTAACCATTTGTTCTGGTTCTGTTTGCTGGAAAGAGCCATCTTTTCCTCCATTAATCTGTAATGTCACGTTTGGCCGTGTATTGAGTTTACACGTATTTGTGGGCAAAATGAGCTTGCCATCATGCTTAGTGGTGTTTAATCCTGGGGCGTGCGACGGGGGCTGTTAGTGCAGAGCTGGATGCCTGCCTCCTGAGTAAGCAGCTGCAGGCTCTCCTCACGTCTCCAACCAGGTCAGCTCTGCTTTTAGGGTTGCTATGTTGAGTGTCCACCTCAGACTTTATTTGAAGAGCTTCTTACATTTAAAAACTTTGTTGAAGGTTTTAAAGCTATAGTTTTAGCAAATTCTTGGTGGAAAGTGTTTCAGAGATAGCTGGAGGTCTCCTCTCATTTTGAGTTGAATTCCAAGGGTAAGCCATGCAGAAGTCAGGACCTAGCAGTGAGGGGAGAATGTATTTGCCAAATAAATATAGGATTTTGTGATTGTCAGTAACCCTGAATATATCACCTATGTTACCCATAATTAGTGTATTGGTTCCACAAGAGATTTAGAGCTATCTAGAATCTAGCGGGTATCCTCTGCAGTTGCTTAAAGCAGTGGCGAAAAACAGCCAGCGTATGCAAAAAGTAATTTAAAAAATAATTTAGCCAACAGCAATACGAGAAATGACATCAGCCAGTGGATGACTGAAAATGAGTAGTATTGATAAGAACTTGAGGAATTCAGAGATGGGAGAGGTGTGGGCCAGAATGAATAGGACCTTGACTTTCAGAGTAGGATCTGGCTCACTGGGGAGTAGGAGGCGAGAACAGAGGCTGTGTGTGCGCCTCCCTGAGTGGTGTTCCCACAGCCCCGCCATGCTCACCACCCCCCCCTTCACTTCCTACACCGAAATACAATGATGGTTCTATCCACCCTCACCCCGCCCCAGGCCCCTTCCCGCAGACGCGCACTCCCTACCAGAAAGGCGCTTGTGAGCTGTTCGAGGGTGGGCAGCTTTTCATTTCCACGTTCCCAGCATCCAGCAGCATGTTGGCATGTGGTGGGCACCCAAAAATGTTTGCTGAGTGAGTGAGTGAGTAGATTCTGGCTGGAGCAGAGGAGAGTGAGGTGGGGCTAGATGGATTTTGATGATCTTGAAGATTAGCCAGAGTTTGCCATGCGATGAAGCAGTCAAAACAATAGAGGCTGTCCAGGTTGAAGGGCAGGGCCATGCAGGCCTACTTCAGAGAGACTCTTCAGTTGCTCTGGGTTGGAAAGGGAGACCCTTTCCAGACACTGCACGCTACTAGTCTGCCCAGCCCAGAGGTTGGTGCTCTGAGTATGTTGTTAAATGTCAGTTCAGTTCAGTCGCTCAGTGGTGTCCAACTCTTTGTGACCCCGTGAACCGCAGCACGCCAGGCCTCCCTGTCCATCACCAACTCCCGGAGTTCACTCAAACTCATGTCCATAGAGTCGGTGATGCCATCCAGCCATCTCATCCTCTGTCGTCCCCTTCTCCTCCTGCCCTCAATCTTTCCCAGCATCAGGGTCTTTTCAAATGAGTCAGCTCTTTGCATCTGGTGGCCAAAGTATTGGAGTTTTAGCTTCAACATCAGTCCTTCAATGAACACCCAGGACTGATCTCCTTTAGGATGGACTGGTTGGATCTCCTTGCAGTCCAAGGGACTCTCAAGAATCTTCCCCAACACCACAGTTGTTAAATGTGACCTATTTTTGTATTCGCCGACAGGGGGAATACAGTTCGCCATTAACTGAACTAGCAAGCCGTGCTCAGACAGATGATCCGAGGTGACTGGTGTCTGGGGTGAGGTGGTAACTGAGGCCCAGGTCTGTTAGGCTCCCACGCCTGCTTGTTCTTTTCCCGTCAGTACCATGTTTGTGCGCATTAAGTTGGAGACACTACTCAGGTGGGAGAATGGGCTGCAGAGCTGGGTGTGGGAGCCAGGGCCAAGGTGAGAGTCAGGAGTGCCTGGGGCTTCCAGCTTGGTAGGCAGAGAGGATGATGGCGGCAGTGGCAGGAATAGGAAGGGGAAGTCAGGGTCGCTGCGCTTGCCAAGAGAGGGAGCGTTACTCTAGACATCCTGAGTTGGAGGCGACAGTTCCATGCAAGCAGGCATTGCATCAGGCAGGTGACAGTGCCACCCCTTCCCCGCTGCCTCCACCCCACTTTCATTAGATCTGTCATTTTCCTTTCTTCTAAATTGGGGACGGTGCAGAGAAACCGTGAAATAGATGACACCTCGTGTACTTGCCAAATACCTGACCTCATTTGCAGCTTCTTTGCATTTCAGTTTGAGAAATGCTGTCCCTTGAAGGGGGCTTACTGTTTGTGTTCAGGAATTAATAGCATTTTCTTTACCCACTCCCGGTAGGGAATGAATACGGCTAAACAAGGAAAGGACAAACTGGAGCCCTGAGCTCCCCTGTTCTCTGATAAGCCTCTCTCCTGCCCCCATCGGAGGGTCAGCCTCTGAATTAAACAAAAGTCAAGTCAAACCTTGCCACCACCCTCCACAGCCTGAACTCCCATTGTTGATGAAGAGCTGGCAAAGGAACAAGTTATTTTAAAAGCATCCCAGGGAGTGTGGGAGAGGCCGAGTTCAGCACTACATGGCTGGGTGGTGCTCTTTCAAGGTGTGGAAGCAGAAGTGGCTAATCGTCTTAATTTGAGTAACTCTGGAATGATGAGATAGAGGTCTTGATTAGAGATTGTGATGTGGAATTTGTTGAGAGAGATCAGGCTAAAGCTGTTTATGGGAAAATATATTTGCGATATTGGCACTTGCCCTAAGTGGATTCCAACATCACCTCCAAAGGCTTTGAATTTTTAGTGTTATTTCTGTTTTGAGCAGGATGGCCTATGATTGCTTCTCATCAATGTGCTGGATCCAAGGAGACTGTAGGAATTATTCCCCTCCTCTTTTTGATTACCTACAGTTGGCTTGAGAATTTTAAGCAACTGGATTTTAAACAGTTTGGTAGGGGAACAACTACCCAAATGGAGATTGGAAGGCTTGCACACCGGTTCCAGTTTGACCCTTGCATTGACTACACGTGTGCTAGCTCAGTCGCTCAGTCGTGTCCGACTCTTCATGACCCCATGGGCCATAGCCCTCCAAACTGCTCTGTCCATGGAATTTCCCAGGCAAGAATACCTGTGTGTTTGCCATTTCCTACTCCAGGGGATCTCCTTGACCCAGGGATCGAAGCTGGGTCTCCTCCATTGGCAGGCAGGTTCCTGCGTTAACTCCATGGCCCCGAGTAAATCTGTGACCTCTCCTGACCTCAGTTTCTTCAACTATAAGATGATCGTGTAATAATCATACCTAGGGATTGCTCTGTTGATTAAATAATATAATGTTTGTGCATCTGCTTTGGAAATTACATGGTGCAAACAAGTATGTGTTAAGACTTTTATTTGCTGTGGCAGAAATTGGTGGACAGTCTCCTGGAGTTTGTTTTTATGGGGCTTGGCCTATATGATGTTGACTCCGGATGTCTGTTACGGTGAGTCACCTTCGGGGCCACGCTTGAAATGACATGCCATGTGATGGCGAACCTCTTTTGCAGTGCCCCAAGTCTAGGTTTGCTCTTGCGCAATTTGGGCGAGACTTATGGGCACACCCATTCTTCCCCTTTAGGAACAAAACAGCAACTTGGGCAGGGTAGGCATCAAGAAAGTGACTTAGCAGGCAAATATGTGATTAATAATGTAGATCTGGCCTAAATTTTAGTGCGGGCCTCTGTACAGATGGGTAAATGATAACCAGCAAGTCTGCTGAGTAAATCATATCCGGGAACCTATTGTCTTCCATCTATGCTTAAAGCGAATATGCCGATGCTGTAGTCTGTAGTCTGTAGTCCAAGTTCAAATAGATGCATACCAGCTGTATTACTTTGCGTTCATTTATCCGCATGCGTTTCTCACATGCTGAACTGTGAGCTCCTTGAGCAGGGACTGTCTCTGTTTATGCCTGCTTCTCTGGCATCGGTGTGATGCTTTGGCACACAGTAAATGTTTATTGGATGAATGAATGAATGAAACTCTTCGCGCTTTTATTCAGTTAAAGGGATTTTTGTAAAAGGTGTAGGTGTCATCTGCTAATTTCATAGATGTCTCAAACCGGAGACCCTCACTGCGGAGCAGGGACTCAGATTTATGCAAAGCTGGCTTGCGGCAGCCGCTGCCTCCTCCTTTGTCTGCCTCCAGCCAAGCTGCCCAGGCTGGATGGTGCAGAGGTGAGCACGGGCTCTACACCGGCCTGTGGTGTCTTGATAGAATAATGGCTTCCCTCAGCCCTCAGCCCCTTTGCCTTCCTTCTGCCTCAGTCTTTCTCATGCACAAGGTTGTCTTCATCACACTTCTTCCTTCCCTTCTCTTTTCCAGTGCTTATCCATTCTCAAAGATCTTTCCAAATCTTTCTTGGTGTTGGTGTATTCTTCATGAGTTAAAACCCAAACTGAACACCCTCCTCCAGCATACCTTAATCATAATGGATGGATTAGTGATGAACCTGAAAGGAGAAAAACCCCTCCGCACGGTTCACAGTGAAATGAAAGCAATGAAACCCCAGTGTTGTCAATGTGGGAAGCTCCTAAAAGTGCCCCTGGGCCTCCTGTGGAATCCTTGAAAGTTTCCATTTACGTCCTCATCTTTCTCAAATGAAATTTTTTCCTCCTCAGGCATCAGTCTTAAACAACAAAGAAAGCAAAGCCTTCTACAACCTGATTCTTATTCAGTTTTGCACCAGTGAAGAGTCCTATTGCCACTTAGTAGCTTTGTGACTTCAAAGAAGTTTCTAGGCTGTCTGTGCCTCCATTTCCTCAACTGTTGATAATATCACCATGTCTACCAAATAGCACCTATTCACAGAGTCATGGTGAAGTTTCTGTTTATGAAAAACTCCTTGTAGCTAACAAAGCGCCGTATACATGTCAGTATTTCTATTCTTACACTGGCTTTTCTATATCATGTTTCATTTGCACATACTGGATATTTCACTTACATTGTGGGCTAAGTCAGTTTCTTACCAGCCTGAGAACTGAAACACTATCACATGTCTTTTATGGGGAAATGTGTTAAACTTCAAATATAAATTTACAGAGAATCTTATTATGCAGCATATTCTATTGGTAAATTAACTAAGGGATATCTCTGCATTGTTAGGTATGGATGACAGAAACTCTATTTTATATTTCTTTTGTACCTGCCCTTGATGTTTTGCACAGTGCTGGACATTTAATATATACTATTGTTGATAGTTTGAAAAGCAATCTTACTTATGACCTAGAATCATTCTTATTTAACAGCAATCTCAGTGTCTTGACTTAATGTAAAACGGAGTAATTTATTTTGGAGCCAGGAATGGGAAATTGGAGGATCTTCCTCTTGGGCAAAATAGACCTTCCTCTATTTTGGTCTTGAAAAAAGAAAATCAAATCTACTTGCAAAAATGCTGTCTAAAAGAATGATGTATGTCTGCAGGCTCCTTAGGGTGATTTTTTTTCTTTTCTATTTTTAAGATGATATTCTTTTCTAACCAGCCAAGGGAACCATTTCCCAACCTCTTATCTTGTTGGAGGTGTTTCTGAAAAATATATCAAGTGTGGGAACCTGTGAGCACGGAGTTTATTTTTGTTGTTGTTCAGTGGCTCAGTCATGTCTGACTCTTTGCGACCCCGTGGACTGCAGCACGCCAGGCCTCCCTGTCCTTCAACATCACCGGAGCTTGCTCAAACTCATGTCTATTGAGTTGGTGATGCCATCCAACCATCTTGCCCTCTGTCATCTCCTTCTCCTCCTGCCTTCAATCTTTCCGAGCACCAGGGTCTTTTCTAAGACCCTTTGCATCAGGTGGCCGCAGTATGGGAACTTCAGCTTCAGCGTCAGTCCTTCGAATGAATATTCAGGATTGATTTCCTTTAAGATTGACTGGTTTGATCTCCTTGCAGTCCAAGGGACTTGTAAGTCTTCTCCAACACCACAGTTCAAAAGCAGTTTATTAAACTGCTTAAAATCAGTCTTCCTTTAATTAGGTAATCAATCTTTAATGTCAACCACTGTACTTTTGTCTATAGAAACAACTCCAGTTTAGTCTTGGCTTCCTCAGATTTGGTCTATGGCACAGGTGGACTAGGGCTTCCCAGCTGGCTCAGCGGTAAAGAATCCGCTTGCCAATACAGGAGACTCGGATTCGATCCCTTGGGTCGGGAAGATCCTCTTAAGAAGGAAATGGCACCCCACTCCAGTCTTCTTGCCTGGGAAATCCCATGGACAGAGGAGCCTGGCGGGCTACAGTCCATGGAGTCGCAGAGTCAGACACCACTTAGCAACTAAACAACAACAGCGGTTGGACTGGGCTGTAACTCAAGTAGTTGCTGAAGTCCAGATGTAAGCAGTGGAGAGGCGGGGTTGACACTAGATAGAAGCCAGGTGCTTGTGAAGCAATAGAATGAAACTACAAAGAGGGCTATTGAATACTCTGTTCAAGGACGTTTAAAGAAAAGAATAGAATATTTTTTTAAGGAAGGGTATAAGGTAGGATGTAATGGGGCTGCTTCTGAGTGGGGGCAGAAGGCTGGACCATAGGATCTTGCAGTCTTAGTTCTATTTTAGAAGCTTCCTAAATTTGTGCCAAAGTTGTATAATGGCATTCCCTACTGTTGAAGACATTCTTTGTCTTATCTTGCAAGAATATCTTGATGAATGCTTAAATCATTAACAACTCATTAAAACTCTTTTGGTCATTTTCATTTTCTCCCAAGCTGAAACCTGGGTGTGGTGGAAACCTGTGCAGGCCTGCTTGGCTGGATTACACCTGAACGCCTAGCAAATTCAGTCAAAAAGCCACTGAATTACAACCTGATTGTGATGGTAGAACTGATCACTGGGGATCCTTGAAAAGGAAGACAGAATGGTAGTGAAGGATGGCTCTCTCCAACCTGAAGGACTCTTCAGCAATTAACACCTCGCCTTTCTTTTTATGCAGTGTCTTTTTTTTTTTTTCCTCCCTCAGAGACCGTATTTGGGTTTGTGTTTTGATTTTTTTTTGTAATTTCAGAATTTCAGTGGCTTCTTTCTTTCAGAGACTCAAAGTACTTTTAGTTCTGTCCTCTCATTTATTCTCTGTAGGAGCAGGAGTTAGGTGTTGATGGCGATGCGGTAGTACATCACTCACTGGACAACGGTGCCTGTGCGTTCCGCATGCGATTACAGTAGGAGTTCTTCCGGTTACTTGTTGTTCAGTTGCATAGATATATCTATATATACATAGATACACACATATATGTGTGTATATGTATGCACATATATGTGTATACATATGTGTATGTGTATACACATATGTGTGTGTATGTCTATATATATATACATATACACATTCATACCATACATGTATATGTATCTTACCTTATTTCAAAAAAATGGATGACAGTGTCACAGTTTAATGTCTCCTAAGTTACATATTCGTAATTTTCTGTATTTTAAATATAGTATCTTACTTCTGCCTCATGAGGAAAGAAAGAAAGAGAGGAAAGACTGCTGCTTTTGTCTTGAGTTGTTGAACTTATTTGTCCCTCGGTAAGCTGATCAATTGCCACTTGGATTGAGAGAAAGATGTCCAATCAATCAAAGTGTTTCTGCTACATTGGCATGCTTTGTAATGGAAATGAAGACGACAGCATGTTTTTGTCAGTCTAAATAAATAGGTTTCCTTCAGATCGATGCTAGAGTTAGTATTAGAGGTAACTCAGCCTGTGTACGCCAATGATTAATTATGGAAACGCCTGATGGAGGCTTCTGATTTTTACCTCAGCATCTTACAAATGTGTTTCCCTGTTGGTGAAGTGTGTACCAGCGTTGGCATTTCTCGTGAGTACTGGAGTGGACTAGGACACTGTCTCTGTGGGACCCAGCAGAGGGCCTTACCCTGTTTTTAAAAGACTTCAGTTTGATTTGTTTAGAATGTCCGTTCATTCATTCATTCATGGGCTCAGCATGCACTGATGCGTGTCCACTGTGCTCTGGGCTCTGGTCTGGTGCTAGTTATGCAGATGCCACGAGACAGAGCTTGCGTGGAGCTGTAATCTTAGCGGGAGAAATAGACAGTAAAGAGATAGATGGATCTATTAGGAGCGTAATGAAAGGTAGTCAAGTGTTCCGAAGGAAATAAAAATCAGGTGGTTTCGGGGTTCCCTGGTGGTCTAGTGGTTAGGATTTCAGGTTCTCAGTGCTGCGTCTCAGGTTCAATCCCTAGTCGGGGAACAGATCTTGCAAGCTCTGTGGTGTGCTCTCCCCACCCACTCACTCCCCCAAATAAAAGAAATCAGGTAACAGGTGTGTGAGCGGCTGGCAGGGACTGGTGTGGGTGGAGCTTGCTTAACCCATGTGTGGTCAAGGAAAGCCTCTTGGATATGACTCCCAAGCTGACCTTGTAAGGGCAGATCTGGGGGTGAGGGAGCAAGGCTGCCAAGGTCTGAAGGTCCACAGAGCTGTGTATGTTTGAGGAATAGAGGCGGGGTCTGTGCAGCCAGAGGTAGAGAGCAGGTGGGAGAGGGCTATGGAGTAGGCAGGCAAGGCACACAGAGTTGGACCACTGGCCTAGAGAGGGCTCTGCGTTAATTCCCGTGGGTGCAATCAGAGGCCCTAGAGGGCGTCTGCAGGGGAGTGGCATGTCTGATTTATGTATCTGTTTTTAAGCTCGTGCTGCTTGCTGGGTGGAAAATGGGTATGGTTCCTGTTTTCTATGTCTGTGAGTCTGTTTCTGTTTTGTAAATAAGTTCATTTGCACTGTTTCTTAGATTTCCCATGTAAGTGATAATCATATGGCATTTGTCTTTCTAACTTACTTTACTTAGTATAATAATCTCTAGGTTCATCCATGCTGCAGATGGCATTATCTTATTCTTTTTCTGGCTGAGTAATATTCCGTCATATATACGGATGGATACACCACATCTTCTTTATCCCAGAATGAATGGTATTCTCAAGATGGATTGAAAAGGAGCATTTGCAAGGATGAGTGGCAGGACTGTACGTGGATCCCTGATTCCCGTTAATGCAGGATGGATAATACACCTTTCTGTGGGGCAGTGTTGCTGCTTACAGCCCAAGCTCTGCAAGATGATATGGCAGGCTTGCAGATAAGGCCCACATCTCTGCAGGCCCACTTGAACTTCTTTGTAAAGCCACTTGAACTTATCTGGAACGGTTTCAAGCTTTAATTCTCCATTTGCCTGAGGCTGGGCAGAAAACTGGCTACTGGGTGTGGCTGGGGGCTGTTGTCAAGGTCTGCTGTCGGGGGGAATGGGCTGAAGATGTCTCTTCCACTCTTGGCTTTACCTGTTACAAAAACAGGTTTATGGTCTCTTTCCTTCCCTTACTTGGAAGTGTTATTTATTGATACTTGAGAGTGAGATTGTGTTTGTTTCCTGTAAGAGGTTTTGATAAGGGTCCAGGTCTACTAGATGCCAAATTAGGGAAGCAGAGCATCTCAGGGAAAAGTGCCCGTGTACGTACAGCCAGAGCTAGGAGCTTGAAGCACCTGCAGCTGAAGCTACTTACCAGTTTTGCTTAGCCTTGAACTCTTGCCTTCTGAGAGAATTAGTTTTCTAATTTTGATAATGACAGAGTTGGATTTGATGATCTCAGTCTCTTTTAGCTAATTTTAGCTGAGTGGGTTTGTACCTGACCTCCCAGGCTTCCAAATATTTCCCCTTTTGTCCTTCTGTGAGAAGATCCTGCATTTTCTTTCCTTTTCCCCTGCCTGAGAGTGTCCTGTGGGCACGTGTAAGATGCCTGCCCACTAATTTCCCCAGAAGAGGAGGGTGCATGCTTCCAGAATGGTATCTGCCGTGGTGTTTGCATTCTGGCTGGGTGGCCATGCTCCATGTTGGGCGCTTATCTGTGGGAACCAGGAGGGCCCCCACTCTCGCAGTAACTGACCCTTACATGGTGAAGAGATGGGCAAATGGAAAGAATATTCAGGTCAGAGTTTTCCAGAGGGAAAATTTTTCAAACCATTGGCTAGTAAATAGAACAGAATTTCCCTCCACACCTGCAGATCTTCAGGAAGTATATAGCAAGGAGATCCCAAGAGGCAGGGAGCAAACATGACTGTAGTCACCTCGTAACAGCTTAGCATTTTGTGCTTGTTGAAACTGAGTCACATATATGATGTCATGTGACCTTAAAATTCTGTAAGGTAAGCAGGGCAGAAATTATTAAAACCATTTAATAGATGGGGAAAGTGAAGCATTAGGTAGGTAAGTGTCTTGTCCAAGGTCCCACAATTAATAAGGGTGAATTAGAATTTCTGGTAGCTCAGCTGGTAAGGAATCCACCTACAATGCAAGAGACCCCAGTTCAATTCCTGGGTCAGACAGATCACCTGGAGAAGGGATAGGCTACCCACTCCAGTATTTTGGGGCTTCCCTGGTGGCTCAGACAGTAGAGAATCCACCTGCAATTCGGGAGACTTGGGTTTGATCCCTGGGTTGGGAAGATCCCCTGGAGAAGAGAAGAGCTACCCACACCAGGATTCTGGTCTGGGAAATGCCATGGACAGAGGAGCGTGGCAGGCTACAGTCTGTGGGGTCGCAAAGAGCTGGACACGATTGAGCGGCTTTCACTTTCACTTTCAGAATTTTAGAATGCAGATTAAAAAAAAAAGATTTTATTAAGGTGTGATTTATATTCTAGAAAATTCACCTGCTTAGAACCTAGAGTTTGGTGGGTTTTGACAAGTGTACACACTTGTGTAACCAGAATCATGCTCAACATATTGAGGATTTCTATATCCCCCCAGATTCCCTCTGGCTCGTTTGCATTAACTAATCCCCCCTCTAAGATCTTTTGATGTCTAATCCAGTGCTCTCTCCACTGTCCCACACTGATTTCACAGCCTTTTCAGCTTTATCCTGCTGCAGAGACTACAGGCTGGCCGCCTGCCAGCCTTATCGTGTTGAGTTATGAGTGAATGGGAAGCTGGTGGATTGGTTACTCCATTGTTGTTGCCTCCTTCCCTTCCTTTTCCAGCTCCAGTCTACAGAAAGGTCACGTGGGTTCCCTTCTTAGTAGAGCTTGCAGTACAGGACGCCACTCACCTGTCTGTGCCGGCTTCCCTGTAGCCTGCGGGGGGAGCCGGGGGTACTGGGTGGTGGAGGAGACTGCCTCTGGAGGACGCCCGACTCCGGCACTGTCTGCCCAGTGTCCTCCATGGGAACCAGCTCGCTGCTGCTTAGCTGCGGTTCCCAAGGCCTCCAGCGATCCAAATCCCATGTCTGATGAGTGAATCCCCAACGTGTTAACGATCCCAGCTCTGGAAAATGAGCAAGCCCTGAATTTTCATAGTTCTGTAGGGCGGGTCTGGGAGAGAACTCTCCCTTTTCCCCTGAGCTGGGTTCTGAGGAGAGACACTTGCAGAAATGCGGATCCTAAGTCCTGGATTTTGACCGGAGTGTCTGGCACATTCTTGAGGGTTCGGATGTCTGGCCAGGCTGATGTGTGGCATCCAGCAAAGGAAGAGAAGGTGCCCGCCCCTTTTCATAGCTGGCATTGCCCCCAGACCAACAAGATAGAAGGTGATGTCCTACCTTGCAGAACCCCTAGAGCATCTGCAGAGGTGACTCAGACGCACTCTTGCTTTTCTGAGGCGGCGTTGCTCCCGTTTCACCGCCCATTTGGGGGAGAGCCCATGTGTGTTAGCAGTGATGACAGATGCGTGGGTTTCTAGGGCGCTTTTCTGTCCGTTATCTCCTCATTCTTCTCGGTAAGCCTGGTTATCTCCTGTGAGGGTAAAAGCCCCATCTCATCTGACTAGGACAGCGGGAAGGACAGAACAGACTCAGATTTCTCCTCTGCAAAGGCTCCTCTTAAATCTGGGGCTCTGCAGTATTGATTTTCTCCTAGTTATCTTTGCAGATTTCTCTGGCTTTGCTGAAAGGGGAAAAAGTCACTAGGCTGCATGCTTGAGCTTCAGGTTTCTCTGTAGCTGGCAACCTCCACCAGAAAAAAATTCTTCTTTAAAGAATTGAGCCTCAGGCACTGTTTTTTACCTTGCACACCCTTAACTGTCTAGCTCTCAACAGCTGGTGACCATTCCTCACCTCCGTCTCTAGTTTGCTGAGGACCTCAGCTCGGTGAGTCCCTGGTGTTGACTCGTTGACCTCACTGCTCTCCTGCAGGGGCCTCTTGTACTATATGCGCTGAGAAAACAGTGGGCTTCCTGTGTTGTGTCTACCAGCAAAGTGGGGTACCCAAAGGCCCCTGTGACAGCGCCATGTGGCTGACTCCAGTGTGCTGTGGGAAGACAGTGTCAGAACAAAGACTTAAGTTGGGAGCCCCAAGTGTGTGTATTTGATGTGGTTGCACAGAGATGGAGTCAAAAAGATTGGCTGCAGAGAGAGGGACAACTCCAGTTTTGCAGAGATTCCAGGCCACAGTGATGCTGTTTCTTGCATTTCCCGCTGGAGTTAGGTTTCTAAAGGTCCGTGAAGGTTTCATTCCTTTTCATGCCCCAAGAGAGCTTTCCATAGCAATGAAGGAAATGTAGGAAGTGGGTAGGATTTCAGGTGGCCAAGCAAAGAAAGAGTGCCTTTTAAAGGAAAATTTTTTGGAAATGCTCTGTGGGTGCTGCTGGTCACCTGGGAGATGTTGGATTTATTTGACAGTTCCCATCTTCTCTTAGGCTTCATGTATACACTCGTTTGGGAGCTAGGGAGGGGAATAATACCCTCCCCAAGGATCTGTGGCTGAGCTCACCGTCCCCAGGACCAAATGGAGCTGCTGTAGCTGAGAAGCAGACTGGTTCAGCTCTCCCCAAAGAGCTCAGAGCTGTGCAGTTATTTCCTGTCGTTTTCCCCTCATATCTTCCTCTTTTCAGTTTAAATCTTCCCTTTCCAGAGGGATTCTCAGCTACCTAACCCCCAGCTTTAAAACTAGGCCCAGATGGACTGCACCCTCTCTCCTTTTTCCCTCAACAACCTAATCACTTCTTTGTAGACTCCCTCGGAGGGAAGCAGGGTTTGTTCACCCGTCTCTTGGAAGGGCTGCACCCTACCAAGACAGATGGCGGCAGCCTAGCCTATTTTTATCTGTCTCCAGGGAAGAAGATTCCACAACCTATTTTGAAACCTGTTCCATTGATTGACAGCCCTCAGATTAAGAATTTCTTGCTGATACCTGACCTAAAATTTACCAGCCCGCATTGAAACTCGTTTCCTTTTATTCCTTTGGAAGGAGAGGGATCCTTGAGGTCATCAGGGCCCACCCCTAATGAAGGAAATTAGAGACCCACAGATTTTCTGACTCCAAATTGAAATGGGAAATAGCTACTCACCCTCTCATTGATGATCCCATTAGTTTTGGGAAATGCCTTTGAAAGCACACATTTGGGTGCCATTGTGTGAGAATCAATTTAATTTTCTGGAGGAAAACAGTGATTCTGGGGTGGGAATGGGAGATGTAGAATACAAGGCATTAACTGCCTTACTCTATTTTGTTTCTAGTGAGAAAGTTAAATGATGCTTATAGAATTACCTTGCCTCTGTTGGCAAAGAAAATAAAAATAAACTCAGCTCTCAATATGCAAAGGCTTTCCCGGTTCTTTTCTCTCCTCTTGAACCATTCCCTTGTCTTTCAAGGAAAAAAAAGGGTTGATACTTTTCTCTCCTCCATCAGTGAGCTCCTCTGTATGGTAAATAAGTTTTTTAAAAATATTGTCAAGAGGCTGAAACTGCTGCAGCCTCGCTTTTCACCCGGTCTTCTGTTCCCGCAGACTTCTTGTGACATGAGGCGCCGTGCTGCCTCCCTTGACAGATCGCATCTTGATGGCATAAAGCGCTGGTGGGAAGTTAATGATGTTGGTTCAGTTTCAGTGCCTGGTATCTTGTTATGTGGGACAGAAATCCAGTATTCTGTGCAAATCAACAGAAGTGTATTAGACTGACTATCAAGGGGTTCTGGGAATAGATCTCGCTCCTCCTTGATACTTAGGACTTTTCTCCATGAAACATCATCTGAGACATTTCTCCTTGCAGAGATGACATCACATGCCAGGTTGGAACATGAGATGCTTGAATCAACAAACAAGCTGTGTCCAGAGCTGTGACCAAGGCTGGCCTGGCCTTTGGGGCATACTTCATCTCGTGGCCCATGCTCCAGGCTATGAGTAGGCAGTGTGCAGCTCACGCTTACAAAGGTTAGCATCTCCGTCTCTGGAAGTATGGCTACAATTCCACCTGCATTTTGTTTGAGAGACATATAATGGGTCTATTTTAGAAAACCCCAGGTCAGCCTTCTCTGCTACCTGGTCAGCTTGGACCAAGGGGATATCAACCCATTTTGCTAACAGCCTAAGAGAAACAGGCAAGTATGGTGGGGACACGTTCTTATCTGCGGTAATTGGACCGGTCAGCCCCAGAAGTCAGTTACAGCAGAGATTCTTAAAAAAGAAAAAAGACACAATCCCTAAGCATCTTTTTAAAATTTGTAAATAAATATACATACATTCACAAATCTTTTGATGTGGACCAGGGCTTTTTCTTAGTGAGGGTCTTCTGAGTAGAGTTCTGCTGACTTTCTTTGATAAGCTGCACCTTTAACACATCATCTGTGATTTCCAAATTGTCTCCTTAAGTAAAATGAGTTCTTTAATACACTTGAGATAAATGTATAATGTTATAAAACGCATAACATTTCTAGATTTTTTAGTCCCACCCACCAAAGCAGTTTTTTACTGTTGTCTTGCCTATACCTAATTCATCAGCAATTTCTTTTAGCAATCTGCCTTCATCAAGTATTTCCAAAGCATTCAATTCATTTTTCATGGAAACACCTTTTTTTTTTTCATGTTTACTCACTTTACATAATACATAATTAAAATAATAAGTGTACCTATTGTGAACAGACTACTGACCCTAAGGAAGCACCCAACCTGGCTGATGGGACAGAACAGAGCAGATACTAAGGAAAAAGGCCTACTACTAACATCCCAGCTAGTGTAAGTGTAGAGAGCAATTGAAGTGTGTCGCATAAGCTGGCAAGTTAATTAAGAAAGCATCATCTGCATATATCTCTCCTTTTTGCATCCAGTGCTTGTTATATGAAATTTACCTTAGCATCTATAATTGTAGTTCCGCTATTAGACTATAAGTTTAGGGAGAACAAGGCCCATGTCTTATTTATCAGCGAATCTCTAGTTGCCTAATACAGCGCCTGACCCATCAGTTCAGTTCAGCTGCTTGGTCGTGTCCGACTGTTTGTGACCCCATGGTCTGCAGCTTGCTAGGCTTTCCTGTCCATCACCAACTCCTGGAGTTTGCTCAAATTCATGTCCATCGAGTCGGTGATGCCATCCAACCATCTCATCCTCTGTCGTCCCCTTCTCCTCCTGCCTTCAATCCTTCTCAGCATCAGGATCTTTTCCAATGAGTCAGTTCTTCACATCAGGTGGCCAAAGTATTGGAGTTTCAGCTTCAGCATCAGTCCTTCCAATGAATATTCAGGACTGATTTCCTTTAGGATTGACTGGTTTGATTTTCTTTCAGTCCAAGGGACTCTCAAGAATCTTCTCCAACACCACAATTCCAAAGCATCAATTCTTTGGTGCTCAGCTTTCTTCACAGTCCAACTCTCAAATCCATACATGACTACTGGAAAAACCATAGCTTTGAGTAGGTGGACTTTAGTTGGCAAAGTAATGTCTCTGCTTTTGAATATGCTGTCTAGGTTGCTCATAACTTTTCTTCCAAGGAGTAAGCGTCTTTTAATTTCATGTCTGCAGTCACCATCTGCAGTGATTTTGGAGCCCCCCAAAATAAAGTCTGACACTGTTTCCCCATCTATTTGCCATGAAGTGGGACCAGAAGCCATGATCTCAGTTTTCTGAATGTTGAGCTTTAAGCCAACTTTTTCACTCTCCTCTTTCACTTTCATCAAGAGGCTCTTTAGTTCTTCACTTTCTGCCATAAGGGTGGTATCATGTGCATATCTGAGGTTATTGATATTTCTCTCGGCAATCTTGATTCCAGCTTGTGCTTCATCCAGCCCAGCATTTCTCATGATGTACTCTGCATAGAAGTTAAATAAGCAGGGTGACAATATACAGCCTTGAAGTACTTCTTTTCCTATTTGGAACCAGTCTGTTGTTCCGTGTCCAATTCTAACTGTTGCTTCCTGACCTGCATACAGATTTCTCAAGAGGCAGGTCAGGTGGTCTGGTATTCCCATCTCTTTCAGAATTTTCCAGTTTGTTTTGATCCACACAGTCAAAGGTTTTGGGCTTTGACTATGTGTATGGTACTATACTAAATATGCATGTGTATATACACATACACACACATAGAATCAATAAGAAAATTTACACTTCTTGAGCTCCAAAATCACTGCAGATGGTGACTGCAGACATGAAATTAAAAGATGCTTGTTCCTTGGAAGAAAAGCTATGACCAACCTAGACAGCATATTAAAAAGCAGAGACATTACTTTGCCAACAAAGGTCCATCTAGTCAAGGCTATGGTTTTTCCAGCAGTTATGTATGGATGTGAGAATTGGACTATAAAGAAAGCTGAGCACTGAAGAATTGATGCTTTGGAACCATGGTGTTGGAGAAGACTCTTGGACTGCAAGGAGATCCAACCAGCCCATCCTAAAGGAAATCAGTCCTGTTTATTCATTTGAAGGATTGATGTTGAAGCTGATACTACAATATTTTGGCCACCTGATGCGAAGAACTGACTCATTGGAAAAGACCCCGATGCTGGGAAAGATTGAGGGCAGGAGGAGAAGGGGGCGACAGAGGATGAGATGGTTGGATGGCATCTCCAACTCAACGGACGTGAGTTGGGTAAGCTCTGGGAGTTGGTGATGGACAGGGAGGCCTGGTGTACTACAGTCCATGGGGTCCCTAAGAGTCAGACACAACTGAGTGACTGAATTGAACTGGACTGTACACATAGTTGGTGCCAGACAGCTCTTTCTAAATAAACAGATATCACTGCACACAAAGTACTCAAAATCCCAATAAGAACCTTCAGAATATCTGTTGTTTGGATTTTTTGGTTGTACTTGTTCCTTCTGTTTACACGAGAGACTGAAATTCATCATGGGTTTGCCCTTGGGTTAGAATGGCATATCTTTTAGGAAGGTCTTTCTTAATAATAGCTGTACTTCATTCTTAGAGGAATAAAAATAATATCAATAATAATTAGTATTTACTGAGTGTTTACTCTGTGGCAGGCACTGTGCTAAATGTACAATATCTCACTTAATTATCACAGCCTAGAAAGGAGACACAACAAAGCATGTTGTGATATTTATTCTTACACATGTGGAACCTTTGGAAGGCCTCATCTTGGAACAATTGAATGTTGAGTGTAGTTTGTTTTCAGAGTGCTGCTTCTTGTCTTGGGGGTTTGGTCTCTCTAGGTGGGATAAAAGGAGTCTTTGAATCTAAAGAGAAGGCCTAGAGGGAGAAGCTGCACTTGCTTTTGGCTTTCTGGGAACCAGGGTAGGCACTCTCTGGACTCAGGAGAGTGAAAAGCGTCCTTGTGACTGTGCATTGCTCAGTGTTTGAACAGCTCCTGGCAGATGGTAAGGAAAGGCCAAGGTGGCAGTGAGAGCAAGCTACTGCAGAACACTGGGTGCTGCCCATCACTTCCCTCCAGGCCTTTCACTGGTTGGAGGGCCCATCTGAACGCCTGCTTCACTGGTCTGGATGTGTATGAACAGGCTGCTTGCAATCACCAACACAGACATCAGTGTGGGTCCTGGAAGCCTGGGCTGGGAGCTGGGCAGAGGGTGGCAGGGCTCCATTTTGGAAAGGTGACAATGGAAATAATTTTCGTAGCCATTGGCATGAGATTGGTTCTGAGCTGAATTTAAGAGAAAGGTAGGGTCCTTGGTCTGTCTGCACTTTGGGGACCAGCAGATAACACAAGAGCTTCCCCGGAGGCCCATCTGCCAGTATTGCAGGAGACAGGTTCGATCCCTGGTCGGGAAGATCTCTGGGAGGAGGGCATGGCAATCCACTCCGGTATTCTTGCCTGCAGAATCCCCTGGACAGGGGAGCCTGGTGGGTTACAGTCCATAGGGTTGCACAGTGTCGGACATGACTGAAGCGACTGAGCATGAGCGCAGGTAACACAAAGCTTGTCTCCACAAATTCACTCACAGACAGAAGTCAATCTTTAAAAGTGCCGCTGGTCAGGAGGGCAAGAACAGCGACAGGAACAACAAAGAAACCAAATGCCCATGAGCAGCAAACAGAATTTCTTGTCAAGGCTACATCTGAATGTCAGACTTGTCCCTTTTTTGCAGGCTGGAAGGAGACAGCATTCAGAGACCACCTTCTCTAGTCCCCCCTCTCAAAGGAAAAGCTGTAGCTGATTTCGAGGTTACCTTTAACTTAATATAAAGGCACCTTGGTCTGGAACTTAAAAGAAAGGATTCTTGATGTACTTTTCAGCCAAAAAGCTTTTATGCTGCTGTGTGGCCATTTTTTCCCCCTACTTGTCTGCAGCAATTGCAATTTTTGACAGCTGTCTTGACAAGAGTATAGATTTTGATTGAGGAGAGTGATTTTATTCATTAGCAAGGTTGGTTTCATGTTAGAATGAATTCTCTAGATCCTTCTTGGATTGTTTTGTGTTCCTTGGCAAGAAAGACATTGATGACTGGTCTTAGGAGTCCTTGGGTTTTAGTCTGAACTGGATAAACTTGGCCAACTCAGGAATTTTAGAGTAGGGAGAGAATGTGGCATAATGTGGGTCCTGTTTATGGAAATGTGTTGCGCCTGTCATCGTGGAAGTGTTCTCAAGTTTGGCCTTAAACCCGCAGAGCTGGTTCCCTGAGACGCCGGCATCCTAGTCGTGCATGTAAGCAGAACATGTTCACACCTCAGCCATATCTGTGTATCACTTTTCTTCAGTTTCATATCCAGTTTCTGTTTTCCTGAGACAGAATGAAGTCATATAGTCCTCACAAAATCACTGGCCTTAAAAGCTCCCCTAGACAGAATCCTTACAAGGGCCTTGAGAGCTGGGGATCATTCTCCCCATTTTACAGAGAGGAAGCTGAGGCTCACAGAAATTAAGTAGTATGCCCAAGGTCATATAAATCCTAGGAACCGAGATCTAGGATTCCAAAGTCTGACTCAAAGTCTATGCTTTTCCCACAGGACTTCTGAACTTGACCTCAACCCTCTTTGCCATTTATGTTGCCTCTTACATTCCTTGGAAAAACTGAACTAAAATGGGTGTGAGAGAGAAAAAAGAGAAACCTAACTGTGAGGGTTCAGTTGGATGCTGTCAGATGGGAGCAGCCAGCCCTGTCATTTTCATTTACGCTGACGGACTTCTTTCTCCTCCTGGGCTGATGGCCACTGGGTAGAAATAAGGAGGCTGCTCCGAGGCGAGGAGCTGAACGTGGCTTCCTGTGATTTACATAATAAAATTAGAGGCTCCCTAGTGGCCCTTTCCTGTCTGCTGGTGGCCGTGATGGACTGCACCACCCTGGGGACAGCTTCGCTTAAGGGCCTCTCTGGGGTCATCAGGCCCGCAAAGGGGCTTGGGATCAAATGTGCAGTTAAATTGATGAGATCAATTCATTAGGATAAAGACTTCCTTTACTTCCAAAGCAGTGTGGTTCTCGGACCAGTCTCTCCTCTTTAGAAGTAAAATGTATAAATGAAAGATTTCATATTGGGAAGAGCTCTGTGCTGCCCTTTCTCCAGAGCTTTGATTATCTGAAGAGAGAGAAAGACTTCTTGATCCTACACCAAAATATTCAACATTGAAAGATGAATTTTTTTGAGGCTAGTTTGCTACTTGCTGTTTCTTTTAGAAGTAATTGTTTTGTAGATTTAAATGGTGACCCAAGTGCCTTTTTTAAGTCTGGGAGGAGTTTTACAAACATTGTGTGTGTGTGTATGTGTGTGTGTGTGTGTGTGTGTGTGTTTTATCTCCTTTAGCTCTGACCACCTGATAGTCAGTCTAATGTCTTCCCTCATCTTGATCTTTTAATTCAACATTTAATTACCTATTTTGGTATACAATATGAATTAGATTTCTTTTCTTTTTCTGAACTCATGAAAGGTATTCTAGCCCCTAGAAGGAATAATACTCCCCTCCCCCTCACCAGTGAATACTCCTTTCCGAAAGACAAATAGAGAGTGGTTTGGGTTTGTCCCTTTGCTTTAGTTCACTTCCTTTGTTGTTGATGGTCTTAAACTTATAAAGTAAGGAAAATCAGTTGAAATTAAAAGATATTATTGAGAGAGAAAATGATGCTGCCATACTCTCAGCTAGAGGCAGGCTTTTTAATTCATAATTTTAGACTTATTTGATTACAAAGTATAGTGACCCCTCTTTGTTTTTCTTCTACTTTTCTTTCTAGTTCTATAATCAGGAGTCTGCTCTTACCCTTCTAGGGCTATAATTAGTAGTCTGGTCTAAGATATAAGAGCCTTGCAGTTCTTAACAGAAACACTAACTCACCTCATTTTACATAGAGGCCACTCAGCCCCTACGGATCTTTCAGTCATTTGACAGACGTCACTGAGCACTATGTGTAAGAATGCCAGGGGTTCCCAGACAGAACATGCTTCCCTCCTTGAGAGCAGTGTCTGATTGTGAAGCCCATGTACAACCAGACAGATTCAGTATGAGAGAGGCTGCAGCTGAGCTACACTTAGAGCTCAGATTTTGTGCTCTTCTGTAGAATAGCAGGTTCTAGCCTGTGTTCTGTTTTCCTGCCCACTTGCTTATTTCTCTGAGTTCTTGAGGGCCAGGAATGGCTATGGGTGTGGGTGTGAGTGTGGGTATGGTTCAGATAAGGAACAGATGAGTGAGAGGATGTCTGTTACCGATGGCAGGTCTGTTGAACAAGGGGTCCCATGGCGTTTAATGTACCTGCAAAATGCTGTAGCTCCTGAGGACTAATAGAATATAGTCTTGGGTAGAGCCACCTGGGAAACAATGGGTTTTGCATTCTTGCTTATTGCAATGTCCAGTTTGCTTTTTAGGATTCTATTAGGTTAAATGATATGAAATCATCATTTTGTAGGTAATTTCACATGGCTCAACCCAATACAAAGAGGCCAGTTTTATGGCCTTCTGGTCTTCTTAACGCTTAAGACATGCATAGAATGCGGTTGTGGGCAGGCATAGTGCCTCCTGAACACTGCCGCCAGCTTCCCGTCTCTGAGTGTGTGTCTCTATTTGGAGCTTCAGAGAGGGAGCCTGTGCCCCAGCTGTTCCTGTGACACTCAGCTCTGGAGCGGGATCGCTCAGCGCAGTGCCTTTTTGTAGACTGGACAGGGAATAAAACCACTGCTCTGTGCCCATTTAAAAATATGTTTGTTTACCTTGGACAACATAGAAGAACAGGGTTTCATGCATATATAAGAGAAAACAGCAAGTGGAAAGGCTGTGTGCACAGCAGCATGAATGGGGCGCCGTTCTTCGCTGGGACTCTAACCTAGAGAAGAGCAGGGGTCAGGACGCTTCTCAGTGTGGACTCTGGCTGCCCCAGGCCAGAGCCAAGGGGCTCCGAGTCACAGAGGGACTCCTGTAACCGCTAGTGTCCTCCACACCTTCCTCTTTTGGTAGAAAATTTTACGCTTGTGTGTAAAATTTACACACTGAGATGGAGGAGGGGATGGCTTTTTCTACTAAGGCGTCTGGAGAGAAAGTAGAAAAAGGCTTGGGAAGTAGGCTTCCAACCTGTCCTGCTCCTTCCATAGGAACCGTCTGCATTTGCGTGGTAGAGCTCCTCCTCTCACTCTTGAGTGGTTTAGCCTCTGACACAGAGAGGGGCGCCTTGCTGTCTGGATTCAACCTTCTTCAGAAACTTGTGTTCTTTGGTTCATTGTTTAGTCTCTTACATTGGGACTGAACCTGATTTTCCTTTGTAAGACCAGGACTAGAAATGCCTGGTGTATATTATAGCCACAGTGGATGCCAGCTACTTTCTAGGTACCCAGTGACTGCCAGTTGATTTGAATCTGTCAGGGTCTGGAGGCTGGACCAGTCACCCAGCTTCCCAGTATGAGGGTGTGATTGATAGGGAGAATGTTTCCAGGTAGCATTTTCCTGGATTAGGATAGTGATAGTGTTAGCCAGGAGAAGGCAATGGCACCCCACTCCAGTACTCTTGCCTGGAAAATCCCATGGACGGAGGAACCTGTTAGGCTGCAGTCTGTGGGGTCGTGAAGAGTCAGACACGACTGAGCGACTTCACTTTCACTTTTCACTTTCATGCATTGGAGAAGGAAATGGCAACCCACTCCAGTGTTCTTGCCTGGAGAATCCCAGGGACGGGGGAGCCTGGTGGGCTGCCGTCTATGGGGTCGCACAGAGTCGGACACGACTGAAGCGACTTAGCAGCAGCAGCAGCAGCAGTGTTAGCCAGGATCTGTATTGTCACTGTCATTACCATTACTGATCTTCATTATGAACATACTTAGACTGGGCGTGGGGAGGCAATGCAAATATATTCAGTCCCCACCCTGTATGCTTGTTGTCTACTTTTTAAACATATTTATGTATTGGCTGCACCAGGTCTTGGTTGTGGCACCCGAGATCTTTGATTTTTGTTGTGGCATGTGAGATCTTTAGTTGCAGCATGGAAACTCTTAATTGCAGCTTGTGGGATCTAGTTCCCTGACCAGGGATTGATCCTGGACCCCCTGCATTGGGAGTACAGAGACTTTAGCCATTGCACCACCAGGGTAATCTTTGCTTATGTCTAACACTGACAACCGCTCCAAACCAACATTTACAAGAGCGTGTCTTTAGGTAGAATCCAATATTAGATGGGCTTTCTTCAAGGAGGGCCTGAAATTGTGGCATTACAATTTATAGACTCTCTGAAAAGGGTAGGGCCTGTATAGAAACCATTTTACTTCCTCATTTCTCTAAATGAAAATTTAAAAAAATCATTTCCTTTCTTTCTTTCTTTCTTTCTTTCTTTCTTAGAACCCAGAGTCCATTCAGCCACCCCCAGAGTTATTATAGCCAGGTCACCCCTCTTAGAAAAATTTTTCTTCTTTTAGAGTGGTACATGGGAACCTCAGAATCAACTTTTACCTCTTTCCTGATCTGATTAAGCTTGTGCAAAGTGAATATAGGGAAAACACCAGTCATAGACTTGACAACTGGTTCACAGCATGTTCCTGTTTGTGGTATCTCTGTGCTTAGACTATGTGAGGTCCCCATATTTGCCGGTTGTCACGCTATGTCACTGCTACAAATTAGCCTCCTTAGTTAAGACAAGTGCCAATTAGCATCATCTGATGGGGAGGAAGGGGCTTCCCAAGTGTCTCAGTGATGAAGAACCCTCTGGCCAGTTCAGGAGACACAGGAGACGCAGGTCTGAAGAAGCTGAGTATGGGTATACTGTTTTGGGTAAAGTATCTGCTTGCAATGTGGGAGATCTGGGTTTGATCCCTGGGTCGGGAAGATCCCCTGGAGGAGGGCATGGCTACCCATTCCAGTATCCTTGTGTGGAGTATCCCTTGGACAGAGGAGCCTGGCAGGCTGCAGTCCATGGGGTCACAAAGAGTTGGACACAACTGAACGACTGAGTATGCATACTTGTATAATGGGGAGGAAGAGGGGAGAAAACAGAATTATAAGCTTCTCCATGGAAGTTGATGACTACATCAGCACCAGACCTTGCAGACCTGGCTTGAAAAAATGTGAAGGTTACTACCAAGAGTCCTTGTGAATGCAAGACCTCACCATCTTGATGCTGAGTTTGATGAGAAAACTTCAGGTAAAGCCTTCAGGTAAAGCCGTTTCCAAGGGATCATGAGAATGTGCCCCACTTGGTTGGATTGTGTCACGTTTACTTTTTCTGACTTATGTCTGTTATTGAATTTTTTTGCATGCTTTCTTCTCCCTAGCTGCTGTTGATGATTTATGTGACACCAAAAATCCCAATGAAGGTAACTTTCTCTAAGAGCTATAGAAACAAGAGGCTAGAGAATTGATCTTACCTCTGATCCAACAATTGCAATCAGTTTTGTTGAACATGGTCAGGCCCGAGATTGTCACTTTGGGTGTGTTCTGAGAAATGTGAAGTCTGACCTGAGGTATGTACCAGGAAGGCTGGATGGGGAAATGGCTTCACAAAATAAAATAAAATATTCACATTGATGCCATTCCAAAGAACTTGTTTTTGGTTTCATAAACTCCATGTGGATCGCAATATGTAAAGCCAGCTGAAGTGAAAGGCTGTCTGGATAAGAGAAATGGTGAGATGAAATTTTTGCAGAGACTGAAGATCTTCTGTTGTTTCCTGGTAGAAGTTCCTCTGATGTGGAATTTCTCTGTTTTGTCTAGCTAATTGAAATTATAGTTTGGTTTCTTTCCTTCAAGATGCTGCTATTGACCTTATACTGCTTAATTCTCTTTGCTCATCAAATTGATGACATCAGGAATAAGGCATGAGATCTAGTGTCTAAACATTAGTTTGGTTTTGGACGATAGGTTCCTGGGGTTCATAAGGTAGCAGAGAGAAACCAAGAGAGGCAGTATGGTGTAACTAGAAACAAACAAAACTCCACACAGACCTGGGTTGGGATCCTGGCTGTGCCATGTATAAGCTGTCACTTTGAGCACATCGTTTGATCTCCTAGAACCTCAGTAGTCTCACTATAAAAGGTGAGCTATTAAAATAGCTGCCTACCTTGTGGGGAGGTCGTGAGATTAGAGCAAGTGAAGGTGGATGGCCAGGAAGGGCCTGGCATACGGAAGCGCATGTCAGCTCCAGCTGTGTCTGTTACTAGCAACTTACAACTTACTTAGCAATGCGCATGTCCGTCCCTCCATGCTTCCCACTTTTCCATTTGTAAAATGAGCTTGATATTTCCTACTCAGTGCTTGACAGGGAGCCAAGTGAGATATCTGAACTGGTGAGGATGGCTCGTGGGTCCCAAGATGGGGTTCTCCAAGTTGTAGAACTATATTAAAAACACGCCCTGCTCATTTCCCCTTCTCTGTCTCCCATTCAGAGTGTGGCTCACTGGCCTCGTGCTTTATATAGTCCTCAGATGGTGACTTGAATAGTGGATGAACACAATCCTTGTGAATCCATTTGCCTCGTGCTTGGGAATTCTATTCTTAGACCACAATCGCCGGAATAGAAAGCCTCTGACCCGACATCCCACTGGAGCCACGTGTGCCTGGTAATGGCTTTCTTTGGGAAGCTGGAACAAAGGACTGGGTCTGCTTCTGTCGTCGAGTAGGCCAGGTAGGGGGCAGTCCATGAAAAACCAGTCTCCTCCTAATTGTCTGGAGTTTAGGAGTCTAGCTTACCTGGGACATCCCACATTATGGTCCTAATTAAAGTTGACTCTGTTTACTCTGCTCCAGTCGAGGGGCCATAGGAGAATAAAGGCAGATAAGATATTTATGGGTGAACCCTTTCCTGTTTTTCTCTCCTTTTTTCTTTCTGCATCTGTGATTAAAGGATTAGCAGCACTTGTTATTTATTGAGCAGAGCCCCACGAGGGAGGAGGGCTTTGGCATTTATTTTGCTCCTTCTATGAGGCCAGGGCTGTGCCAGCAGCATTTCATATCTTCCTTTTTTTCCTCTTTATTTTTAGCCCCATAATACAGAGGTGGAAATTGAGGGTCAGAACTTGCCCAGGGGTTCTTGATGATGGTTCTTGATCTCATGCCTTGCACGCCATCTCTCCTGATAGATAGACAACAGTGTGGTCATGTCAGGAAGATCCTGGTGATTTAACAGTATCACTAAATGTTCATTAAACACCTGAATGTAGTTATTACATATGTGAGAGGCTGACCCCGACCCTGACTTTGGCATTTATGCAGTGTGTTGGTTTTCTAACTTGGAGTCATGATGCTGAGATCCTTCATAACATGGGGGTGTTTCTAAAAGCAGCCCAAGCCCTTAATTATCTTACTAAAGACATTGCTCTGTCTGTAGAGTGTCTTTCTCCAGGAACCCTGGAGCTTCCAGAGACAAGATCTCAGCTTTATAACATCCCTGTCAAAACAGGAGAGTCTGAAATCATTTGCTCTCCGTATAGTGAGTAGGAGATTCAGGCACAGATGGGAGACAGAGGCACAGAAGTTAAATAATTAGTCCAAGGTCACATTAGATGATTTTTGGCTGAGCTGACGAATCTTTCCAGGACCTCGTCTCCCGAATGTTGCAGCTTCCCTTACACTGAAATTTGGTCTCCGCCACTTTACTTGTCTTATCTTTCTGCCTCCTTTTTCTCATCTGGTAAATAAGATGTTTCTCACGCCTACTTCCTGATTACTGGTGGATTTTAATTTAGCCCTTCAAGATGATCGATGTCTTCACCAAAAAAACTGCTGCCCGAATGTGGTTTATAAAAACACACCTTTATTGTTACTTCTCCCGATGCTGGATTTTCTGCTCCTATAATTTTCACACTGTCAGTTTCTGTCAGTTAAGAACCTTGGGACCCTCAAGGGTAACCTTGACAGAGAAGTTTCTCTAGTTGGGAATCGTCGCCCTTTTGCAGCAGTGCTACTCAGGGTGGGGGGAGGTCCAGAGATTTCTGTCCTCAGCTTCTCAGAGGAAGGGCATCAAGCACATTCAAGGATGGCTGCTTCCTGTAAGGAACAGTACCGATTTGGCTTCTGTCATTTCTTGCCTGTGAGTGTCCAGGAGTCTCCGGCAGAGGCATGGGTCGGCGGTGGCCTGCTGCAGGTGGGGGCACGGAGTGCAGCAGTGCCTGCATGGGACCTTCTGAAGGACGTCGCCATTATCCTCATTACCTCCGCCATGGTTTGGCCTCAGGTCAAACAACAGGGAGGGAACACAGCCCTGTGTGTTTCAACAGAAAATTGAAGATGTACTGAGCATGGCTCAGCCCATCAGAACAAGACCCAGTTTCCCCCTCAGTCAGTCTCTCCCATCAAGAAGCTTCCATAAGCCTCTTATCCTTCTCCATCAGAGGGCAGACAGACTGAAAACCACAATCACAGAAAACTAACCAATCTGACCACATGGATCACAGCCTTGTCTAACTCAGTGAAACTAAGCCATGCCGTGTGGGGCCATCCAAGATGGATGGGTCATGGTGGAGAGTTCTGACAAAATGTGGTCCACTGGAGAAGGGAATGGCAAACCACCTCAGTATTCTTGCCTTGAGAACCCCACGAACAGTATGAAAAGGCAAAAAGGTAGGACACTGAAAGATGAACTCCCCAGGTTGGTAGGTGCCCATTATGCTACTGGAGATCAGTGGAGAAATAACCCCAGAAAGAATGAAGAGACAGAGCCAAAGCAAAAACAACACCCAGTTCTGGTGATGGAAATAAAGTCTGATGCTATAAAAAGCAATATTGCACAGGAACCTGGAATGTTAGCTCCATGAATCAAGGCAAATTGGAAGTGGTCAAACAGGAGATGGCAAGAGTGAATGTCAACATTCTAGGAATCGGCGAACTAAAAAGGACTGGAATGGGTGAATTTAACTCAGATGACCATTATATCTACTACAGTGGGCAGGAATCCCTTAGAAGAAATGGAGTAGCCATCCTGGTCAACAAAAAGAGTCCGAAATATAGTACTTGGGTGCAATCTCAATAACAGAGTGATCTCTGTTCGTTTCCAAGGCAAACCATTCAATATCACAGTAATACAATTCTATGCCCCGACCAGTAATGCTATAGAAGCTGAAGTTGAATGGTTTTATCAAGACCTATAAGATGACTAATACCTATAAGACTAACACCCAAAAAAGATGTCCTTTTCATTATAGAGGACTGGAATGCAAAAGTAGGAAGTCAAGAGATACCTGGAATAACAGGCAAATTTGGCCTTGGAGCACAAAACGAAGCAGGTCAAAGGCTAACAGGGTTTTGCCAAGAGAAAGTCCTAGTCATAGCAAACATTCTCTTCCAACAACACAAGAGAAGACTTACACATGAACATCACTCAATTCTGAAATCAGATTGTTTATATTCTTTGCAGCCAAAGATGGGGAAGCTCTATACAGTCAGCAAAAACAAGACTGGGAGCTGACTGTAGCTTAGATCATGAACTTCTTATTGCCAAATTCAGACTTAAATTAAAGAAGAGAAAACCACTAGACCATTGAGTTGAGTTGAGTTGAGTTCAGTTGCTCAGTCGTGTACGACTCTTCGTGACCCCATGGACTGCATCACGCCAGGCCTCTCTGTCCATCACCAACTCCCGGAGTTTACTCAAACTTATGTCCATTGAGTTGGTGATGCCATCCAACTACCATCTCATCCTCTGTCGTCCCCTTCTCCTCCCGCCTTCAATCTTTCCCAGCATCAGAGTCTTTTCAAAGACCATTCAGGTATGACCTTAATCAAACCCCTTACTATTATACAGTGACAAATAGATTCAAGGGGTTAGATCTGACAGAGTGCTGAAGAACTGTGGACGGAGGTTCGTGATATTGTACAGGAGGCAGTGATCAAGACCATCCCCAAGAAAAAGAAGTGCAAAAAGGCAAAATGGTTGTCTTAGGAGGCCTTACAAATAGCTGAGAAAAGAAGAGACGCTAAAGGCAAAGGAGAAAAGGGAAGACATACCCATTTGAATGCAGAGTTCCAAAGAATAGCAAGGAGAGATAAGAAAGCATTGATCACTGCAAAGAAATAGAGGAAAACAATAGAATGGGAAAGACTAGAGATCTCTTCAAGAAAATTAGAAATACCAAGGGAACATTTCATGCAAAGATGGGTGCAATAAAGGTCAGAAATGGTATGGACCTAACAGAAGCAGAAGATACTAAGAAGAGGTGGCAAGAATACACAGAAGAACTGTACAAAAAAGATCTTCATGACCCCGATAACTACTTTGGTGTGATCATGCACCTAGAGCCAGACATCCTGGAATGCAAAGTCAAGTGGGCCTTATGAAGCATCACTATGAACAAAGCTAGTGGAGGTGGTGGTATTATCAATAGCCAGTTGAGCTATTTCAGATCCTAAAAGATGATGCTATTAAAGTGCTACCCTCAATATGCCAGCAAATTTGGAAAATTCAGCAGTGGCCACAGGACTGGAAAAGGTCAGTTTTCATTCCAGTTTCAAAGAAAGGCAATGCCAAAGAACGTTCAAACTACCACACAATTGCACTCATCTCAGATGCTAGCAAAGTAATGCTCAAAATTCTCCAAGCCAGGTTTCAACAGTACATGAATTGTGAACTTCCAGATGTTCAAGCTGGATTTAGAAAAGGCAGACGAACCAGAGATCAAATTGCCAACATCCGTTGGATCATTGAGAAAGCAAGGGAATACCAGAAAAACATCTACTTCTGCTTTATTGACTATGCCAAAGCCTTTGACTGTGAGGATCACAATAAACTGTGGGAAATTCTGAAAGAGATGGGAATACCAGACCACCTAACCTGCTTCCTAAGAAATCTGTATTCAGGTCAAGAAGCAACAGTTAGAACTGGACATGAAACTACAGACTGGTTCCAAATTAGGAAACGAGTACGTCAAAACTGTATATTGTCACCCTGCTTATTTAACTTATATGCAGAGTACATCATGAGAAATGCTGGGCTGGATAAATCACAAGCTGGAATCAGGATTGCCAGGAGAAATATCAATAACCTCAGATATATAGATGACACCACCCTTATGGCAGAAAGTGAAGAAAAACTAAAGAGCCTCTTGATGAAAGTGAAAGAGGAGAGGGGAAAAGTTGGCTTAAAACTCAACATTCAAAAAAAAAAAAAACTCAACATTCAGAAAACAAAGATCATGGCATCTGGTCCCATCACTTCATGACAAATAGAAGGGGAAACAATGGAAACAGTGAGAGACTTTATTTTTTTTTTGGCTCCAAAATCCCTGCAGATGGTGACTGCAGCCATGAAATTAAAAGACACTGGTTCCTTGGAAGAAAAGCTATGACCAACCTAGATAGCATATTAAAAAGCAGAGACATTACTTTGCCAACAAAGGTCTGTTTAGTCAAAGCTATGGTTTTTTCCAATAGTCATGTATGGGTGTGAGAATTGGATTATAAAGAAAGCTGAGTGCAGAAGAATTGATGCTTTTGAACTGTGGTGTTGAAGAATACTCTTGAGAGTCCCTTAGACTGCAAGGAGATCAAACCAGTTCATCCTTAAGGAAATCAGTCCTGAATATTCTTTGGAAGGACTGATGCTGAAGCTGAAACTTCAGTACTTTGGCCACATGATGCAAAGAACTTACTCATTTGAAAAGACCCTAATGCTGGGAAAGATTGAATGCGGGAGGAAAAGGGGACAACAGAGGATGACATCACCGACTCGATGGACATCAGTTTGAGTAAGTTCTGGGAGTTGGTGATGGACAGGGAGGCCTGGTGTGCTACAGTTCATGGGGTTGCAAAGAGTTGGACATGACTGAATGACTGGACTGAACTGAACTGATTTCTTCTATCTTGTAATTATGTTGTTATTCATAATCATACATTTCTAGTTACCCTCATGACTCAGTATTCATTAAAATATATGAGATTACTCATGAAACATTTCTCCCTATATTTTAGACAGGAGGTGCTAAGGGGGTGTGATTACATATGGCCACTTAGGAAAATAGCCATGTTGTTCAGATTCTCAGCTACATTATATGAACTTTTCAGTCAGTGTCCCTACTTAGCACTGCAAAGTTATAAAGGGGAACTTTTTACAAAAAGAGATAGGTTCAACCAGGGGAAAGGATCCATTAGTTAGTGGATCAGTTAGTAAAATATGTCTAATGCCAAATGCTTTTTGTTTCCTGATGACCTATCCAACTGCAGGTCTTCTGGCCTTATAATATAATTAGTTCACATTATTCCTTCAGCATTTTCTGTATACTCATTCTATGTTGGGTACCATGTGGGACACTGAATGACAGAGATGAATAAACCCCTAAGTCTCAAGATCTCACAGTAGATGTTGGAATGCAGTGTCATTTAGCATGATTAGATTCTACAGTAGTTCCAAGATGTCTCAAAATCCTGTCCCCCGGTATCCTGAGCACTTCGTAGTATGTCATCCTCTGTCCTCCACCCTTCCCTCTGCCCCCAGTTGTTGCTACCCTGGGCTCAGCTGCTATCGCCTCTCACCTGAACTGTCTCAGCAACCTCCTAACTGGTCTCCCTGCCTCTTGCTTGCCACTCTTGCTTCTTCAGTCTGCTGTCAACACAACAGCTAGCGCAAGGAAGTTTAGATCATGTTACTCCTTGGTTCAAAACCACCTGTGCTTTTTCCATTCCATACATGATTGGGCCCTGACTCTCTAGCTGACCTTGCCTTCTACTGTTCTCCCCCTCTGACGCCTCCTCATCAGTGTTGGGTTCATGGTGTCTGCTTTAACATGTCGGCCATCCTGGACCTGGTCCTGTCTTAAGACTCTGCTTTTCCCTTTGCCTGGAACATTCTTCCCCTGGGATCTGCATGGCTCAGTGCCTTAGATCTCTGTTCAGAAACAGATCTTTCCTGACCACTCTCTATTAAATGTACCCTCACCTTGTACTTCCTGTTTAATTAGTGTCTGATTCCTCTTTCCCCTCACTAGAATATGAGCTCTGCAAGGGGAGGGATTTTGCTTGTTTTGTTCACGGCCATAGCCCTAATACCTAGATGGTGCTCGGTGAATGTTTTTTGGTTGAATGAATGAATCAGCCTATTGCCGAATCACGCAGTGAGTTTTCTCTGTGGGGGGGCTCTTGGACCAGTGGTCACATCTCTCTGATGGCTGGTGTGGGGAGGATACGGTCAGATTGGCTCTATCTGTATGGAAGGGAGTTTCAGTTTAGCATCATCCCAACTGGCTCCTATTGGGTTGAAGCCCACAGCTTTAGCCTTATTAGTATCAATTTTCAGATATAAAGTCAGAGGATGTTAAGACTGAAAGAGATCTGAAAGAGCATTAGGTCTCCTTCTTACTGATGTGAGAATAAAAGTCTCGGGAGAGGAGGTGAATTACCCAGAGTCAAAACTTGTTAGGGTCAGTCTAAAACCTCTGACATCTGATTCATAGTCTCAACTACATCTAGTCTCCTCTGGCTCAGAGAGTTCACAGACTTTCAGACTGACAGTTTCTCCCCAGACTCCAAACAGGAGCTTTCATCTGGATTTCCTGGTTAGTGTAGATGGATGATGACCCTGCAGTGTGTGGAAAATCCCAAACACTGACCAGTGTGAATGGGAACCACCCCAGGCGTGCCAGGGGCAGCACAGGCAGGCTCGCTCTTCCACTGGCAGGAGCCGCGTAGCCTGGAAAGGAAACCAGAATCAAGATCCTCTGCCGCTCCAGTTGGTTTATTACATGTCACAGGCAGAATGTGTCTTCCATGTAAATTCAGAGTTTTTGATGAATGGCCAGACCAGCTGCAAGCCCTTTAGGCCAGAAGCCTTGATCTTGCCAACTGTTCATTTTCTCGATGGACTTCCTTATTTCGGGCGTTTGTGTCTAGCCAGCCTATTGTGGACTTGTCAGAGGGGTGTGGAGCCCTCTCTTTGCCACAGTCAGTTCCCCCCATGTAGCATGTGTCCTGAAGCTGGCCTGCCTCCATCTGCTTTTTAAGTGTGTGTGTGTGGTCTTTTGTTAAGCAGGGTGAAGTGAGAGAGGACCCTCAAAGGGAGGAAAACTCCTCCAGCATTTGCTAGAACATGTTTGGGAGCTGACCGAGCTATAATTGGGATGGCAGAAAAAAAAAAAGCCTAAATTTATTAATTTCTTGTCATCTGTTTTTGTGATATAAGGTGCCCTGATTGGTGTTTAGAAAGCACTTTGATTATATATGAAGAATGTAGCATATTAATTCCACTTTTGGTGGTCTGACTCTACCTATCAAATATATTATTATTTATGTTATTGTTTATTACCTTACAAAGCTTTATTTTGGTTCAGTTGCAAAATTTATTTTACCCTAGTTTTCTTACATGAGATGGGCAAAATAATAAAGGCCAGAAAGTTTAGATCTGTGTCTTGAGACACTCAGCAAAATACTAAGACCTAAAATTAGGAACCAGAAGTATTACTCTATTTACAGATTATTTCTTTTCAGGCTGGGCTAATGGAGTTTTTGAGCACTGCTGAATTCTCCCTTTTACATCTCCAGATTTTGTAAGGTTGCGTTTAGCCCTCTGGGGCTTGGGTGATTCTTAGATCTGGGTTTCAGTGATTCTCAGGAGCACTCAATATGGACAGGATGGACCTTGAGTAGTTGAATTCACACAACAAGGGTGGTGAGAGGGTCTCTTATCTTGGTTACTGTACATTTTCTTACCAGAGAGCTAGAGGAATAATCTTCATGTTAGGGGAACTCTCTCTGATGTCTTCGGTTGTCCGGGATTGTCCTGGATTCTGACATCAAATACAGAATGCCCTGATTCTTAGGGGCAGAGACAGCTCTTCACCCTGTGGGTTCGGGAACCCGGAAATGGAATTCTTACCCATTCTTGTTTTCTATGCTACAAGTTATACTTTGAGATTTGAACCTGCCTCTTTCTTGCTTTCTCTTTTTGTTTCTCCAGTAGCAGTTGGAATTGGTTGCTCGTTCAGACAAAAGCTAAAGGATGTTTACCCAGCCTGGGAAATAAATGTGAACTCACATGGTCTTTTGCCAGCTTTTCTTTTTGCTCTGTTGGTAGTATGTTAATTGTATTTTCTTTAGCAAACTTACCACCCCCTCGCTCCATTCGCCCCCACTCGCTGTCCCCCATTCTTCTGGCAGACATTATTACTGGAATTGGAGGAACAGGTGAAGCGCTGTTTTAGGACTCTGAAAGAGTCGAGTGCAGATGACAGCCTCAGCTGACGGTAGCCAGAGCCGGGAGGCTGGGGTCAGCCTGAGCTGGAATCGGTCAAATCAGCACAGCACTGACTCTTAAGTGTCAGGAATACGAGTGACCACAAAGTGTTAAACACATCTGGAAAGGGAGTCTGACCTCATCCCCAGCATCTGTGGGGAATCCACACAGCCTGTAGACCCATTCCTCTTTGACCTTATAAAGATTCTTTAAAGAGGCATGCCCCTGAGTGGCTTTCCGGCCAGCTCGCCTGCTCATTTATCTTGGAGGAGATGTAAGGAGCCCACCTGCCAGAGGGGCTCCACGGGGCCCAGAGGCAGACGGAGTCCGCGTCTCAAAGTGCTGAAGCTCAGAGACCAGGTCATGGGGCCCCAGGCGTCTGCTTTTCCTCTCTCCTCATTGTCCCCACAAAACTTTTCCTGGCAGCCAGCGTTGATGTTTAGAAGGTTTGTTCTCTGCTGTTTAAGTTGTTTGGCAGTGGTGTTTCAGGATGCGGGTTTTCTGAATGCTTTCCCAGCTGGTTACTTGAATGGTGGTTAGGGCGGGGTGTCCTGAGCCGCTGGGGCCAGTCTCCTGTCTGGACACCCACAGCTGGACGGGTGTGAGGGCGTCATCTTTAGTCAGCGGCCTCTGCTGCTGCTGTGAGTGGCTCCTGAGATGTGGAGAGGGGTGAGTTGGGCAGTGATAGGTCTCTTTTTGTTTCTTTTCCGTTGGTGAAGGAGTCCAGACCACAGGAGTCAATGTAACTTCTACCCTTGGCCTACGCATACTTCTCTGCTAGCTGTTGCCACCTTTCTCAGCCTGTAATTTCCCTATTTCCCCTTGGTTGAACTTAAGGGCTCCATTTTCAAAACCAGGTTCCTTTTTTGTTCCTGAGCCAGTTATGACTAAAAAGTCAGTTCTATAAGCAGCCTCACATCCACCACCTGGTAAACCGTGCTGCCAGCCAGACCTAGGATGTGGGGTTCTCGATCCAGGGCTGGATCCCATAAAGCCCCTGTAACTTAGCACAGATCCTGTGAGTTGACTCAGCCCATCAAGGCTAAACTTGCCCCTCATATTTTAGTCTTTCTTAGAGGCAGAGGCCTTGCTTAAACCGTAAGCTGCTTGACTCCAGTTCTGAATTGCTCTTTTTTTGATGGTGCTGGTTGTGGCAGGGAGAGAGTTTAAATATACACACAAGAAATAAGATGAATCTCCATTTACCCAGCACTCAGATAAACCAGTTATTCCCATTTTGCCAAATTGATTTCATCTTCCCCAAACCCCTTAAACATTTGCCGTTTTATAGGAAATGCTAAATAATTACTTAATTCCTCACCTTGTCTACCTTCTAAAATCACTTTTCAGAATAATGAGTTAATGACTAGTAATTTCTGATGGTGACCAACAATTTTTTTCTTTTTTTCAAAAATATGATGATGAACTCACAGATTTATTCTGTAATGGATGTGCTTCAACCCATGGCATTCATTCTTTGTTGCTTTGGACGCTCACATTGTCTTATCTTACATCAGTGGACTTCCTTTCAAGTTCATCCCATGTTCTTTTAAACTTTAAAAAAATTTGGTCTTGATTTGTTTCTGGCTGTTCTGGGTCTTCACTGCCACTCGGACTTTTCTCTAGTAGCGAGCAGGGCCTGCTCTTTGTTGCTGTGTGTGGTCTTCTCATTAAGATAGCTTCTCTCGTTGCAGCGCGCAGGCTCTAGGCAGAAGCAGCAGTTGCGGCATGTAGGCTAAGTAGCTGCAGCTCCCAGGCTCTAAAGCACAGGCTCAGTAGTTGAGGTGCACAGCTTAGTTGCTCTGTGTGGGATCTTCCAGGATCAGGGATCAAACCTGTGTCTTTTGCGTTGGCAGACAGATTCTTTATCACTGAGCCACCAAAGAAGCCCCATCCCATGTTCTTTTGACATGACCCCGTTGAACTTTGATAGCTTCCTTGCTTTCTGGCACGTGATGTTCCAGGCTCTGCCCAAGATGTGGAATGAGCTGTTTCTTCAGGGGGCTCTGATTTCTTCTAGTAGAGTACACAGTCTGAGCTCTAAGACTGAATGACTTTTGTTACATGTCAACCTCCTCCCTGGGGACTACAGCTTGCTCCCTGCTCGTAGCCAGTGTGAGGTATTTATTGAGAATCTGTGGATCAATAGTCACCCACTGTGGAGTTCTGCCTCCCTCTGGTAACGATTCATCTCTGAGAATCTTGTGTTCTACCCCCTGGTTCTGACACTCTTGCTTCCGTCACCCTGAATTTGGCTGGCCTCTGTGTGCCAGCATCCTAAGATGGAATAGTTACCTGCTGCTGCTGCTGCTGCTGCTGTTGCTGTCATCGCTTCAGTCGTGTCTGACTCTGTGCGACCCCATAGACGGCAGCCCACCAGGCTCCCCCATTCCTGGGATTCTCCAGGCAAGAACACTAGAGTGGAGTGCCATTGCCTTCTCCAGTAGTTAGCTGAGCCCATGCCTAATACCCAAGTAAGCAAGATTCTATCTGGATTCAGCTTAACTTCTGCCCCCTGTGGGCCCGGTATTCCACCACTTCCCAGCATTTCATTCATCTGAAACTCTCCCTTTCTCATCAAAATCTTGTCTGGTCTTAAAGATTTACTGCTGCTTCTTGGGTGTTGAAGAACCAGCTCAGCTGTTCCTGTTTTAGTTTGAGACTCTATAGGTCTGTCTCAAGAGGTGAGTCCAACCCAGGTAGGATTAGGCAGAGTACGCTGGGGGGTTAGAGGGTGCTGTTGGCACAGCATGTACTTGGCTGACTTATTCTTAACTTTTTCTTTCCTCTTGTAATCCATGGATTTCAGTACCTTCAGAGTGGTGTTTGGTAGGTTATCCTGTTGATTTTCAGCCAGGGAGTAGGATGTTCTGACCCTGTACCATTGGCAAAGGGATTTGAAAATAGATGAAAGTGAAAGAGGAGAGCGAAAAAGTTGGCTTCAAGCTCAACATTCAGAAAACGAAGATCATGGCATCCGGTCCCATCACTTCATGGGAAATAGATGGGGAAACAGTGGAAACAGTATCAGACTTTAGTTTTTTGGGCTCCAAAATCACTGCAGATGGTGACTGCAACCATGAAATTAAAAGATGCTTACTCCTTGGAAGAAAACTGACGACCAACCTAGATAGTATATTCAAAAGCAGAGACATTACTTTGCCGACGAAGGTCCGTCTAGTCAAGGCTATGGTTTTTCCAGTAGTCATGTATGGATGTGAGAGTTGGACTGTGAAGAAGGCTGAGCGCCAAAGAATTGATGCTTTTGAACTGTGGTGTTGGAGAAGACTCTTGAGAGTCCCTTGGACTGCAAGGAGATCCAACCAGTCCATTCTGAAGGGATCAACCCTGGGATTTCTTTGGAGGGAATGATGCTAAAGCTGAAGCTCCAGTACTTTGGCCACCTCATGCGAAGAGTTGACTCATTGGAAAAGACTCTGATGCTGGGAGGGATTGGGGGCAGGAGGAGAAGGGGACGACCGAGGATGAGATGGCTGGATGGCATCACGGACTCGATGGGTGTGAGTCCGAGTGAACTCCGGGAGATGGTGATGGACAGGGAGGCCTGGCGTGTTGCGATTTGTGGGGTCGCAAAGAGTTGGACACGACTGAGCGACTGAACTGAACTGAACTGAAGGGGCTCCAATTTTGTTAAATGAACAGTAAGAGGAGATGGCCTTGTAAAGAGACTGGGCAGTAGGGCTCAGTGAATGGTTGGTTCTTGGCTCCCATATTGGCAGATCCTTGACAGGAATTTTGAATGGTCTCAAGTCTAACAGATCGCTTGTACTTAACTCGAGAGGAAAGTCAGTGTTATCCTTGAGATTGACTGTATACCTACCTGTCTTGAATGCAGTTTTGTGGATCTCTGGAGGTTCTCTGTGTAAGGTTTACTCATTTTGTTATTTTAGTTTAGCTTCTTTAAGCAGCCATTAAGATTGAGAAACGCAAGAGCCTTGTTCCCTCCCCTCCTCTCCTTGGGTTCTGCAGCTGGATGCATTGGTGAGCAGAGAGGAGCTAGGCTCGAAACGAAGTCAGCCCGGATCTAGCTCTGCTTCCTGCTTGATCCAGCCCTCAGTCAGATTTACTACAGAGTAGCATGTGAAGTCAGAGAAGGCAACGGCACCCACTCCAGTGCTCTTGCCTGGAGAGTCCCATGGACGGGGGAGCCTGGTGGGCTGCAGTCCATGGAGTCACACGACTGCGACTTCACTTTCACTTTTCATTTTCATGGATTGGAGAAGGCAACGGCACCCCACTCCAGTGCTCTTGCCTGGAAAATCCCATGGATGGGGGAGCCTGGTGGGCTGCAGTCCCTGCTAAGGGTCAGACACGACTGCGACTTCACTGTCACTTTTCATTTGCATGGATTGGAGAAGGAAATGGCAACCCACTCCAGTGTTCTTGCCTGGAGAATCCCAGGGACGGGGGAGCCTGGTGGGCTGCCGTCTATGGGGTCGCACGGGGTCGGACACGACTGAAGCGACTTAGCAGCAGCAGCAGCGTGTGAAGTGGTCATTCAGGATGGCACTAACTTGCACTTCATTATATCCAGTGGGAGACTCAGTAATTTATAACCTATCATTTCTGGAGTCTGGAGATGGCTTTGCTGAAGCAGATTCTGTTACATTAGAAGAGAACCTAGCTGGGTGTGCCCAAGACTCAAAGCTTTTAGATGCTGAGTAAGGAGGCCATGTGAAGGGAGCAGAAAGACTTGGAACTCAATCCCCCACCTGAGAAAGAGAGTAATAACATTCTGGGTTGGCCTCTTTTCATTTCCCTTTGATTTTAAGTAATAAATTCTCCCCTTACTTCCCAACTGAACAATCTGGGAGTCTGTATTCCCTAGAAAGACCCTGTTCTTGCACCCATCAGATTGAATTAGGTGAAAATTCCTTGGCCTTAATGAATGTTGAAGGATTTCAAAGGGCTAATGGAAATTCTTCTAGAAGTAACAATTTCCATTGTATTGGTAAGACAGTTCTGCAGAAATTCCCTAGATGTCGTGGGCTATTTTATAAAGCAGAATAGCCAGGATTGGATTTTCTTTGCTAGAAGATGACAGAGAGAATGTGGACATTTGAAATCCATGGAGGGAGACTCCCTGAGTTGCATTTTGGTTGAGGTGTTTTGCTGCCTGGCCTAACCCTTTTCCCAGAGCTGCTCGCAAGAAAACAGCATGGGTAGATTTGCCTTCTCTCTCTGCCTCCTCCTACCATTCTTTCAGAAAACGGTGAGGGGCTGCCTGCCTGCCAGGTAAAATCTGGATGACAGAGTCCAAAGCTAGATTCAGCATTGTAAGCACGACCCCCATGCAGGTTGCTTACGAAGGAAAACCAGGAGAAGTCTTGTATGCAGCTTTGCTTCGTTGGCTTTAAGTGTATTTTTTCTTTGACTTTTATTGATTTATTTCTGACTGTGCTGGGTCTTCCTTGCTGCTCTGACTTTCTCGCTAGTTGTGATGTGTGGCTTCTCTTACCGAGGAGTATGGGCTCTTGGACACTCGGGTTTCAGGAGTTGCAGGTCCCGGGCTCCAGAGCGCAGGCGCGGGAGTTGCGGGTCTGGGCTCTAGAGCGCAGGGGCAGTAGCTGTGGCCCAGGGGCTTAGTTGCTCCATGGCATGTGGCCAGGGATTGGACCCATGAACCCTGCGTTGGCTGGTGGATTCTTTACCACCGAGTCAGCAGGGAATCCCCTTTATTGGCTTTAAATGTGGTATTTACTGAGTTATCGAATTCTAATTTAGCCTTATAGTAGTTGCTATGCCGTTTTTGGTTGATTGATTTTGTTCTACATTCCTGGCACTCTGCTGGGCACCTGAAATGAAAAGATGAACAAGACATGGTCCTTGCCACCTGGAGCTTGCAGTCTTAACGGGAGAGCATCAGTTGTGCTAAGAGCTATAGTAGTCTTGAAACATACCTAACATTTGTATCCTAAAGCCAGTGGGGAACCATGGGATTATTTTAAGCAGGGAAGTGACGTGACTCAGTTTACATTTTAAAAAGATCACGGTGGCGGTGAAGATACCAGTGATTTAGAAGGGGGAAGCTGGCGGCAGTAACAGTTCAGACAGCAGATGCTTATGAAGTGCCTGCTTAGTGCTAGGCACAGTTCTGGGTACTGGGAACCTCGGGGTGAACAAAGCAAATGGTCTCTGCCCCCAGGGAGCCCACTTGCTAGATGTGGTGTGAGATTGGATAGACAGACAATATATATGTAACATGATATTTTTCAGATGGTGATAAGTAATTTGAAGAAAATAAATAGAAAAATAAAAGGAAGTTAGACTGGGCATTGGGGTAGGTGCGGACCTATTGGGGTAGTTAGCGTGGGCCTCTCTGAGAAGTCGATGTTGGAGCTGAGGCAGCTGCAGGAGGAAGTGGGGAAAAGTGGTCCCGATAGGATGCACAGCAAGGGCAGGGACCCTGAGATGGGGCCGTGTTGGCGCAGTGTTTGAGGCCTATAAAGATGATCTGGGTGGAGCATAGCAGAAAGGGCAAGTGGTACTGAGGTGAGGCTGGAGGGCCTTGTGCGCCATGGGAAGGAATTTGGATTCATTCCAGTGGAGTGAAAAGCATTGCAATTAATTAAGTCAGAGAATGGCAAACTATGGCCCATGGGTCAGATCTGGCCTGCTGCCCATTTTTGTTCATAAAGCATATTGGAGCACAATCTTGTCCATTGGTTTACGGATTGCCGGTGGCTGTTTTACCTTACAAGAGCAGAGCTGAGTAGTTGTGACAGAAAACATATGGCTCAGAAGCCTTAAATATTTACTGGCTGGCCCTTTATAGAAAAAGTTTGCTGACTTCTGAATTCAATGATCTATTTATGTTTAAGAAGACATTCTGGGTGCAGTGTAGAGAATGAATGGTAGGAGAAAGAGTGTATCTGAATAGTTGAGACAAGAAATTACTAAATGTTGAACACCAGAAGGCAGGGTCATTCTACTTTTATTCTGTTTAAAAGCACCTAGCTCTTATCTGTCATCTTTAAAGTTTGTTGAATGAATGATGAGATTATCATGACAGTGAAAATGAAAAGGAAGCCAGGCTTTGAGAGATATTTAGGAGGTTAAAAAATCAGCTGCTTGTCGATGAGGTGGATAGAACTCCGGACAAGGCAGGAGGAGGGGAGGACGCTCTTCAGCTCCCTGGGTTAGGTGTCTCGGTGCCTGGCTCTGCCGTCGACTGAGGCAGAGAGAGTGGAGCTAGAAAGGATGTATGTTGCCAGGGAGAAGGCCATGGGGAATCGGGGACAGCCAGGTAGGGATGTCCAAAAGGGATTTGCAAGAGGTCTGAAACTCAGTGGCATGAGCCTGGGCTGGGGGTGCCAGGCATATTGGAGTCATCAGCTGACAGAGGCTCTCTGGAGAAGAGGGTGGGGCTAGAACTCATGGCATTTATTTCCTCTACAGACTTGGATCTAGGGAAGAGGCGAAGTACACTAGCTGTCTGGACAGTTTGCATCCGTTAGTCTGGTCGTCTCGTGATCACAGGATATTTTTTCTGTGGAGACTGGCAGGCTCCCATGAGGGCCTGCCTTACCCACTCTCTTGGATACCAGCCTCTTTCTCTTAAGTGGGGTGACTGGGGCAGCTCTGGGGGCTCTTCCTTCCCAGACTCCCTGCTAACATGGAACATCTGTGGCCTTTTAACTCTGCAGTTGATCATGCCTGCATTTATCTCCTTGAGGATCTGGGTAGGTAGGAAGGTCTTAGTTATCCTAGGTGTTTTGTTAGAGCAGGGACTCTCTGACCCCAGGGTTAGACAATTGGCTGAATTTTATTCATTTTGGTGCCAATCCTCGTAACCCACAAAGCTAAATAAACCCCTACGTGCCCCTCTGCTTCTCCCTTCTTTCTCCTTGTCTAGGAAAGGGAAACCACAGAAGCGATTTATAAAAAGAGCACTTGTATTGAAAGTGGCCTTAAGATAGTTGCAGTCCTACACTTGGATATAAATCTCCCTTCTTCACAAAAGTCCATTATGAAAACCCAAGAATAAAATCAGAATTATAAAAATGCGGAGGCTGCCCTCTGCGTGGCTCCCCCTCACCCCTGTTCTTAGTGGCGTCACGTTTCTGCTGTCTGCACATGTTAGGAGGAGGTAACCCAGACTTCCCTGGTGGCTCAGACAGTAAAGCGTCTGTCTACAGTGCAGGAGACCTGGGTTCGATCCCTGGGTCGGGAAGATTTCCTGGAGAAGGAAATGGCAACCTACTCCAGTACTCTTGCCTAGAAAATCCCATGGACGGAGGAGCCTGGTGTCCATGGGGTCCCAAAGTGTCAGACTCAACTGAGTGACTTCACTTTCACTCTCAACCCAGGCTTAAGTATAATGTTCAAATTTTATGGGCCCTCATGTTTTATCAGTTTTTCCTTCCTTAGGGAAACAGTCAAGTGATAGGCCTGTTCTTCTCACCTAAATTATTACTGTCCTGAGGTTAGCGATGCCCAGCAGTCCCAGATAAGAAGTCTGAAACCTGGTCACTCGACCCCAGAGTGGAGGAAATTGAGTCTCCTCCTAACCCTCACCACCAAATGAAGTAGGGAGTAAAGGTAAATTAAAAACATGGAAAATTATTTTTTAATGTATATATTGAGAAAAATTACTTCCATCTCAGCTCTGGTCTGCTCAATAGACCCCCTGCCTCTTATTATATGCCACACAGTGGTGACTTGTATATCAGTCTAGTATTTCTTTATGTAAACACAAGCAAATAGGAATATATATTCTTATTCCCCCATTACTCTTTTGCAAAAAGGCAGCATGTTATTTTGTTTTGTTCTTTGTTGTCATTGAGTGTGTGTGTGTGTTTTAAGTATAGCTGACTTGTAGTGTTGCATTACTTTCTGCTGTACAGGAAGGTGCCTCAGTTATACATGTATATACATTATTCTGTATATTCCTTTCCGTTATGGTTTCTCCCGCCCAGAGCATTGAATACAGTTCCGTGTGCTTTATGGCAGGACCGTGTCCATCCATTCTCTGTGTGATAGTCTGCATCTCCTCACCCCAGGTCCCGTCCCCCTGCCTCCAACCTTGGCAACCACAAATCTGTTCTCTGTATCTACGTGTCTGCTTCTGCTTTGCAGATAGGTTTGTGTCATATTTTAGATTGCACGTATGCATGGTATCGTGTAATATTCGTCTTTCTCTTTCTGCCTTACTTTACTTAGTGTGCTAATCCGTAGTTCCGTTCACGTTGCTACAGATGGCGTGGCTTCATTCCTTCGGGGCTGAGTAGCATTCCTGTGTGTGTGTGACATCATTCATCCATCTGTCCACAGACATTTAGGTTGTTTCCATGTCTTGACTGCTGTGAATAGTGAATAGTGCTGCTCTTTTGAATTACAGTTTTGTCCAGATATATGCCCAGGAGTGGGGTTGCTGGATCGCACAGCCGTTCTGTTCTTAGTTTCCCGAAGCACCTCCATACTGATTCCACAGTGGCTGCATCAGCTTACCTTCCTACCAACAGTAGGGGTGTTCCCTTTTTTCCGCACCCTCTCTAGTATTTGTTGAGTTTTTTCACGATAAGGAAATGTGTTATATAATCTGTTCTATAACTTGCTGTCTGTCCTAAACAGTACGTCTTGGGGATCTTTTCCTGCTGGTACAGAAGGAGCTTCTGCCTTCTTTCCTCAGAGCTGCATAGTATTCTACTGGGTGGTTGGCCGCTCCTAGTTACATATGGACGCTTGCATTGTTTCCAGTATTTGCGGTCACAAGCCCTATCTCAGTGAACAAAGACAGCTTTTTAAAGGAGTGCACAGCACTGCATGTGCAGCTTAAAATGAGATTTTATTCCTTATTCCTAGGATGCCAGTTGCTTTTATTGGTTGATAAATTCCCAGTTACTGGAATTTATGAGTGAGACATTGGTAATGGGACAGCTTCCCTTCCTAACTCAAGAATCAGAAGTATGACTGCCCCATGGAAGTATACTGCTGTATCTCAGGTTTATTTTAATAATAAAACCTTAGGAAATTTTAATAATGAAACCTCTTTAAGGCCCTGTACTGAAGAAGTCTGAATCACTGATCACTGCAATTACTGCTGTGGCAGCTGTAGAGCAATTTAACAGGATAATAGTGAATAAGATAAATTACACTTTGGATTGTTAATGGATTGATATGCAGAAGTATGCAAGGAAGGTGGGGTGGGGGAGGAGTGTCTTCTGAATTTCAGCCCTTGGCTTTACAAAATAGGGCACTGGGCCATCATAGCCATTACTACTTGGGATGAGTCATTCTGTACCAACCTTTGGGGCCCTGTGTCCGGGTAGAGCTGCTGCTTATTATAGACGACAAATTGAGTTAATTCTCTTGTTTGTGAGCCTCTGTGGAGTGGGTGGAGATTCTAGGTAACTTGCTAGTTGTCTTATTTAGAATATTCCTCTTTCTGCTAAGGCATGAGTTATCTTTGGTGTGAAAATAAGGACGCAGACCCATTTTACAAATAGCTGCTGGCCAGGGGAAGCACAGTTTTCTGCCAGGTGAGTGGTTTAAAAATGGCAGACTGGAAAAATAACTGTGGGAGAGTGACTGTTGCGCTCTGATTTACAAAACTAACATAGTCCGCCTGTGTTGGGTGTGGGGGAGGGGATGGATCAGTTAAGAAGTAAGCACAGAGCTTGCTTTGTGCGTCCTTCAGTTTGTGTTGAGGGGAGAGGCGTGGGATGTGGGTCACATGGGGGAGAGGGGCTTGCAGAGGAACCGGAGGAGGCAAAGCCAGGAGGCCTGGCTGCAGTTCCACCTTACGGACATTCTTTGGCACCTGGTCGTGTTGTGGAGGCCTTAACATCTTCAGAGTAGAAGTCTTCCACCTTCATTCTCCGTACAAAACACTTACACCCGTTACCTTGTTCCTCCCCACCGAAGCCCTTGCTGGAGACCAGAGCAGAGGAACGAGGCCTTTTCCTTCTTGGTGTTCACCAGCGCTAGCACGCCTCACACTGCCCCTGGACTTGGAGTAGGGTTCATATTAAAGCGAACCGAACTGTCGTGGACGGTAGAAAGCCCTTTTGGAAAAAGTCGCAGGGGTAGAGCTGAGAGAACCAGGCCGGCAAGGGTGCTCCCCTGTGCTGGAGAAGGGCTGTGCCTGGGGAGGATGTCTCAGAAACTGTCTGGTCAGAGAATTTTGTGTTCAAATCCTAGTTTGCCCTTTGACCAAATAATCATTTTACGTGTAGAATAAATTTTTAATCATTTTAATGTATAAAATAAGAGAATGATATCTAACGTACAGTCTTTTTTTTAGTGATTAAATGAGATAATATATACAAGTAGGCTCTTATAGGTGGAGCCTGCTGCTATTATTAGTGGAGAGTCTTCTAAAGGGGCTCCTTTATAGATTTGAAGAGAAGGAAGGTGTTTCTCTTGCATAAGGAGACTGGCACTTCTGGCAGTAAATCAAGAGGGCTGCCGTTAAGATTGGGAAACATTGACAGTTGGGAGGAAGGTGTTAGTTACCATGGCAACTTGGGAATTCATTTGGAGAGAGAGTTGTGACTGGAGGTTATCTCACTGTGAGAGCCTGACTGGTGGAGATAAAAAAAAGGCCCGTCTAGCAGGAATGAAATCACGCTCTGCATCAGCAGGAAATACCAAGAGGTTGGGCTCTAGAGAAAGCTCTGTGCGTGGGTCAGAGCCCTGTGCCGGCCTCCCGTGACAGTCAGGGGCGATTGTGTCTTCGTGGGCCTAACTGCTGATGCCAGTTGATTGCTTTACTCACAGGTATTACTTGGATTAAAAGAAGAAAGTCTGTGGATGGTTTCCGTGAGGCTGTTCTGCTTCTGTTTTCGGTGGTGTTTTTGGTCATCTGAGAACGCGACATCGAAAGCTGTCACTCATTTCCTGCAGTTGGTTATCAGTCCCCGAGAAGGTGGGAGCAGGCTCGACGCACCCTGTGCTCCGTGGGAGCGCACGGGCTCCCAGCGCTCGTGTCCACGCCTGCCCTTCCCTCTGAAGTGAGATGTGACTTGCTCAGCCGGCACATGTGGCTCTGCCTGGTACTTGAGGGCAAGAACGCGTGTCAGTACAAGACAAAGCAACGTTCTTTTTCCATGCCTCAGTGACGTGAACATTTGTGACCACGTAGAACCTGTCAGTCTGGCTCCTTGAACAACAGCGATGGACATATCCCCCTTTTAACTCGTGTTGGACACACAGCTGAAGCAAGAAATGAGCTTTTGTCATGTCCAGCCACTGAGATCTGGGGAGTGTTTGTTACACAGCAGTATCCCGCCCATTATCACTGCTTCACCATTTACTTAACACATATTTTTTGAGTATTTGCTATAGGCTGGGTATGATTAAGTTAGGATATATAAGTGAACAAGACAGACAAACCTCTTCCCTCGTGGAGCTTACATTCTCTGAGGGAAATAGATAATAAATAAGTAAACAAATGAATAAAGATAATTACAAATTGAGATAAGTATTATGAAAGCAAATAAACAAAATCATGGGATAGACAAGTCTCCAGAGAGCAAAGAGGTCATGGGAAAGAAATGGGAACCCCCTCAGAGCCCTTGTTAATGTTCTTTAGTTCCTGATATTCTTTAGACTCTGGGTGCTTCCAGAGCAGTTTCATTTGCCTTAGGAAAGAAATAACACTAAAGGTAAGAGAGAAATATGTCATACTAAGTTAAGTAGCTAGAATATTCCCAAATAAAATGACAGCCAATGATATCAGTTTGCTTTTCATCTTTGAAAACTCATGAGTATGCCACTGGGTTTACTGGGAGATGAAATCTGAGTTTTGTTTGTATGTTGTGTTGAGCCCCTTGTGGCGAGCACCCATCTTCAGCAATCAGACTGTCCCATATGACATTTGGTGGCTTGGTGGACACTGGTCCAGTTAACCTGGTTCTTATCCTGAGGAGAAGTGGAACAGAGATGGATACATAATCCTTATATTTTACCTAATACAATTTTGAAAGAAAATAGGATGATGGAATATTTAAAATTTCCATAAATGTCCCCAGTGAAAGTTTAGGGACTGGTTGTAATTTTTCTGAACAAAAGCATAGAGCTAGAGCTCAGTTCTGGTTGCTGAGGGACATTGGTTCACTGCCAGTTGGGCAGTGATTTATTTCGTGTGACCAAAGACTGGAAGAAATCTCTTGGTCCAAGAGCGGGCAACACCGGTTCTGCTTTGGTGTGAAGAAGTCAAGAAAGTGGTGCTCGGAGTTGTAATGGGGAAGGAGAGCTTTGTCTGCTCTTCTTTTCTCCGGTTTGTTTGGGGTAAACCAGAGCAATCAGAACGAAGGAAGGTCAGGAGAGGAGGCCTGTTTAAATGATAGTTAATGGGAGAATCGACTCATTGAAAGACTCTGGGCTTTAGAAGAGTATGGATTGCTGAATTCTATGAGCAAATTCAGAAAAATGCTTTTGCAATCTCAGTGAAAAGGAATATTGAGGGTTGAGCATGGTGATGCTTGTGCTTCCTCAGTCAGACTAGTCTTATGCTGGTCCTCAGAGGTAGGCTGAGAATCTCTAAGCTGGAGCCCAGACTTTTTTTTTTTCCATCTTGAGTGTATCAGTCATCTCATGTTGGCACATGCTCCGAAAATCCCATCTGGGTGAAACTTCAGGGAAGTAGGAAGAATGGGTAAAAGTAAGAAGTACTCTGCATCCTTGCAAATATATGGGTACATTGATACAGTGTAAATTTCTGTGCCAGGGCACATGCCAACAGTTTAATGATGTGTATAGCAAAGTCCCTTGCTAGCCCCATTCAGAAACTCTAAAATGAGTTGGAAGACTGAAAGTATTAAAGCCTAAGGCCAAAAACAACTATCATGTTACCTAGGGTCTCATGAATAATTCAGCTAGTTTAATGCTTTTTCCATGGTGAAAATAAAGCTGAAATATTTGGCATAACGTAGGCAAATTGTACCCCCTTTTGGCAGGGGGATTGTTAAGAGGAATGTGAGGAAGGATGGGGTACAATAAGGAATCTTTTCATATTTCTTTTAACCAAATATATAGAATCTCTCAATAGTCCACCTCTAAAAAAGCAAATATATAAAAATTCAAGTTGGGAGTTTAAAAGTGTTTCCTTTGAATGCTCACTAATAGCTGAAGTTTTGGGTTGGGCATGAGAAGCTCTCCAAAAATTGCTCCAAATGTCATAGAAGGGTGGTCAGAGAAATACCAAAAAGGAAGGAATGTCTGATATTCTTGGTAATACGTAAGCCAAGGAGTGTTGGTGTGTTTCAGGAAAATAATAATAAAATAACAGTCCTTGGGCGTGAACAAAAAGAGCTTAGAGATGTTTTTGAAAGTTGTGAGCAAACTGAATTACTGTAAATCAGATAATGATGTAGAAGTATTAGGAAAACGTTATAGTAAGACCTGCTAGGAGATTGGAATTATTTTTCATAAAGTGAAAATAGTTCCTTCTCTCCAACCTAATTTTTAAATCTAGAAGTCAGTATGTTGCTTTAACGTAAATTGAGACTTTTGCTATCTAGGGGATAAAGGTCTGGACAGTCTGTGTCTTCAGACTCTAGTTCTTGTCTCCTAAATAGGTGAATTCTGGTGGTTTTTTATACTTTTCTCTCAATAAGACAAGTGAGTTAATTGAATCTAAGAAGGTTCAAGCGGAAAGGAACTTAGAGATCATCTCATACAGGTCACTCATTTGACAGAAACTGAGGCCTCGAGAGGTTATATGACTTGTCCATAGTCTCCTATTACAAAAAAGAGGTGACATTATAAATAGGGCAAAATGAACTCAAAGGAAAAAATTCTTAGATGTTAAAGAATAAATGGGGCTTCCCTGGTGGCTCAGTGGTAAGAATACCCCCTCCAGTGCAGGAGACAGAGGTTTGCTTCCTGATCCAGGAAGCCCCCACAAGCCGCAGGGCAGCCTGGCCCCTGCAGCACAGCTGCTGAGCCGGTGCCCTGGAGGCCAGCAGGCGCCACAGGCCGAAGCTGAGCACCCTGGAGTCCGTGCCCTACCACGGGGGGGGGGGCCACCACACCCGGAGAAAAGGCCTGCACGGTCAGGAAGACCCAGCGAGGCCAAAGCGGAGCATTAATTAAAAAGAAAGAGTGTATTGAAGGGGAAATAGACCAGGCTGGTGTACAGCGTTTCTTTCATGATCCATGCCTTTTATTGCTTGAATATGGTGTGATGCCGAGAAGGTTAGTTGCCATTTTGTGATACAAAGTGCCATGCTAATTCAGTGAAGAGTAACAGACAGAGCCCGGCATCCCCGATGTCATCATTAGGGTGCTTACTTCACCAGCTGTGGACTTCTTGGTTCCAGGCTTCTTCACCGGAGTACTTCTGTGTATCATGGACAAGATAATTCCATATAGAACAACCAACAAATAGGACCAAAATTTACAAAATCTGTTTGAAATCAGTAAGACAGTGCAGGGTCAAGATTCTGGAGAACAGGAAAACTCAGAGAGTGGTCCTGGGGCAACTTTCCTTCTAGGGGCATCTGTAAGATGCAGCTGAGAGTCTGGGAACCTAGTACTTTTACTTACAGGGCTACGGGTAAAAAACTGTGTTCAGGACTTGCCAGGGAGAGTAGGCTCTAGTAAATACCCCAGGCTTTGGCTTGATACTCTGCATGGCTGAATTTTAGGACTAAGCTTGAATTAGAAATTGACTAGCCCTCCCAAGGACAGAGGCCCAGCTTCAAACCGTCTAACTGGCTAATTGGATTAAGGATCCTGATTAGACGGCCGTGTCTTAAATTATTTCTAGAATTTTTTCATGTAAAATATTCAATAGACAATAAAAAATAAGGAAATGCATAAAATGATATGAAAATATGATTTGAAAACAAGAGAAATAACAGATGATAGAAACATCCACAGAGGATCCAAATAATGGAACACTGAATTTTCGATTGGAGAGAGAAAAAAAATGGATTGATATCTTCAAAGTGTTCATAGAATATAATTAAAGATAGAGAAAAGTAAAGGTATAGATAAGAACAGAATAGTAATAGAATAATATATGTAAATTATATATATATATTCTGACAAATAGAAATAAAGCAAATAAAAATGAAGAGAAGGGAAGAATGGATGTAGAAGACATTACGATTGTTACAAAGTTAACAGGTAGAAGTTCAGAAGTTGACAAGCCTGACCAAGGTTGAAAACTGACAAGCCAAATAAAGGAGACTAAACGAGAAAAGAGGGCTATGGACAAAAAGGGTTAGTATAAAGATAACTACTAGAACAAAAATACCTATTTTACCAAATAGAAAAAAAAGACTGTAAAATTTATATAGCATAGTAGAAACAGTAAAATAGTGTAAAACAATATGACAGGGTTGAGACTGAGAATATCAGTGATATAAAGATATAAATGAGCCAAAATGCACCTAAATAAAAGGAAAGTATTTTCAGTTTGGCTCTTAAGCAAAGTATAACTCTTTGCTATATATGAGAGACATACTTAAAACAGAAGGATTCAGAAAGACTAAAATTAGCAAGATGACAGAAAGACACGCACAAGGATGTTCTTAGCGGTATTATTTGTAAGACTCAAACAACAATAAAATGCCTATCAGAAGTAGAGAGGATAAATATAAATCGTGTTATATTCACACAGCAGAATACTGCTGCAGTTGTCAGTTAGAATATATGAAATATAAGTATATGAAACAAGGATAAATCTTGTAATCATGCTATTGAACAGAAGAGGCACAAAACAAGAGCAAATGGTATATGATTCCTCTTAAAAATTTGCATTCCATTTTTGTTTCAGATTTATTGAGGTATAATTGACATGTAAAATCATAAGCTATTTAAGGTTTAAATCATGGTGGTTTGATACAGGTATATGTTGCGACCCACCCTCCACCCCCCATTTAGTTAATTAACACATTCATCACCTCACATCTTTATCCTTTCGGGGGGTTGTGGGAGGATGAGAATGTTTCAATTCTACTCTCAGCAAATTTCAGTTATAAATTTATACAGTACAGTGACATATATGGTTATTAGCACTACAGATTTTGTTCTGCCTGTTTTTAACTTTCATATAATGTATAATATTACATGTGTAATAGAACTTCATACATGAAGTTTTTATATATGTCAATATGTGTGTGCAGTATGTAACACGAACATGTGACGTCTGAAAGCAGGCAGAAGGAATCAGTGGTGATAGCGATCAGGATCACGGTCCCCCTGGGGGAAGGCAATGGCCAGAAAGTGTGGAGAGGGGCTTGTGGGAAAGCAGGGCGCTGTTTCTCCATCTGGGCGCCACTTGTGTGGTTTGGTTCCCTTTGTTGGAAACTCTGTAAGCTGGATATTTAAGAGTTGTATCCTTTTCTATGTGTATGTTGCATTTTCATAAAAGCCCTACATTTCAAAGTATGAACTGTTTACAAGCAAGAGACAAAGCGTAGGGTAAAGTCTCATGAAATATTGAGCATAGTCACTGGGGAGAGTGATTTTACATTCCAGCTTATGTGCACAGTGTCTCTAGACCATTAAAGCCATCTCCTTTTCTGTATGATATGTCAAGTTTGCTCCTTAGATTTGTTTTTGCAATCTCCAGATTAAAAATAGAGTCTAGAAAAACAGGATAGAGAATTCAGAAGCGGATCTACATACACACAGAAATTTAGCACAGAGCCAACGTGCAGTTTCAAATTGGTAGGAGGGAAGAGAGGAATGGAGTTTTCCAATAACTGGTTTTGAGGCAACTGGGTAGCCATTTAGAAAGTAAAGTTTATTGGATCCCTATCTTCTTTTTTATATGAAAGTAAATTTCAGATGTATTAAAATACACATGTGAAAAATGAAACCATAAAAATACTTAAAACGTGGCTTTTTAAAACCATGGAATATAATCTAAGCATGATACAGAAAATTCAGGAGCTTTTTGAGAAAAGATTGATAAATTTTGAAAGTTCTACATGGTTAAATATAAAGTCAAAAGAATAAACTGGAAAAAATATTTGGTGCTCATGACAAAGGGCTAATTTCTTTTACAGATAAAGTGCTCACAGTCAGCAAAATATGAAAAAAGTTCAGAATTTAAAATAAAAAATGAGCAAAGAGCATGAACCATTGATTCAAACAAATAAAAAACCACAAAGACATTGCAACATATGATGCAGGGAAAGATACCTAGATCTCACTCCTACTAGGGAAATACAAATTAAATTATAACAGTAGCCTGTAATCATTTTTCACATATTAGAGAAAAACATAAGCTAATACATTGTGTTCTCTGGGTACAAGGAAGCAGGCAGTTATACCCTGTTGACTGGGCAGTTTCCGAAAGAATTTAAAATGTGCATATCCTTTGACTTAGCAATTCCCTTCTAAGACTTTATTCTATATTTACTCCCATATCTGTATGCAGAGTGGCATTCTTTATAGTGGCAAAAACTTGAAAGCAATAACAGGGACCATCAAAAAGGGACTAGTTGAATAAATACAAGCACAGCCATCCAGTGGCGTGCTATTGTGAGAAATCTCCAGGATATACTGTTAAATGAAAAAAAACTTGGTAGAGAGGGGGTGGGGGGCATATACACAAACGTTTGTATACACTTAAGATATATCTCGAGATATACAAGAAAATATTAAGTGTTTCCTTAGAGGTATAGACCTTTAAGGCAGGGTCAGGGGTAAGTATGGCTACCTCTGGGAAGTGTGAATGTTACACTCTTTTAGGGAAACACAAGACAACAAAACAAGGCCACTTCTACTGTCCGTAGTAATTCTTAGCAGAGATGTTGTTGGCACTTGGGGCATAGTTCTGTCCCTTTGGACTGAATGTGAGCAGCGCTGCTTCAGTCACCGTGGCAACCAAAAAATGCCCGTGTAGATCTGTGAGCACCCAGGGGGCAGAGTGGGTTAGTGGTACTGTTTGAATTGAGAGTCTAACTTCTCTTCAGGGTTTCTCAGTTCTCAGGTGCTGCTGGCCTAGCAGAGTCTTGTCACAGGCAGCTGTAAATTTTTATCTAGAGAGGAACCTATGGAAACTTCCCTTCTATGATTCCAGATTTTTAGCCAGTAACGGTAGATATTGACCTGGACCAGTGACTGGCTATTGAGCTCCAACTAGGAAGAATTACGTCTTTTCGTGGAGAGGGCTCCCTGAAAGCCAGCTGGTAAAGAGTCCACCTGCAGTGCAGCAGACCCCAGTTTGATTTCTGGATCAGGAAGATTTGCTGGAGAAGGGATAGGCTACCCACTCCAGTATTCTTGAACTTCCCTTGTGGCTCAGCTGGTAAAGAACCCGTCGTGCGGGAGACCTGGGGTCGATCCCTGGGTTGGGAAGATCCCCTGGAGAAGGGAAAGGCTCCCCACTCCAGTGTTCTGGCCTGGAGAACTCCATGGGCTGTATATTCTGTGAGGTCACAAGAGTCGGACACGACAGCAGCTTTTGCATAGCCCTGAGGCCTTGGTGAAGATGGCCAAGACTTCAGGAAGGAGGACTTTGGTTCCTTTCTCTTGGATACATCCCAGTAAGACTGACCATTTTTCTGGAGTGTGCTTTTTAGCTTTTTTTGTAACAACAACAAAATCCTTCTGTACTGTTCCCTGCCAGCAGAGTTTTCTGAGATGGAAGACAACAGATGTTTCTGGCGGAAGTTGGCATCTTTCTCTCCCCTCACTGTGGTGTGCACTTCCTCATCCAGGCCCATGTAGCAGTGAATTAACGTTGGAAACCTCTCTCAAGAGAAGGTGATGAAGAACCTATGAGGTCCTAATGTTTCTGGAGCCACGAGGAGAGCAGAAACGGCAGCGGATGAGGGCCATCTCCACCAGAGGGGAGCGTCCTCCTGACTGATCTGCTTGCCAGTGGCCAAGAGCTGTTTCTGACCCTCCTGAAAACAGAAGGCAACCTTGTGAGACATTAGAGAAGCCCCAACCCTTTAGGGGTCTTCAGTCAAGCAGGGTCTGATAGCGTGACACACCTGGGGTAAAAAGGCCCCAGTAGACATCTGTCTTCTCAGAACACACCCAGTCATAGTGGCCCTTTATGCTGAGTCTCTTCTTCAGCACCGCACTAACCAAGTGCCTGCATAAATTAGATTTTTTCTAAGTGTGCACACTAAATCATAGGAAATTTCCACCCTTTCCCAACCCTCTAGATTTTCTCCTTTTTTAAAAAACTGGACCTTCTTTTGCTTTCAACATCCCATCCCCTGCTCCCCCCCAACCCCCACCACGGGTCATTCCCAGGGACTGCCTCAGAACTTTCTGTAGAGTGCTTGTGCTGATTTTCAAAAACGTTTTCCGTGACTTCTTTTCCTCTTTTCTAATTAGAAAAGCAACATGCTTATCATAGACAATTTGGAAAGCACAGGAAAGCAAAATGAAGGAAATAATTATCAAGAGAGACTTTAACCTTTTCTTTATTACCAAATTTGTTTATTTCGCTGCTCTTGTTTGTGCCGGGTCTCGTCGCTGTCCAGGCTTTCTGTGGCCGTGGTGCGCAGGCTGCTCGCTGCGGTGGCCTCCTTCTGTCGCGGATCACGGGCTCTAGGGCACAGGCTCAGCAGTTGTGCTGCACCGGCTTAGTTGCCCTGAGGCATATGGGATCTTCCTAGATCAAGGATCAAACCCGGGTCTCCTGCATTGGCTGGTGAATTCTTTACCACTGAGCCACCAGGGAAACCGCCGACCTTTTCTTTTACCCACTGAACCACCAGGGAAGCCCTAACCTTTTCTTTTAAACTATCATTTTCTCTCTGTCTTTGCAGCCACAAACTCCTTCACTCTAGTTTTTACGTCTCTGAGGATCTGGGATTTGGAACACAGAGGGCCACAGATATGGAACCCTGTGTTATATATTCAGTTCAGTTCAGTTGCTCAGTCGTGTCCAACTCTTTGCGACCCCATTAACCTCAGCACGCCAGGCCTCCCTGTCCATCACCAAGTCCCAGAGTCCACCCAAACCCATGTCCATTGAATCAGCAATGCCATCCAACCATCTCATCCTCTGTCGCCCCCTTCTCCTCCCACCTTCGTTCTTTCACAACATCGGGGTCTGTTTAAATGAGTCAGTTCCTCCCATCAGGTGGCCAAAGTATTGGAGTTTCAGCTTCAACATCAGTCCTTCCAATGAATACCCAGGACTGATCTCCTTTAGGATGGACTGGTTGAATCTCCTTGCAGTCCAGGGGACTCTCAAGAGTCTTCACCAACACCACAGTTTAAAAGCATCCGTTCTTCAGCGCTCAGCTTTCTTTATAGTCCAACTCTCACATCCATACATGACTCCTGGAAAAACCATAGCCTTGACTAGAGGGACCTTTGTTGACAAAGTAATGTCTCTGCTTTTTAATATGCTGTCTAGTTCTGTTATAAGGGCACCTGAAAACAGCGGGCAGCCCCAGACTGGCTCTAAAGCCTTGAAGAATGGAAGAAGGCACCACATCTCTGGAGGACCTTTACCTCTGGTCACCTCCCTGGTGACTGAAATGGTAAAGAATCTGCCTGTGATGCGGGAGACCCGAGTTTGATCCCTGGGTCGGGATGATCCCCTGGAGAAGGGAATGGCAACCCACTCCCGTATTCTTCCCTGGAAAATCCCATGGACAGAGGAGCCTGGAGGGCTACAGTTCATGGCGTCACAAAGAGTTGGACACAACTGAGCAACTAACACACACACACACACACACACACACCCAAGGAGGATAGTTTCTGGGAAGAACAACAGAAGGCGTGGTGTGTACTAACCTGTACGGGGATCTCCCTCCCTACACGGGGTCAGCTCTGCTGTTGGGCAGGGGGAGAGGATGTCTGGGGATGTGTGTTTCCACGGGGTCAGCTCTGCTGTTAGGCAGGGGGAGAGGATGTCTGGGGATGTGTGTTTCCACGGGGTCAGCTCTGCTGTTGGGCAGGGGGAGAGGATGTCTGGGGATGTGTGTTTCCACGGGGTCAGCTCTGCTGTTGGGCAGGGGGAGAGGATGTCTGGGGATGTGTGTTTCCACCAGAATCCCAGCTCTGCCACCTTGGCTTCCCTCTGTGTCCTTGCATTTTTAGAGCTTCTTTGTTGTCAAATACTGATTATTCATGTTGTTGAATTTTTCAGAGAGTAATTGGCATCTGGAGCGAGAATCCTTCTACATAAAGGCTTTGGACTTGTGCTTTTGGCCAGTTCCTAGTGGGTAACACCAGTAGAAATAATTGGCAGAGAGGGCTGATATTGCTTCAGTTGCAGACTGACCCAGACCTTGGAGCAGCCCCTCCTGAGGCTCAAAAGAGACTGTCCTAGTTTTAATGACCCTCCGAGTTCAGGCTTCTGGGGAGACTTTTTCATTTTCCGAATACCCTTCTGAAATTGAGAGATGGGAATTTATGAGCTGTTCCAATTGGTGCCATTTTGTGTGTGTTCTATTGTGTTTCTATGACGACAACCAGATGTCAGGCTTAGGAAGACACATACAGTGGGGCAGGGAGCTTTGAAGAATTCCCTTGCTCCCAGTTTCTATGATTTTTTTTCTTACTCTTTCACCCAGTCAGTTCTGACACCCTAGTATCTTTTCCTCTAGCTCAGATCAAGAGGTACTTTTTAATTTTTATTTTTATTGGAATATAAGAGCTTTACAATGTCGTGTTAGTCTCTGCTGTAGAATGACGTGTCTGTATCCATATATCCCTTCTGTCTCGGGACCTCTCTCCCACTCCACCCACTCCACCCCCACCATCCCACCCATCCAAGGATGTGGAATCTAGGAAAATGGGACAGATGTTCGTGTTTCCAGGGCAGGAGGAGAGAGCAGATGTAGAGAACAGACGTGTGCCTGCAGTCAGGGAAGGGAGGTGGGTGACCTGGGAGACTGCGATTGGCACATATACGCTACCACGCACTGCGCCCCACGCCTGTGGCACCGTGTACCGTGGACAGCCAGGGCGCTCAGCTCTCTGCTTCTTGAAGAGATGCGTCTCTTCCTTACTCTGTCTGAAAATTCTGTATCGTTCAGAACAGGGTAGGGGAAAAGGGAGAGAAAAGACTTATACTTTGGAAGTTTAAAAACTACTTAATGAATGACTGCCCTTGAAGATTGTGATTTTTCAAAGAAGGGTATGATGTAAAAGTTCTTTCCACCATCCTTCCTGCCAGATGGCTCATCAAGAAACATGTATGTGTTCCTAAGTGTTGCTGGCAACGCTCTGAATTCTCACGGCTTCTGCCTTGCCCACTTGACTTTCTTCTTTGTCCACTGTGGGGGTGGGGTGGCGAATAGGTACAAAGAAGCTGTTCAGAATGACCTGGGGGCAGGTGTCAGCTCTTTCCTGTCTGTCCCTAACCAAGGGCCTCTGCGAGGTTTGCCCCAGAGTCTCCTCTTGATGCCTGAATGGGAGCCTGCTGGGTTGTACACTGATCAGGACGCTGGCCTGTCATTTTTTGTCTTTGCCACAGAATGTAGTACTAAGTGCTCGATAGAGATTTGTTAGATTGAAGTGTTGTGAGTTAAATATGAGTTGTGTGTAATTTTATATTTAGTCTGAGTTACTTTTCAGATTATCTATTGCTGCTCTGAATATTTTCATTTCCTGAATTTTTCTTTCTTTGTTTCTTTTCACCCAGTTGCTTCCATTGTTCCAAATTTAGGCATACTGGAATTGAGACTAGATGGGTGTGAAAATAACTTTGTTCAGTCAGGGGAAGGTAGGGGAGATTCATTGATAAAACCGTCAGAATCTTTTGTCTGGGTTTTAGGGTCAGAAACTGGAAACCGTGGTAGAGCAGAAAGGAGCACAGTTGCCAGGAAGACCTTGTTTTGCTTCGATCCCGGTTCGCCTTTGAGCATGCATCTGCAGTGTGTTGACAGCTGGCCTGCCAGCGTCCTTGGTCCAGAGAGCAGCTCCCGCCGGGTCAGGTGGGGTGGGGTAGGGGCACTCTTCCTCTCTAAGGGGTATTCCTGGGGCCTTCTAGACCCACAGCAGCCCTTTAGCTCTTGGCACTGGGTTTCCCATGTCTATCCCCTCTACCCTGCCTCTGCACCACCCCCACCCCACCCCCAAAAGTGAGGTTAAAAAGCCATTAGCTTTTTGTCTGCCCTGCTTTTAATCACTTTCCCAAGGCAGCAGCAAGTACAGTCCCAGTGCCTTTCAACCCCTTCTATGTGGGTGTTAGACTGAGCATTTAACTTCTCCTTCTTTATGAAAATGCACATTAGCTATTCAGAGACTTAATCTCCTAATGATTTGTGTATGTTGGTAAAGAGGAAAAGCCATCGTCCCTGCCTGGTATACTCAGATGTTCCCTTTGGTACACTGATGGCAGGATTTCAAAAGCAAAGGACCGTTTAATTTAATTTTGCAGATGGCAGGAGGTACTGCAGGAAGCTTGGTCACAATATGCCCCCTCCCGGGAGAGTGCCTTCAGTAAATTCAGGTTGCCTGAGGGGCTTAGATGTGAGGAATCTAACCCTCTGCCGCCTTTCTGCCTCTCCTTCCTCATAAAATGTGTTTTTCAGGAGTTAGGGGTAGGGGCGGGAAGGGAAAGTGAAGAAAATTGCCTGGGTTGAGAAGCCGGTGACTGATATGAGATTGCTTTACGCAGTGATGCTGCTCTGGACATATGGATTATGACCAGCTACAGATGAACCTTTGCTGGTAAAGTAATGTCTCTGCTTTTTAATATGCTGTCTAGGTTGGTCACAGCTTTTCTTCCAAGGAGGAAGAGTCTTTAAATTTCATGACTCCAGTCTCTGCAGTGACTTTGGAGCCCCCAAAATAAAGTCTCTCACTGTTTCCATTGTCTCCCCATCTATTTGCCATGAAGTGATGGGACCGGATGCCTTGATCTTAGTTTTCTGAATGTTGGGTTTTAAGCCAACTTTTTTACTCTCCTCTTTCACTTTCATCAAGAGGCTCTTTGGTTCCTCTTTGATTTCTGCCATGAGGGTGGTGTCATCTGCATATCTGAGGTTATTGATATTTCTCCCAGCAATCTTGATTCCAACTTGTGATTCATCCAGTGCAGCATTTCGCATGATGTACTCTCCATATAGGTTAAATAAGCAGGGGGACAATAACAACCTTGACATACTCCTTTGGAACCAGTCTGTAGTTCCGTGTCTAGGTCTAACTGTTGCTTCCTGACCTGCATACAGATTTCTCAGGAGACAGCTCAGATGGTCTGGCATTCCCATCTCTTTAAGAATTTTCCGCAGTTTGTTGTGATCCACACAGTCAAAGGCTTTGGCATAGTCAATAAAGCAAGTGTAGATGTTTTTCTGGAACTCTCTTGCTTTTTCGATGATCCAACAAATGTTGGCAATTTGATCTCTGGTTCCGCTAACTTTTCTAAATCCAGCTTGAACATATTTACCAACAAAGGTCCGTCTAGTCAAAGCTATGGTTTTTCCATTATTCATGTATGGATGTGAGAGTTGGGCTATAAAGAAAGCTGAGCACCAAAGAATTGATGCTTTTGAACTGTGGTGTTGGAGAAGACTCTTGAGAGTCCCTTGGACTGCAAGGAGATCCAACCAGTCCATCCTAAAGGAAATCAGTCCTGAATGTTCATTGGAAGGACTGATGCTGAAGCTGAAACTCCAATACTTTGGCCACCTGATGTGAAGAGCCGATTCATTGGAAAAGACCCTGATGCTGCGAAAGACTGAAGGCAGGAGGAGAAGGGAACGACAGAGGACGAGATGGTTGGCTGGCATCACTGACGCAATGAACAGGAGTTTGAGTAGGCTCCGGGAATTGGTGATGGACAGGAAAGCCTGGCATGGGCCGTCCGTGGGCTCACAAAGTGTTGGACATGACCGAATAACTGAACTGACTGACTGACAGATTAACCTGTTCCCTCTTTAATTGTTTTAAGGCCTCAACCTTGTACAGTTGCCCCCTCGTGGCCTGAAGGTTTCTCGTAGCCTGGGGACTGAGCTTGCTGGTGGGAAATGTATCTAACCATCTCCTCCTCGGTGACATGAAAGAGAAGACCACTGGGGAAGCTTCTTTAAACTTTCCTTAATTTATTTGTAGAGTGATTCCTTCCCACAGAGAATCAGGCTCAGGATCCTGAATTGTTATTGCACAGAGGCTAGATATTTGCTGCTGAGTCCTGTTAAATTTCACAATTGGAAATCTAAGCTGTTGTCTCTTAAGCCAGCCCCCAAAGTACACACGTGTCACCCTTGGGGCCATTCAGTTCAGTTCAATCACTCAGTCGTGTCCAACTCTTTGTGACCCCATGGACTGTAGCACGCCAGGCTTCCATGTCCATCACCAACTCCTGGAGCTTGCTCAAATTCGTGTCCATCAAGTCAGTGATGCCATCCAACCATCTCATCCTCTGTTGTCCTGTTCTCCTCCCGCCTTCAATTTCAACCAACATCAGGGTCTTATCCAGTGAGTCAGTTCATCACATCAGGTGGCCAAAGTATTGGAACTTCAGCTTTAGTATCAGTCCTTCCAATGAATATTCAGGACTGATTTCCTTTTGGATTGACTGGTTGGATCTCCTTGCAGTCCAACGGATTCTCAAGAGTCTTCTCCACCACCATCGTTCAAAAGCATCAATTCTTCAGCACTCAGCTTTATTTATAGTCCAACTCTCATGTCCATACATAATTAGTGGAAAAACCATAGCCTTGACTAGATGGACCTTTGTTGGCAAAGTAATGTTTCTGCTTTTTAATATGCTGTCTAGGATAGTCATAGCTTTTCTTCCAAGAGTAAGCATCTTTTAATTTCATGGCTGCAGTCACCATCTGCAGTGATTTTGGAGCCCCCAAAATAAAATCACTCACTGTTTCCATTGTCCGCCCATCTATTTGCCATGAAATGATGGGGACCAGATGCTGTGATCTGTGTTTTTTGGATGTTGAATTTTAAGCCAGCTTTTTCACTCTCCTCTTTCACTTTCATCAAGAGGCTCTTCAGTTCCTCTTTGCTTTCTGCCATAAGGGTGGTGTCATCTGCATATCTGCAGTTGTTGATATTTCTCTCAGCAATCTTGATTCCAGCTTGTGCTTCTTCCAGCCCAGCGTTTCACCTGATGTACTCTGCATATACGTTAAATAAACAGGGTGACAGTATATAGCCTTGACGTACTCCTTTCCCAATTTGAAACCAGTCAGTTGTTCTGTGTAAGGTTCTAACTGTTGCCTCTTGACCTGCATCCAGGTTTCTGAGGAGATAGGTAAGGTGGTCTTGTATTCCCATCTCTTTAAGAATTTTCCACAGTTTGTTGTAATCCACAGGATGAGAATTTCATTGTGTGGACCTGATTTTCTATTTGTTTTGTTTTCAAGAGCTGTTATGTTACTGCCTAAAGTCACCGAACATTTTCAAAACATTGACCAGGGCCCTGACCACAGACTAGTGTTTTCTGTGTGTAGAAAAGTTGACTTTGCCAAACAGATCATGAAACCAATTTTGTCCACCACTCACCAGCTTTTTGAAAATGTGAATAGAATAATAGTATTAAAAATAGGGTAGAGAAATATGAAAGTGTATTGGATATAGAAAGAATAAATAATGCACCAGTTTTTAGGAGTGTGTATGCATGTGTGTGTGTATGTATGTGTGTGTGTGTACGTGTGTGTGTGCACATGTGCGTGCACGTGTGTGAGTATTGGGGCACAGTGTAACATGGACTGCTCTTTATGGGTCACAGTTGCAAAAGGTGAAACAGTGCCTTAGCCTGTCCAAATGTCGTATTCCTTATTATGGATCTCGTGAGGACAGAAAAGTGAGTGCCTAGGAAGGCTCTAGCTCTGTGAGATAAAAGTAGAAATTGAAATGACAGTTTTTAGCCAGAAAAACAACCCAGATTGGGTTTGCTACTCCTCTGTAAGATAAAGAAGTTACTATGTCAGAAAATGATCCTGTTCAGGTCAACAGGAACTAAGCTGGTTGTTTCTCTCTGCACAGAGTTGTGCAATTTCCAGCGGGAACTCCCTCTGGAGGTGGAGAGGGAAGCGAAGGAAGACTGCAGTCAGGCAGAAATCTTCACTGTGAGTCTGGTTGACCCAGGATTTGCACAGTTATCTCTGAGGCTTTGTTGGAATCTGCCAAAGATTCATGGTAGAAGACAGGGAAAGCGCAGCTCATTTACATTTATTTCAGCTCAACATTATGCCAGTTGTGCGCTAGGTGCTCGAATGTAACAATGAGTAAGACATGGTCTTGGACTTGTGGTGCTTCTAGCCTGGCAGGGAAGACAGATGTGAATTGCTAATTACCGCACATTGTGCTCAGTGTCATAACAGACAGTGTGCATGAAATGGTCTTATGAATTAGAGGAACCATGCTCTCAGCCTTTCATTCTGAGAAATGTGACAGTTAATAATAAAGAACTAGAATAGGGGTTTTTTGTTTTTTCCTTAAAATTTAGGGAAGTTACTCTATTGGAAAGGAAAATGAAATTTGTAAGCACATTGGGTGCAGGCTACTGTGCTATTTTATACTATTTACTCTAAACATATTTTAATGTCTTAAAAATATATTTTTTAAATAATTTTTTTCACTTGATCCCTCCCCTGGGTTGGGAAGATCCCCTGGAGAAGGATCTGAATACTGCCCAGTCCAGTATTCTGGCCTGGAGAATTCCGTGGACTGTGTAGTCCATGGGGTCACAGAGTCAGACATGACTGAGCGACTTTCACTTTCACATTTCACTTTCTGCCCAGAAAGTCTGGAGATGCATAAAGTAATTTAAAACTATTTTCTAGAATGTCCTTTAAAAATCTTGATTAAACAGTGGGAACTTGAGTGCTTTTCTCTGATGGAACCCACAACACATTGCTTTTATTTTCTCTTTCATTTTTAAAATCAGCAGTAACTTTTGAAGACCTGTAAGATCATGATTAATTTGACAAATTAGTTGAATTTATCTACATCACAGATCTAGAACCAGGTCTCCCAAATGCAGGCTGATTCACTCAGCTGCATTTGGACCAAGCCTGCCCCATAAGGCAATCTGTGGAACCAGATTGAATCAAGAGCTGAGTTTTAATGTCTTTTCTTTAGTTTTGATTTTGTTTAGCTTAGTGTTTTTTAAATCGTCAGCTGACATTTGCTCTGAATTTTGTTCCCATTGACAAATTGTGGGTACACTCATCTATGGGTTTGAACGGTGGAGAGTGTTTTCAGAGGTGTGAGATGATCAGACAGCCTTTTAACTGTACCTTCTGAAGTATTTACTTCTTGTCTCTGGGATTGAATAAAAACAGCTGGTAAAATCCTTTCCACTTAATTGTTTTGAGATGTGGCCTTCAAAGAGTGTGAGGTGGGTAGGCAGAGGATAAATACTTCTTTATCACAGTTTCTCAGATGAGGAAAGTGAAACCCAGGGACCCAAATCTGATTCATGTAGACTCCCTGCTGCTGCCTCTAATATCTGAATGATGGCACTGATCTGCTCATAAGATCAGAGCATATGGTTATTTGGGAGCTAATATTTGAAAGCACAAGGCTTTTTGTGTTTTGTGGGGTATTTGCATTTCGCTTTATTTGGGATATGCAGATTAAGGGAGACATTATAAGAAGAGTCTCAGAAACCGTGAATCCTCTGAAAATAAAAAGTCTCACATTTCCCTTCTACTTTGGTTCTCTGTTGGAGTGGAACACTTGTGTCATTAAAAGCACTGCAGTTTGCTTATCTAATTTCTAGTTCATGTGTTAATGGCTTCCCATTGCTCTTAGGAGAAATTCCATTCTTCTTCAGACTATTTGCAGTATTCTCCAGGGCTTGATCCCTGCCTCTCTTTTTAATCAGTCTTATTTATTTATTTATTTCTCACTCTCTCACTTAAACTCCATGCTTCGGCTACTCTGAATTTCTTAGATTTTTTTTTGTCTTTTCAGTTCCTTGCATGTGGCTTCTTTTCTCTGGCCTCTGGGCCTTTGAACATAACTGTTCTTTCTGGTCCTACCTCTTCCTCTGGCTAACTCTGATCCTCCAAGACCTCTGGAGCCACTTGCTGAGCCCAAGACCAGGTTAGGCTTGTCTCCTGTGTATTCCGATAGCACCCTTTTCCCCCTGACTCAGGGCTCATCACAGTGTGATAACTTTCATAGTCTTTCTCTGGTAGATTCATGTCCTTGGGAAGGCAGGCCCAGGATCAAGAGAAAAGAAGCTGGTTAAAATTACTGGAGTGTGATCAAAAAGACTTTTGTACTAAACTGGCGTTTTGTAACATTTTAGAATTTATGAACTCCTTTCAGAGTAATGTAATGTTGTGAATCCCCTCAAGTATTTAAAAGATAATGACACTTTTTTAAAACTAATTTTTGTTTGAGTATGATTGCTTTATAATGTTTTGTTAGTTTCTTTGGTACAGCAGAATGAATCACCTGTACGTAAACATATAGCCCCTCTTTTTCAGATTTCCTTGCCATTTAGGGCAGCACAGAGCGTTGGGTAGAGTTCCCTGTGCTAGACAGTAGGTTCTCATTAGTTGTCTATTTTATACATAATATATCAAGATTGTATATACGTCAGTCCCAACCTCCCAATTCAGCCTCCTCCCCGCCTGTTTCCCCTTGATATCCATGTCTGATCTCTATGTCTTTGTCTTTATTTCTGCTTTGCAAATAAGATCATCTATACCATTTTCTAGATTCCACATATATGCATTAATATGCGATATTTGTTTTTCTCTTTCTGGCTGACTTTACTCTGAATGAGTCTCTAGGTCATTCCACATCTCTACAAATGACCCAATTTTGTTCCTTTTTGTTGTCACTTTTAAAAACTATAATAAATGAATTTAAATAAAATGTTTTCTTTTATATCAACATTATTAAAATTATAGTATATAGTTTATTTTAACATAGACAAAGTTTTAATAGCCTCCATTATATATATATAAAAATAATTTTTATTATTTTCTCATTTAGCAGATGATATGCAATATTTAATTTATTTAAATAAATTATGAAAGAAAGAATGTGCCAAAATAAATTTAAAGGTAAAATATTGTGCTTAATTTGGGGCCAACTTCATTAAAATGTAGTTGGAAATTTACTGACTTACTAATATATTTTTTAAAGATAAGGAAAACCTGATTTTTTGACCTAATATTTAGAATTTTTGTATTTTGCACTCTAAAAAAATGACATTATTCAACGTAATTTTAAAAGTTTCTAAATGGTGAACTACCGCAGATGGCTTCCACTGCATATCTTCCAGGGAATAACACACTGTAGGCGCGGAATGCCTTTGTTCTAACAATTGAAAAGTCAGTTTGGTAATAGTTATTCCAAGGTTTTATGTTGTTAGTACTGGCTTCATAAGATTGAATCAGATGAATGCTCCATAGTAAGTTGTGAAGATCATCTTAATGTGGATTGGATGCCTTAATACTGTTCTTATTCTACTAATTGACAACAGTATTTCATTATTAGTGTTCTTATGCTTCTTGTTTTTAACTCATAGCCCACTATGCTTATAAATTTTATTCTTTGTGGTGAAGAATTAAAAAAATGAGAAAAATTCCGAAAACCACGTTGGCCTAAATGGAGGTTGCCAGGGGCTAGGGGGAAGGGAGAATGAGGAGTCAGTGTTTAGTGGATCACCTTGAAAAGAAATAGAAGTAAAAATCACCTTGACCTAGTTAATGATATCTGACCTGTCACCACTAACCATTACACACAGTCATGTGATGTACAGAGGCTCTAAACTGTCCAATTTTAAAGGAAAAATTGGGAAAACAAATTATTGATATAAAATAATGAAGTCACTACTCTGACTGCCATTAGTCATGTGAAGACCCTAGAACCCATTTGTCAACTGCTTGGGATTCACAGTCTACTGACTGGTCAACAGCCTTAGAAAATGTAGGTGGCTGTGTTAGGAGACCAAGGTTTGAATCCTATTTGGGATGGGTACCTTCTGCAGTGGGCTTCCCTGGTGGCTCAGCTTGTAAAGAATCTGCCTGCAATGCAGGAGACCGGGGTTCAGTCCCTGGGTTGGGAAGATTCCCTGGAGAAGGGAAAGGCTACCCACTCCAGTACTCTAGCCTGGAGAATCCCATGGACTGTATGGTCCACGGGGTTGCAAAGAGTCAGACACAGCTAAGTGCCTTTTACTTTCGCATTCTGCGGTGGGCTTCCCTGGTGGCTCAGTTGGTAGAGAAACTGCCTGCAGTGCGGGAGACCCAGGTTCAGCCTCTGGGTTGGGAAGATCACCTAGAGAAGGAAAGGGCAAGCCACTCTGATAGTCTTGCCTGGGAAATCCCATGGACAGAGAAGCCTGGCGGGCTACCATCCCTGGGGTCACAAGAGTCGGACACGAGTGAGCAACTAAACCACCACCACCTCCCACTTCCTACAGTATGTCCATGACGCTTAATCACTAGTCCACAGGCTATTGCTGCTTCCTTCCTCATCATGGGAAGAGCAGAAGAGGCAGGTAATACTGGAGGTGAGCGGTGTAAGGGAGAGACACCAAAACACAGCCTAGCTCGTGTGCCACTCAGGCCTCACTCGTTAGAGACAAGGGGGAGGGCTTGTGCCGTCCACTTTCCCTGGGACCTCTTGGAGGTGGAAGAAGCAGGTCACTCCGTTGGCTGAATGACATTTCTTGGTGTTGCTGTGGGTTGGTAGGAGGGACAAGAACTTTTCCTGGTGGTGTGTGTGTCACTGGAGCTCACAGAGGCCCTGTTCACTGGTCCCTGTGACTCTGTGACCCTGGTTATTACATGTTCAGAAGTGTCACCTTGTTCGAAAGTGATACTTATATTTTCTCGGTATTACTGAAGACCTCATACTTTAGTTTGCAGGGTGCTAACAGACTCTGGCATCTAGATTATGGCAGCAATACGATATTATAGTGAGAAGAGATAATTAGGAAAACTGGGAGCCTTGTCTTCACACTCTTTGGTCAGTCCTGGGCAATTAAAACTTTTGTTCCAGTAAAGTTTCCTCCTAAAAAGTTTAATTAATTATGAAAAATGCCCTGTAGGCATTACATTGTAAACTCTTCTGTGACTATCATAAATAATGGGGCAAAAACACACATCCAAATATAGCAGACCTGATTAGATAATGCATCTCTCCTTTGCATGATTTTTGATTGGTTTTCTGCTTTAATTTGTAAAGGAATATTGCTTCCTTATAAAATAAGCCCTCCTCATAAAATAAGAGATGCTTATTAAAAATACACAAAACTGAAAACTTCAAAGAAGTTAGCAATAAATTGTTCCAACTACCATTACACCAAAATAGTTCATTCATTCAGTGAGCAGACATTGAGTGTTGACTATGTGTGAGGCACTGTGGCACCAGGGATCAGTAGTGAGCAAAGGCCATGCTCTCATGGGGGTGTGTTCCAGTGGAGGATGAGATGGTAAATAACTAAATAGATTTATGTGTCATAAGGAAAAATATTACGGGATAACGGCACAGAGAGAGAGTGTCAGGGGCTCTTGCAAATGGAGTGGCCACATGGTTGCTCTGAGAAGGTAACACCTGGTCAAAAAGAATTGAGTGAAGTGAGGGAGCTGACCGTGTGAATGTGGTGGGGGGTGGGGGGGGGGGTGTGCTTCAGGCCAAGGGAAAGCGTATGTAAAGGCCCTAAGGTTGGAGTGTGCTTGGCACATTCTGTGAATAAGAGGCCAGTGTTGCTGGAGACTAGTGTCTAAGGTGAACATAACACAGAGATTGGAGAGACAGCAAGGGGCTGGGCCATGTAAGGCTTTAGAAAGCCCACAGCATTTTTCCTCCAATGTGAAGGTGTTGGAGAATGATAAGCAGGGAATAGATTACAGGGCAATGAAGGTGGTGGCGGCAGGAACACTCAGGAAACTGATGAAGTGATGCCAGGTTGGACTCAGTTGGGAATGGTAGAGGGCATTAGAAGTGATTTGGCTCTGGTTGTGGTTTGAAGCTAGAGCAAACAGGATTTGCTCTTGAATTGGATTGGGAGTTTGAGAGAAGAGAATCACTAATACATTTTTAGTTTTTAGGCCTGGCAAGTAAATGGTGGTGTCATTACTGAGACGGGGAACACAGAGATCAGGGTGTGTATCAAGAATTCAGCTTTGGGCATGTTAAGTTCTAAGTACCTGCCAGCCATCCGAGAAGAAATGTTCAGTCCATTATAGGAGGTAGGCATTCAGGGAGAGGTCCAGACTAGAGATACAGGTTTGGCAATCATCAGGCGCAGAACCGGGAGAGGCCTGCTGGGAAACAAGTAGAAATGGAAGAGAGGCCCTTGATTGAAACCTGGGGTGTCAGCAGTTGGAGGCTGAGAGAGAGGAGGAAGCAGGAAAGGAGACTGAGAATGTGAGTCCAGGGGCATATCAAGAGAAGGTGGTGTCCCGGGGCCAGAGAGTGATCCCCTCTGTCCGGGCCTGGGGGTGGTAGAGTAACCCGGGTTCCGAGAATTGGCTGCGTTTGGCAACACGGAGGTCACTAGGGCCACCAAGCGAGTGGAACGGGCTTCCCTTGTGGCTCAGCTGGTAAAGAATCCACCTGCAGTGTGGGAGACCTGGGTTCAATCCCTGCGTTGGGAAGACCCCCTGGAGAAGGGAAAGGCTACCCAGTCCAGTATTCTTGCCTAGAAAATCCCATGGACAGAGGAGCCTGGCAGGCTACAGTCCATGGGGTCGCAAAGAGTTGGACACGACTTAGCGACTTTCGTCATCGTCTATGGGAGTGGAAGAAGCAAAAGCCTGGTTACAGTGAGCTAAAGACAACCATTGTATGGACAAGCATTCTGTGTTTTATTGTAAAGACAAGGCAAGATTAAAAAAAAGTACCTGGGGAGGAAGGAGAAGATCAAGTAACAGTTTGTTTTTTCAATTAGATGGGGGGACCATAGCATGTTTGCTTGCTTATGGATTTAATCCAGCAGAGAGGGAAAATGATGATACGAATATGTGTGTAATTTTAGCAGCAAGGGACTTGAGTGAGCAAGGAGGGGTGGGTTCTAGTGTGCAGGTGGAAAGATGAACCTAGGCTAGGAGCTGAGACAGGGAGGTCGGGGAAGGGAGGGTGGGGGTGGGAGATTTTGTGCCAGGCACGTGGGCTTTCTCTTCCAGCGCACACGTTCGACTCATGGAAACAGAATGGTGGTTGGCAAGAGCGAAATAATTGTAAAAGAGTGGCATTGTGCCATATGTGCTTTAAAAATAAAAACAATTGAATTTCATTTTACAGAAGAAAAAGAAACTGAAGTGAAAGGAAAGAAATTGGTGAACTTCAGCTAAATGTTTCTTTTCCACAAAAGATCACAGTCCTTAAGTTCTCTCTAAGGTTAAGAAACTGATTGTGAAAATCATCAGGAGGCTGAAGTCATTGCCAACATTTTAAACTACATTTTAAGCTAAATCTTCGCTTCTTGACAGACTGACTGATCACTTGTCTGGAAGGGTTAGGTGATTCACATTCTTGCCCTTCCTTGTACCTCTCTTTCCCATCTCCTGGTTTTTGTAGCTTATCTGCATCTTTTCCTTGGCAGTGTTTCTAACGCTTATGCCCTGACCCCCGTGCCCCCATTTTTGAGGTCTTGGAGCCGTATCTGCCGTCTGTTCTTTCACCACATCTTTGTTGCTGTGGTTGTGTTTTGATTGAGCTACTGCGTGCAGCATTTCTGTCTCAGGAGGGCTTCGTGGGTCTGTATAAGCTGAGATCTTTCAAGTTGGCAAATGTCTGAGCCTTTTTCACACCTGGACTTGAGGTGACTTGGCTTGCCATAGTATTCTTGGATCACTGTGGCTCTCCCTTAGAATACTTTTCGAACATAGTTCCACTTTCTTCAGGCCTCGAGGGTTATCTGGAACAATCTGGAAAAATTTTTCCAGAAAAAAAAAAAATCCGATACTCTGATTTTTCCCCGTACTTTGTTAGACAATTTGTTTCTTATCTCCTTTTTTTTAAAAAATTTATCCTTTCTTTATCCTTGAAGTCCAGAAATTTAAACAGCATCTGTCTTAATGTTGATTATTTCATGTACATTTCCTGGTGTGTCATATCCCTTTTCTCCCACAGATTTAGTTCTTTTGTTTTAAGGAAATGGCTCTGTACAACATCCCTGGGTATTTGTTCTGTTTTGCTGATCTTCTTTTGCCTCTATTATGAGTCTTTTTAAGCCTTTTTTTTTTTGCTACATGCCGTTAATTAGATTCTTAAAAACCTTTAATTATGAAACATATCAAACATACACAAAAGTAGAGAGAACAGTGTTGTGAACTTCATATCCTTATCACCCTGCTTCGAAAATCCTCCATTCATGGCCAGTCTTGCTTTATCTATATGCTTGCTGCCACCCCCCACCCCCGCCATCACTTTGAAGCAAATACCAGACATTATTCATCCTTGAATATTTCAGTATTTATCTCTAGGAGATAAGAACTCTTTTTTTCCCAACTTAATCATTAATAAGTTTCATCTGTTCTGTTTATAATCCATCTATAATGACATTGCCTTGTTGAGTTAGATCAGTAGCTTTTTCGCTTGGAAGGTGTGATGGTTGATTTACAGTTCAGTTCAGTTCAGTCGCTCAGTCGTGTCTGACTCTTTGCGACCCCATGGATAGCATCACGCCAGGCTTCCCTGTCCATCACCAACTCATGGAGCTTGCTCAAACTCATGCCCATGAAGTCGGTGATGCCATCCAACCATCTCATCCTCTGTCGTCCCCTTTTCCTCCTGCCCTCAATCTTTCCCAGCATCAGGGTCTTTCCTAATGAGTCAGTTCGTCACATCAGGTGGCCACAGTATTGGAGCTTCAGCTTCAACATCAACGCTTCCAATGAACACCCAGGACTGATCTCCTTTAGGATGGACTTGTTGGATCTCCTTGCAGTCCAAGGGACTCTCAAGAGTCTTCACCGACACCGCAGTTCAAAAGCATCAATTCTTCAACGCTCAGCTTTCTTTATAGTCCAACTCACACCCATACATGACTACTGGAAAAACCATAGCTTTGACTAGGCGGACCTTTGTCAGCAACGTGATTTACAGTTGCTGGACCTCAAAATCCGGAAGGTGAAACTCAAAGAACAGGCCAGCGAATTCTCCCTGCTGCGCAGTGGCGACGCCCTGGGTGGGACGACAGAGACAGGAGCTGAGTAGACAGGAAGTATCTGTTGGTTCCTTGGCATTCTCTGAGTTTCCAGTGTTCATGTGAAATGTGGAAGGGATAGGAGAAGGACCCAGAATTTACAGTTTCTTTTCGAGCGAGAAGTGAAACTTGAGTCCTTTCTGATTTAATAATAATCATGAAGAAGGAGCTGAGTCGTTTGAAGGCTCTGTTTTGGTTCTGCCTTTGGTAGCCGTGTGGTTTATTCCAGAGCTTTTTAAACCTGCAGGTCAAGACCTACTAGGTCAGGAGATCAAATTAGTGGGCCACAACTAGTGTTTCAAATATAAAAATTATCAGACTTTATGGCATATTTGTTGTTTCATGATATCTTGTTGTGGTGTAGGTGTTGGCTTGTAAAAATTGGAAAGCCACCAATTTATTCTATTTAATTCTTATCACTTTGTATACCTTCTAAGGAATCCATGAGATAGATCTGGTTTATATACTTAACAAAAACACAGATAGTACTTAAAATGTACCAGAAACTATTCTAATTACTTTACAAATATTAACTCATGAAAACTCTAAGAGGTAGGTTCTGTTATTAATGAACTTTGACACATGGCGGCATTGAGGCACAGAGAGGTTAAGTGTAATTTGCCCAGGGTCACATAGCCAGGAAGTGATGGAGCTGGCATTTTGAGCACAAGCTGTCTGTTTTCCAGTTATAGGCAGGCCAGTCATATACAATCAATAGTGATCATAGATGCCACTTAGTAAGCACTTTCTGTGTGCCAAGCAAGCTCATAGGAAGTTGAATGGTAACCCAGATTTTACTCTGCTGCCTCTCCAGTTGATGGTATCTCTAGGTGGGCATGGACTTTTTGCTACTATTTCCTTCAAGAAGAAATGATATAAAGGTGTTTTCCACTCTACCCCAAATATTTAAACATTCAGAGTTAAGGCAATAAGAATGAGGACTTTCGTATGAAAAGCTGAAGAAATTCAGGTATCGCTTTTGTTAACCAAACTAGAATGATAGGATTCCAGTATGAAAGGGAACAAAATGAGTCCATATCTCAGTTTTAATTTTAAAAATACAGGAGCGTGGTTGAAGTAAAGTGAAGTGAAAGTCATTCAGTCATGTCTGACTCTTTGCGACCCCTTGGACTGTAGCCTGCCAGGGTCCTCTGTCTGTGGAATTCTCCAGGCAAGAATACTGGAGTGGGTATCTGTTTCTTTCTCCAGGGGATCTTCCCAGAGCCCCAGTTTTAGAACTGAACACATCTAGGTTCCAATCCTGTCGTGATCTGTAACTATATTGGTGACCTCAGGCAGTTAACTAATCTCTCTGAGCCTCTCTGGTCCCATCTGGGAACTAGGAGGAATCATGGGTGACTTTTAGTGGAATCTTACCAGATACTTTGTTGTTGTTCAGTTGCTAAGTTGTGTCCAACTCTTTGTGACCCCGTGGGCTGGAGCATGCATGCCAGGCTTCTTTGTCTTTCACTATCTCCCCAAGTTTGCTCAAACTCATGTCTATTGAGTCGGTGAAGCTATCTAACCGTTTCATCTTCTGCCTCCCTCTTCTCTTTTTGTCTTCAATCTTTTCCCCGCATCAAGGTCTTTTCCAATGAGTCAGCTCTTCACGTTAGGTGGCCAAAGTATTAGATGTTCAGCTTCAGCATCAATCCTTCCAAAGAATATTCAGGGTTGATTTCCTTTAGGGTTGACTGGTTTGATCTCCTTGCTGTCTATGGGAGTCTCAAGAGTTTTTTCCAGCACCACTGTTTAAAAGCATCAATTCATCGCTGTTCAGCCTCCTTTATGGTCCAATTCTCATATCCATACATGACTACTGAAAAAACCGAAGCTTTGACTATATGGACCTTTGTTGGCAAAGTGATGTCTCTGCTTTTTTATAGGCTCGTCTAGGTTTGTCATAGCTTTTCTTCCAAGGAGCAAGCGTCTTTTAATTTCATGATTCCAGTCTCCGTCCACAGTGATTTTGGAGCCTGAGAAAATAAAATCTGCCACTGTTTCTGTTTTTCCCCCATCTATATAACTAGGTGCTTGGCATATAGTAAACACTTTGTCTACATTATCTCTTCTGCTGTTTATAATAATCCGCTCGTGTGGCTGTTGTTACAAACTCCATTTTATGGATAATGAAACAGACTTAGAGAGATTAAGTGTCTTATTCAGGGATACACAGCTAGCATGTGACAGAGCTAGAGAGAAAGCCAGGTCTTTCTGAGTGTAAAGTCTGGGCTCTTAACCATTCCGCTTTACTGCGAACTTATCCCACTGGGATGTTTTCAGGATTAAGTGAGAAAACATACTTTTACACTTAAATGGTGACTCAACATTCTATGAGTCACATTGAAAGTATTTAATAAATGGCATCTTTGATCATTACTGATTGTATACCTTCCCATAACTTTTGTAGAGTCAGTTTACCTTTGCACAGAAAACAAACTGTAGTCAATTACATCAGTTTTTATCCAATCACTTCACAAATATGCTGAGTCCATGAATGTTAGCTATTCTCAAGACTCTACTGAGCAGATACTTTCTTTCTTTTTTTTTTTTTTTTTTAAGCAGATACTTTCATTGGGGAATAAGTTTCATGAAAAAGATTATCCATCCAGCATCTGGCTAGAACAGTGTCTTAGTCTGGGTTCACTAGAATGGCGGTTCCCAGCCTTTTGGCACCAGGAAGACAATTTTTCCATGGACAAAGGGGCAGGGAATGGTTTCAGGATGACTCAGGTGCATTACATTTATTGTGTACTTTATTTCTAATCTAATGCCACCACTGATATGACAGGAGGTGCTGATCCACAGCCCGGAGGTCGGGGACCCCTGTCCCAGAAAACGGAGCTATAGAGGCAAAAGCTTCCACTTGATTTGTGAGAGCCATCACAGGGAAGCATGAATGAGGAGAAAGGGAAGGAGAGAGCGCGAATGTAAGGGACTTTTCAGAGGCTGGGACAGCTTCATGAGAGGCTGATGGTTTGGTCTTGCGTGGTGATGCATAGCAGGCTGTCAGTCATGATTCCCAGGTTAACAAGCTGTTTGCCCCGCGGTGTTCTTTAAGTGATTTGCAGTTATTGACACCTTGATCCATCCGTTTCCGTTCTCAGTCTACTTTCCTATCTCCTCTTGTTTTGCTCTCCACCTCCATGAGGATGTCCCCAGGCTTAGACCTACGTCTTTCATTCTCCATGCTTGCTATGGGCAGCCACATTTGCTTTCATGGTTAACTTCGTATTCCCATCTACTTGCTGATGGTGGCTTGCAACTGTCTCCTTCCAGACCTGACCTCTCCTGAGAACTCCAGATTGGAAAACAAAACTGCATTTTCAAGTAGGAAGTTCCATAGGTACTTTAAAAGCCGGGTGAATCTCCTGATCCTCTGTAGTCATCTTTGTCCCTTTTCCCAACAGCTAATGGGGACTTAGTCCTTGCCGGTGGAACTAAATCTTAAGCAACGTGCAGATACCATAGGCCAAGATGGGTCCTGCACAAAACGAAGTAAATCCTCCAGAGCCAGCTCTCTAGGAATTTAGGGTCTGGGTTTTAAAATTGACCTGGTTGGTTTTCCATTCAGTTGTGCTGGAACCTTGAGCAGCATATAGTTTACTGTTGTGCATTACTGTAGTGAACAGGTTGAAACTACACTTCATCTTTTCAGATGTTGATTAGCAGGGAAGTCTTGGGTTTTCGGCTCTCCTTGTGCTGACCTTCAGCTTTTCAAGACCCCTACCTTGCTTTGTCCACAGTTTAAAGATCCCTTTGGAGCAGCGGATCAGCTCGTGGAGCGCGTGGGCCTGTTCTTGCTTTTCCACCCTGCTCTTTTTCTCCATACTCTTCAAGACTCTGTGCTATACTCACACCGCCTTCTAGGCTTGGTGTGCCCATTTCTGTCTCCTCACCTTTGCTCTAGTAATCACAGCCCTCCTTCCTCTATCACGTGTGTGTGTGTGTGTGTGTGTGTGTGTGTGTGTGTGTGTGTGTTGTGTTCAGTCCTGTCCAACTCTTTGTGACTCCATGGACTCAAGTCTGCCAGGCTCCTCTGTCCATGGAATTCTCCAGGGAAGAATACTGTAGTGGATTACCATTCCCTTCTCCAGGGGATCTTCCTGACCCAGGGATCAAATCCAGGTCCCCTGCATTGCAGGCAGATTCTTTACCATCTGAGCCACCAGGGAAGCCCTCCGTCACCCTTGAAAGTGAAAGTGTTAATTGCTCAGTTGTATCCGACTCTTTGCAACCTCATAGACTGTAGCCCGCCAGGCTCCTCTGTCCATGGAATTCTTCAGGCAAGAATACTGGACTGGGTTGCCATTTCCTTCTCCAGGGGATCTTCCCAATCAGGGAATCAAACCCAGGTCTCCTGCATTGCAGGCTGATTCTTTACCAATCCTCCCCAATTTAACACCTGAATACTAATTCAGGCTGACTCTGATTTACACTGATCTCCTCTCTGAGCATGATTTGGGGCCGTTATTTTGGCACTTAGCACAGTCTATATGGCTGAATGCTTTTACATTTAGTCTTTTTTCCAAATGGATTATAAGCTTCTTGAGCGCAAGACCATGCCTTATATTTTCTCGTGTGCTTCAGTGAGCTGTTTGCACAGAGATGGTATAAGAGAAATATTTGCTAGACTTACTGGTTAATTATCATGGTCCTTGGGAATTGACTTCCACTTTACCTCTAGCAATGAATCAGGGGCATTAGACTAGGTGACATTTGCCAGAGGAGCTGTTGGTCATCTCATTCCAAATCTATAGTTTGTAGTACAAGTTAATTCTAGACTTTGGACCTCAGGAATTCTGTTTCTTAAACATCTCAGGCAAAGCCTAGGAGCTGAAATTACTACTTTGGCGTTTGGTGTGGCAGCTTGTTCATTTGGGAGCTTTTTGTCTTTGACTTTCTATTGAGTCACTTGAAAGAACCAAGGCCGCCTGCCAAGAGCAGTCCTGATGATTAAAGTTCATTGAGATATTCCCCTTCACACCCTCCCATCTCATTGGCTTTATGAGGTTGCTTTCTGGGTGTTCACTTGGGGGCTTGAAATTTAATGAATCAACGTCCTGCAGAAACTCTCAAGGCTGTTTTTCTCCACCTCCTTCCCCCTGGCTGGGTTCCCTTTGTCTCCAAAGTTGCATGCCTTGTTCTTAGGTAGTGTGGAGTTAATGCAAGGGGAGGAAAGTGTCTTTTTTCCATAACTTTTGGGTGATTTACTGCCCAGGGCAGACAGTTTTGAAGATGGCCAAACGTAAAGTTTGACACAGAGAACTGTAGTGAAGGGAAAGCCAGAGAGGCCAGCACTCCAGGCTCCACCACCTCTCTTTCCTGCCACTCAGACACTTACTGAGCGCAGGCGTCTCTCTTGAGTGTCCAGTGTGCTCGCTACAGCGTAGGAACTCACCAGCTTCAGGATCACCGGCTCTAAAGTGTGTCCTGCTACTAGTGATCAGGTATGTGATTTGGAGAAGGCGATGGCACCCCACTCCAGTACTCTTGCCTGGAAAACCCCATGGGTGGAGGAGCCTGGTGGCCTGCAGTCCATGGGATCGTGAAGAGTCAGACACAACTGAGCGACTTCACTTTGACTTTTCCCTTTCATGCATTGGAGAAGGACATGGCAACCCACTCCAGTGTTCTTGCCTGGAGAATCCCAGGGACGGGGAGCCTGGTGGGCTGCTGTCTCTGGGGTCACGCAGAGTCGGACGCGACTGAGCGACTCGGCAGCGGCCGCGGCAGTGGCTAAGTATGTACTGTTACTAGCGTCTGTATGTGTAGGGCCTTTCCATTCCTGGGATTTGCCTACTGGTTTGACCTCTGTACTGTTCAGCCTGGTTTGTGAGTTAACACTCACTCCATCAAAGATCTGGAAACCCATCCAGAAGACCTCCTCTGCTCTTGATCTTTTGCATCACGACACAAACTTTCACTAGCTCCATTTCCAGCCTCTTGAAATCCAAACTTACCTGTTAGCCAATGGAGCTGCTTCTCCCTGTGCGCCCATATCTCTGACCGGGCCCTCCCGTCACCCTTTGTTCCGGCGAGGCCAGCCTCCTCACTGTCTCACAAAGAAGCCATGCTCAAACATTCCCATCTCCTGGCTTATGTTTTCTCTTCTTCTGGGATATTGTCTCCACTTCCTTACATTTGTTGAAATTTCACCTTTTCTCAGAGTACTAATTCAGACTTCTCTTTGTTCACATTTTCTCTCTTTAGCCTCTCCTTTCTTCCACAGATTTGGAGCCCTACTCTGCCGGGTATCTCCCTCTCAAGAGTTTAGCCTTTCTCAAGAGTCTTACTTTAACAATGTTAGTTCCACTGCTCTGAGTACTTAAAATTTGTTCAGTTCAGTCACTTAGTTGTGTCTGACTCTGCAACCCCATGGACTGCAGCACACCAGGCCTCCCTGTCCATCACCAACTCCAGGAGCATGCCCAAACTCATCTCCATTGAGTTAGTGATGCCATCCAATCATCTCATCCTCTGTTGTCCCCTTCTCCTCCCACCTTCAATCTTTCCCAGCATCAGGGTCTTTTCCAATGAGTCAGTTCTTCGTATTAGATAGCCAAAGTATTGGAGCTTCAGTTTCAGCATGAGTCCTTCCAATGAATATTCAGGACTGATTTCCTTTAGGATGGACTGGTTGGATCTCCTTGCAGTCCAAGGGACCCTCAAGAGTCTTCTCCAGCAACACAGTTAAAAAGCATCAATTCTTCATTGCTCAGCTTTCTTTATGATCCAGCTCTCACATCCATACATGACTACTGGAAAAATTATAGCTTTGATTAGATGGACCTTTGTCGGTAAAGTGATGTTTCTGCTTTTTAATATGCTGTCTGGGTTGGTCATTGCTTTTCTTCCAAGAAGCAAATGTCTTTTAATTTAGTGGCTGCAGTCACCATCTGTAGTGATTTTATAGCCCAAGAAAATAAAGTCTGTAGCCCAAGAAAGTAAAACAAGTACTTTATTTGTATTTGTAATATTTATTCACAGTTTCATTCTTTCAGTATACAATAACATAAAATTTATACATTTAATTATATACCTTGCATAATTATGTAATATATAAATAATTACATATTTTTTGTAAAAGTATTATATGTTTTGATCATGTTTTCGTTAGATTGCAAGTTCCTTGAGGACAAGGACTTTCATGCTTCTGAATACTTGAGAATTTCCTATTTTGTTCACTAGGAATCCTTTGTTTGCAAGATACCAGAACCCAGTGCAAACTATTTTAAGCAAAAACGAAATGAGTTGGCTTATGGCAACTGATAGAAATGGAAAGGGACAGGAATAGGGCTGGCATCCGGCTATGATTGGTTCAATGGCCCAAGTTCCCCTTTCCCATATCTCAGCTCTGCTTCCGCTAGGTCGGCTCCATTCTCAAAAGGGCTTTCCTCTTGTGGTGGCAAGATGGTGGCGCTGTCTCAGACTGACGTTGTCTGCAGGTTTTGTAGCTCCTAAACTGCCTGGAGGTTACATCCGCCAACTTTGGAGAGGACAGAGATGAAATCGACTTTATTAAAAGCACATAGACTAAGATTCAGGGAGGATATAGGTGCAAGGAAGAAAAATATGAAAATCCGCATATTCTGGAAGTTTAGTAGCTATTTGTTGGTTGATGGTTTGGGTTAACTGAGGTTTGTTTCTGTGTCATATTCAGTCAAGTAAAGAGGAAAAAGGCCAGCAATCACTCTCTGTGAGGAAGAATATTTGCTGTTTTCTAGTTTACTAAGAGTAGCTTGATGGCTTTTTTTTTTTTTTTGGCATACTAACTACTCAGAGATAAGTAATAACTTTCAATCAGCCTCTGAAAGATGTGATATATAGCAAGTGGTTTCAGGGTGATAATGTGCCTTCTCTCTGCTCTCAAAATACTGTGTGCATACCTCGTTTATTTATATTACTATTGCTCTGTGTTTGTTACAGTTCCTGACTACAGTTCCTAACTCAGTAGTTCCTGACTACTCTGCTAACTTTGATGGAGGACTTTTGTCTTTGTACTTTCAGAGTACCTGGAAGGTGCTCAAATAAATATTTGCAACAAGAGTAAGAAAGAACTTTGGCTTAGGAAACCCAGGGGCCTGGGTTTCAGGCTTAGATCTGCAGCTACATAACTGTGTGATCCCCAGAAATTCCTTTCCCTTCTCTGGGCTCTCATAAAAAAATTTTCGAAGGGCCTCCCATTACTGAGTCTGTAGAAAGGCAATCTGCAGGTAAAAAGCAAGACTTGGCAAGGCGTTCCAGCATTTTGTTTCCTGGGGAACAGCTTTGAGAGGAGCTGATGACTGCTGTGTTAAGAGGTCTTGGTAAGAGATATGGAGGATAGAGCCTCCAAATGAGTGAAAGCGTCAGTTGTCTCCTTACATAACACTTGCTTGAAAGGTAGTAGGAATTCTTGTTCCTGAGGTGGCTGAGGTGACATCATGTGTTTGTGAAGGGCTGAAAAGCAGGCAAGGCAGATTTTGTGTAAAATGACTGGCGGCAGGCCTGGCCCCCGTGGGGAACCCAGGCTGAGCTGCTGTCCCGCGGGCTCCGAGCACCGCCTGCAGGGGTGGCAGCTCCTGCCCCCAGATGCCAGCGTATCAAGGAGAAAGGAAAGACATGCCTGGGTTATTCTCCTGGAAGGTTACATCTTCCTCCCGCCTGCCTCCCCACCCTCATTTTCTCCTCAAAAATGTGGGAGTCATAGAAAGAGGTTCCGTATTGCTTAATCAGAAAAAATTCCTGAAGAAGGAGATGAATTTTGAAAGAGGGACCAAATGGGGCTACTATCTTTGGACTGGAAACAACGAGCTGAGCAGAATCCCCCAGTGCCTGCTGACTGGTGGACTTCCTGGGGTTCTCTGAAGTGTGGACAGTGTTTAGATGACTGTGTCACGGCATTGGCAGCTGCTGTATAATTTAGAGTCTGCATGATTGTCACTGTGGCAGGGCCCTGTTTTTGTTAAGCAATCAATGTCCTATTTGGTCTAGTTTTTCTTTGAATTTCATCCGTTTTTGTGAACTTTCAGCATCTTCCTAAAAAGAAAACGAACTTCCTTCTAACTCCCAGGACAGGTGTAGTTAGGATCTCAGCTGTGGCCACGCCTGGACAAAGAGTCAGCATGTCTTTGGGGAAGCTTTCCGGGACGTGTGTGCTGATCCTAGACTTGAGCTCATGCATGAAAATGTTCCCTTCCAGGCTTTGATCCGACACCCTTTGGAAATGATAGGATGGTGATCTGCCAGTGGAGTTTCTTGTCCTGGCCAAGTCTGCTGTCCGGAGGGACAGCTTCTAAGATTTGCTTTAAGAATGTTCAATGCAGAACTGAAATTCAGCCCGTACAAGTGGAGAAATGGAAACCGAGAATGCCTTCCTCCTTTTGGTGCCTGTTTGTTGGGCCATTTTCCGCTTAGTTGGCAGGATGGCACTCAGCAGGACATGCTGTTTTGATGGGGTTCAACATTTTTAACGAAACACAATTCAAGTCCCATAAAATTTACCCCTTTGAAGTGTACTGTTTGGTGGGACTTGTTGGTTTGTTTGTTTTTGTTTTAGTGTATTCACAAGACTGTGCAACTGTCGTCACGGGCTAGTCCCCGAATAGTGAGGTTAAATTTCGACTTGAGTCTTTGAATGAAATATTAACCAAAGATTAACTCTGATTTTCAGGAAATTGGCTCTAAAACTTTGGTCCCTTTTGCAAGGGGAGCTGCAGTTTATTCAAGTATCATTTTTATAAAGCAAAATAGAAAAACAATCAGAGGGCATTGAAATTTTCTTAGTCTTATTGCCTAATATCTTTGCCAGCTACCGATGATTTTTAAATCTTTGGTCTTTAGGTGGGGGCTTCTTACCATGGCTATGTTATAATAAAGAATATTTGAAGCAAAAGCGATGAGACAATCTTTCCTGTCTTTTCCTTCCTCTTGTCAAGCCACACTTCAATAGGGTAGGACTTGGGCCTGTTTTGTCCAGTCATTATCACCTAGCACATGGTCTGTCATACAGTAGAAGCTCAGTGAAGACTTTCTGAACAAATGCGCTTGGCGAGGAGCCCAGGGGAGGCCATTTTTGGCATGTATCACTTCAGGTCATTCATGGTGACCTTTGTACTTTGGCTTTCTGGGTGGCCATTGATTTCATTTATAGCCCTGAGACACAGCTGCTTCTAGAAAGTGAGAACTTGACTTCTTCAGTGTAGTTCTAAGGACAAAACCTACAAAGACCCCATCACCCCCAGCTCCCAGGAACTCTTATCCAACTATAAACGGGATTTGCAAAGGCATCTTGAGTTGGTGTGATGAAGCACGGTGTGGGTGGTGTGAGTGTGTCTTTGTGTGTATACACGTGTGCAGGTGCATACTGGGCTAAGCACGTGATGGAACTGTGAGAAATTCCTCCTCCACGTTTGTATAAATTGCCCCTTTCTTCTTTCTGCACTTGTAGTATATTGGTAGGCCAGGGTGCAGAGGGGCCTCCAGCCTGGGCACATGGCCCAGGCGTGCTGGCTTTCAGTGGCCCATTGTTTCTTGCCCCTCGTATGCATGGGCAGAGGACCGGGGCTGGCACAGCTGCCTTCTTGGGGACCATTGTTTGTCTTTGAAGCAGCAGCAGCAGTACAAGCCTGAAGTAGCTCATTTTGCCTTGGACAGAGCAGCCATTCTGTCCTGGAGTGACAGGCCTAGAGATGGGGGTGATGGGGATCTCCCTTGAGTGCCCGTGCAGAGGCTCTTGGGGGTGGGGGCCAGGGCAGCGCCTCCTTCCAGGCAGGTTGTGGGGCAGGGGTGATGCTCAGCAGTGTGGCATCACTAGTTGACCACAGGGGCAGGTGGTATCTCTTAGCAGAGACTCTTCTTTTGCTGGATGGGGTGGGGACATCCATTCTCACTTCCTTCAAAGCTGCTGTGTAGAGGAGCTCTAGGAAGTCAGGAGGAAGCCAGTCTCGTCATGGACTAGTCAAAACACGGCCTTAGATAGTGAGTCACTGGGCTACTCCAAACTTGACTCTGGGGCCTGAGTCACCACTGCAGCTGGAAGGCAGAGAAGGGGATGTTCCAGGTTCTGGAGCCAGAGAAACTGTGATGTCCCCCTCAAAATGCCCCCAAGACTTCAGACTCTTGCTGGTTTCTCACGTTTCCCGTCCCCACTGTCAATCTCTTTGACAAGTCAAGGCAAACCTTAATTTGGCTTCAACCCCACTTGCCCCTAATTGTATGACCCTTTGGTGAATTCCTTAACAAGTCATACTTCAGTTTTCTCATCTTGCGATCAGGATAATTGGAGATACCAATTATGGCCTAGTAATAAAGATTAAATAAAATGATGTGAATAGAGGCCCATCAAAGATGTTCAGCAAACACGTGCTTCTTTTCCTGCAGGGGCGCAGAGGGGATGCCTGAGGGTGGGGTGCACTTTGGGTAATGCTGCCCATTTGTTGAGGCACCTGAGGAAGTCACGGTGGAATTCCATGCTGGCTGGATGCATGTGGGGGCTTCCTAGATTAATTCACACTTCTTAAAGGCTTCCTATGAACTGCTTGTTCCTCGGACAGGACAACCCTGGAGCAGTCTACCTCTGGAACTTCATGGGTATCGTGGGAATTTGCTTAGCCTCCTCTTTTCAGCAGAGGTAGGCAACATCTATCTTGCCATGCTCCCCTTTCTGCTCCCCTAGTTAGGGAGTTTTTCGAGGCAGTGTTGTAAAGAGTTACAAGTGGCTCAGGAAGGACTGACAGCCCCCCTGTCTAGCCACATCCTCTTGCACATGTTACTGATTGGGTACCTGGAAAGCCTTTTTACCCTAAGATGCTCTGATTCTTATTATTTAATGGACAGGTTGTGAGTAATATCAGTGAGCGTAGTGAATATCCTCTCTGCTCACAGTCTGCCCACCCAGTGGCTTCTATTGCCAGCTGCTACTTCTGTTTGTCAAAGACAGAAAAGGGACAGAAGCCTCAAGGAATAGTCTCAACAAGGGCTGCTGCCTTGAAGAGACCCAGAAAACCCTGGCAAGAATCAATGCCTGACATGCCCTCTGCAGATCTTTCCCCCTCACCGTTCTTGTAATCAGACTCCAAAAGAAGCACAGAACAAGAGAGCTTTGATGAATGATGAGGTAGGCAGCTTTTCTGTGCAGCCTCTGTCTGCTTGAAACAGTCCTCCGGGGCTCAGATTCAGTTCAGGTGAGGTTACTGCAGGCCTGTTTGGCATTGGCGGTTGGCACGAGGGAGACAGAGGGATAGAGAGGGTGAGAACTATGGTTATCACCCATAAAGGACCAGATACTTGTGATACATCTGATATCTGTAAAAACAAACAAAAATGAAGATGGTGATGGATGGTGGACTTGTAGCTACTCCAAAGCGAAGCCAAATGCACCGTTTGCCCATCCCTTATTGCTTCATAAAAGGAGTGGTTGGCAGGCTTTTCAACATCACAGCTTCATTCCTGGATTTGCCTCTCGTTTATCTACAGCTCAGACGAAAACTCGGATCCCGCATGCCGACCCCCTGCTTTCCAGAGCAGAGTCTGAAAGCAGTGCTACAGCCCCACTATTGGGGAATAAATTTGGAGCGTGCAGAAGGAAAGGCATAATAACGCAGGTGCTCCTCTCCCTGGGGTTGGAGTCACTGTCACAGCCTGAGCTGTTGGGGCTGAGCAGGCTTGCAGGGCCGGGGGCTGGGGGGACGCTGGGGAGGAAAGGGATGAAAGAAGTGACTCCACTGTGACTCAGATAGAGATGGGGACATAACTTCAGCAAGATGTGCACTGCAGGCCTTGCAGTCTGATTTTGGCAGGCTGCCTCCTGCGGGTGCCAGGTCTTGTCAGTAACAAATGCAGTATTGCATGTGAGGCAGATCTGGCTGTATCTGGAGCTGCCATTGCTGCAGTTTCAGAGAGTGTTTGCTGGCCCTGTGTGTGGACTCTGGCCAGCCAGAATGCTGCCAAGCTAGAGCTTAACCAGAAATATTTCTAGCTTTGACACAACGGAGTAGCTAAGCATTGGTGAGGTGAAGGATCAGAGATATGAGTAATATTTAGTGACAATGCCAACTTCTTAAAGATTGATTACATTCTATGGTAATGGAAACTATGGAATCTGACCGACGGTGAATGGTTTGCTTGCCCAGAGATCTAGGTGATTGTTTCATTCTTGCTTGCCACTATTTATTCTTGGGCAGGGCCCTTCCTGACCAAAATACCTTGACCCCTCCCCTACTTCATGACGATATGGAAAGACAGTATGAAAAGTAGGAGTTTGGGCTCTAAAATCGAGCTGTTTGAGTTTGAATCCTGGCTCCACCACTTAATAGCTTAACTTCTTTAAGAGTTAGTTTTCCCATCTTTAAAATAGGGATGAAAGTAGTCCTGACCTAATAGGATGGTTGGGAGATAATTCATTCGGCTCTCTGCCAGAAGGAAGGCCACATTCTGACGCTGTGTCTGCAATACAGTAAATTGCTTATGAAAAGGCAGCCCTGAACATCCTATGTCTGATAAGCAGTTTTTCTTAACTGATTTAGCAGATTCTTGGTTTCAGGGTTCTTCAAGGGTTTGAAAAGTTGGTGAATTGGTGGTGGTGCTTCACATCACATTTTAAAAAGTGCAGCTTCTAAGTTGCCCAGAACACAGGGAACACCTAGATGGAAGGGGTGAATGTTGGCATCATGCTTTTTTCCAGAGGTGTCTGTCTGACTGCCTCACCTTGCTTTCGTTGCAGAGATCCGTGCTCAACTCACAGAGCAGATGAAATGCCTGGACCAGCAGTGTGAGCTCCGGGTACAGCTGTTGCAGGACCTCCAGGACTTCTTCCGTAAGAAGGCTGAGATCGAGATGGACTACTCCCGCAACCTGGAGAAGCTGGCAGAGCGCTTCCTGGCCAAGACGAGGAGCACCAAGGACCAGCAGTTCAAGTAGGGATGCTACGCTGTTACTTCTAGAGACCTTGGGAGTTGGGGGGGGGGGTGTGGGAGGGAGGCAGGGTGTGCCACCTCCATCCCACTGTATTCATGAAGCAGGTGGCCTAGTGATTTCTAAGTGCCTGAGGGTTGAGAGTCCACCAGGACTTCATTTCCAGATCGTCTCACGTGCAGTTCAACATCGTGGAGAGATCAGGATAGATCATGAACCACGCGTACAGTAACAGCAAACACCTTCCCGTGTGCCGAGCTTAGTTCCAAAGGGCTTAACTCAGTCTTCACAACTCCATATGTTAGTTTTTGTTGTATCCCCAACATACAGATGAGGAAATTGGGTCATAAAGAGTTCAGGGAATAATGACCCAAGGCCTCTATGTGTGTGGCATATACACACACGGACACACACGCCTAATAAATAAATGGCAGAACTGGAATCCAGACCCAGGCAATCTGGCTCTAGAGTCTGTGTTCTTAACCATTTCACTGAGCTGTCTTTAACTGGAAGAAATGGAGGCAGCCATAAATCTAAGTCGCTGTGCAGACAGTTGCTAAGGTCTGTTCCTTCTACATTCACAGTGTTTTATACAACTGGCCCTTTCACGCTGTTCTTCCTACCATTGCCCTAGTTTAGATCATCTTCATCTTTGCCTGATTGATTACAATGCTTACCGTATCATCTTTAGCAGAGGTTCTCAATCCTGGCTGCACATTAGAATTCCCTGGAGAACTTTTTTAAAATGCTGAAACTGGGCCGCATTCCAGATCAATTAAATCAGAATCTCTGGGAGTAAGGCCTGGGTAACAAACAGTGTGGTGTAAAAGCTTCCCAGATGATTCTAACGAACAGCTTCTCCCCATCCCAATCTACCTGATCCACCGTTGCCAGATTTAGCCTTCCTGGAATACCCTGGGGGTCAGGCAGTTTCTCTGTGCAGTGGCTTCCAGAGGTCTGTGTTCTTGATGCTCAAGATGTGGTCCTTCAAGATCGGCACTGCCTAAGGGTTGGGTCGTCCCCACCCCACCGCCCCCAGATCCGCTGTAACAAGAGCCCCAGGTGATCGGTGTGCACAGCTAAGTTTGTGAAGTCCTGCTCTATTCACAAAGGTGTACACTCCTTGGCTTGGTGTTCAAGCCTGTCTACATCTGGCCCAACTAGCTTTCCAACCTTATTTCCTGTTTCTGCTCTGCTGTTCCACAGCCAAACAGAACACTAACTCCACTGGGCCTTTGTGCATCCTGTGATTTGAACTTATGTGTCCGTGCATTACATCTCTGTGTGTCAAAGCCATACCCATGTTTTAAGGCCTCATGCAGATGGGACTTGTTTCTAGAATCTTTCTGGATTCTCCCAGAAGGAAGAATGTACTCCCTCTTCTAAATTCTTACAGCATTGTTTTCGTTGTTCTTTCCTTAGGGCATTCAGAACTATCTATCTTATATTATATTATCTTCCCTTTGAGGACTTAAATAAGCATTTCTGATTCATCATTCAGCCTCCCACAGTGCCTAGTGTAATATATGATCCATGGTTACTAAATATTATTGGATGAATAAATGAATGAGTGAATTTAAGAATTAATGCCAAATGTATCTTATTTCCCTCTATTTTCTGTTTTTGTTTATCGCCCTGGCAATTTGGGACATAATTTTTCTTTACAAGCCAGTTCTGAGCAATGACTGTGGAGTCTGAGAATAATGAGAACATATGACGTTTCAATACAAGCCGGAAGTGAGAGTTTCCTCCAGATGTTTCATCTTCAGAGACCCTTGTCTTTTCCAAGTCCTGTTCTCTTTATGATAAGCAGTCCTGAGAGAATAAAATGTTATTTTAGTATATGATAAATGAAAATGGAAGGATTGTTTGCTTTAGAAAAATGATTCAAGGTTGGACTTATTCTCTTGATAACTCCTCCTAAGTTTAAAGTAGCCTGATTTTTAGTACTATATTATATTCTTAGCTTAAGGACACATTTACTAGAAATTAAGGTACAGATGTGCCGAACTGCTCTGAGTAAGATCACACACAAGGAATAGGGTTTTTTTTCTCCAAGGCTGGGAGAATTGATTTCCCTTCTCATAAACCTGGTACTGGGCTTCGTTTTTCCCAAATAATCAGTGAATATTTCTTGAGAGCCAGCTATGTGCTCTGTGTTGTACAGGTATTGGAAGATATAAAACAGGTTGATTGTATGTTTCCATAGGGGGCCATATCTGGTTGGGGAGAAAAGATTTTTAATATAGGAAGCAATTAGAGATAAAGCAATAATGGTCTCATTAAGAGATCATTGCTATAGGTAGGATATAGATAAGATAAGAGGTCAGTGATAAATCATCAGAGACAGATAAAGGATCCTGAATAATCAGGAGCATACTCATGAAACGAGTGGGATTTAGGTTAGTCTTTAGAGGTAGATTTGTGTAGGAGAGAACAGCCCATTCAGGAAAGAAGAGGCAGGCGTGTTCGGTGGTGAGAGGCTAAAGGGGCGAGTGAGGGATGGATCCCGGAGCTTCCCTAGAAGGAGGTTTAAATGCATTTATCCAGCAAATGTCTGTTGCACCTTCCTTGAGCTCCTTCAGAGTAGATGCTGCACCTTGGGACATAACAATGAACACGTGCCGTCTTCCACTTGGCACTTGTAATAGAAAAATGCACCAGGCACTGAACACATTACACAGTTAGGGCAGTGGAGGCAGGTGTTGCGGAACAAAAGGACAAAGAGCTCCAAGCGCTCGTCGAGGGGCTTTGCCACTCCTTTGCTGTCACTTCATGGCTAGGTTACTTTAATAGCTTCCTGTTGGAAAACTTCTCCTGAGGAGCCGGCTGCTTAGTCAACAGACCCCTTTGAAATGCCTGCTGGGTACTGTGTTCGGTGCTGATTCCTTTGGAGACTGAGATAAGCTCTGGAATCTTGGCTAGCAGGGAAAAGAGACATGTCAACAATATAACGTAAAAGGGGCTTTAACAGAGGTATGAGCAAAATTTTATGAGAACACATATTTTCCAAAGCAGTGGAAAATTAAGTTTAGGTAAGTAGACACCAAATAACTTAACAGACAAGCAGGGGAGTGAAGATTTGGTGCAGAGCGTGGTGGTGAGCCCTCTGGGTTCTCCTGTGGGAAAGGAGACACGAAGAAAATGGTAGGAGAATGAATGAATTTTTATGGCAGAGAAGGCCAAAATGGAGGTTTGGGGGAATGATCCATGTACAGTGGGAGAGCAAGCAAGGTTAGAGAAGAAGGACTGTGTTCAAGTATTTGGGAACCTTAAGAGGACTGGGGGACTGCTTGGGTAAAGGACTGTGACCGTCAGAGGTGACCCAGGCTCTCTCACATGGTGGCCTGGAAGAATGGGAACATCTGGGCTAGACGTGGGGGTGTTGGGGGAAGACCTGTTTTGAATGGCGAGCCTACTCTGAGCATGTCGGGTTTGGTGCAGTAGGAAGCCTGTCTGGTGGAGGTGCTACTGAGGTATGAGGTTTTGACTAGGATAATAGAGAGCAGACTCTAAGGTATGAAAGTGATCATGGAAGATATGCAGTTATGTGAACTCAGGGAAGAGAAAGAGGAACAAAGAGCTCAACCCAGGACCCAGGCTTGGGCACACGCAATTTTAGGGAGTAAAGTGTTAAATTAGAATTTAAGTGTTAATTATTAGAAGTAAAATTTACCAGGAGAGGATGCGGATGTAGGTATGTCTGATGAAGCTAGCAGGCTTTCATGTCTGATGAAGCTAGCAGGCTTTCAAGGAGAAAATCTGTAAAAGTCAATCCCAGCAATTTCTTACTGATATTCTCCCATTATAAGCATTGTGAGGCAAAGGTGACTAAAATGAGCCCCAAGCCCAAGAACTTTGAACCCATTAGACTGAAACATGACATTGCTGATTTTTGGGAGACACAAAAGGCCACAAAGTGGCCAGTTCATGTGGTCTGGCCTAATAGAAGAGGTGATGAGACGCACACACTGATGCATGGGACACAGGCAATGTGGTGAGAAGCTCAGTTACAGAGTCCAGGCAACACAGGAGCCTCTCATGGAGAAGAGGGTTTCTGGTACTGGAAGTCTATCTGTGAAATCCTGAGCTACACCTCACCTGGTGACCTTGAGCCTTTTGTGCTGGGTCTCTCATTTTCTTCTTTTTGTCCCAGTTGAACCCGTGGCAACTGCTTGAAGCCGTTGAACCTGCTTAAATCTGGGGAGCATTTGAGGATTCTTGGTGGCTGGAGATTTCTAGCTTTGTCTTGTTCGTACAGTGATGAGACTCTACCTCTCAGGGTAACGCTGGTGGCAGTGCCTGCGTTTTTCCACTTCCCGCTCATCTCTGCTTTGTAAAATGCAGCCAGGTATTCGGATGTTTGCACATACAGGCGTTGCTGTAGAAAGACTACCACGCTGCTGAAACTGAGCTCGCTCTTGGCAGGCAGCACCACCAGACCACGCTTGAAACATTTGTTATCAACTGAAAATTGGCATTTTGGGCTCAGGAAAGGCTTTTTAGGTATATCTGTTTTGGTTAAGGTGTAAGTTTGGCAGCTCTAATAGACCCAAGTAATAGTAACTTTCACAAGCAGAGCTTGATTTTTCTCTCCTATTATTATCCGGTCGTTAGCTATCCTGGGCAGTGTTGGGATCCTTATTCCATCCCTAGAGTGTTGCCCTGGTTCTTCATGACCCAAGATGGCTCAGACCATCATGTCCCCATTCCAGCCAAAAAGAAAAGCATATGGGTCAGGGGCAGATACATCCTTACCTTTTAAAGGTGCAGTCTGGAAGTGGCATGTACATCTCTTCAGCTCACGTGGACTCGTGGGTCTACTGAGCTGCAAGGAAGGCTGGGAAATGTACTTATTAACCTAAAGACCAGAAAGTAGAATTTCTATAATGGAGGGGACATGGTGGGGGCAGTTAGCACCCTCTGCCACGTTGTCTGTGTGTGATTCACGAGAGGGCAGGCGTATGAAAGACCATTCCACTCATCCACTTTGAGACGTGCCGTAAATGCACAGAGAAGACAGGGCGTTATGGAGGTGCGTTTCAGTGGGTGGGAAATGGAGAGATAAAAGAGCCAGTACAAGTCATTAGTTTTATGAGCTTAATTCAATGGAAACAATGCAGCAGTTGTAGAAGTAGAATAAAAAAATTGGGAAGGAAGCATTTTAGGCAGCAAGGACAGTGTTGATAGAGGCACAGAGCTGGGGGAAACATAGCTGGTCGGTAACTCATGTGTTTTGCAAAAGAACAGAAGCGAGAAATGTGATAGGGACATAAGCCTGAAAAGTTGATAGGAATCACAGATCACAATGGTCTGTGAATGCCAGGTGACAAGAGGTTGGGCTTTATTCTGTAAGCATGGGGGACCCGTTGATAGTTCTGGAGCATATTTATAGATGGATATGCTTTGGAAAGGTAACTATGGCAACAGTGCATAAGATCAGCTGGAGCAGAGAGACTGGAGGGAAACGTGTTAGGAAGGGATGGCAGTGAGCCTCAGGTTAGTGGGAGCTGATGCTGAAGTCGTGCCCTGGGAACTTGACAAAAAATGGGTCAGGCAGGAGGGCAAGAAGCAATTAAAGTCAAAGAAGCTGGGGCAGAGGAAGGGCTGTGGCTTTCCTGGTCTCTGGAGGGGCAGTTGTACTGTATTTTCATTCAGCCGGCGGAGTGTAGCCTCGATTCCGCTGACTCTGGGACTGGCCCCTAGAATGGTTCATTCTCTGCCCGAAGCATCTCAGCGGGCGCTCGTCGCCTCCCCCGGGGCTGTAGCAGCTGTTGGCCCAGCAATGCCGTGAATTTCTCTCCTTGTGCTGCCAGGAGAGCAGCTGCCAGCGGGAGCCCTGGACAGACGTGTCTCAGGGACGTGGAAACTATTCAACTTGGGATGGGGTAGGTTGGCCAGGGCTGAAATTGGTCTACATGGTGTGTCCCACCCTTTTCCAGGCCAGTTTCTCAAGCTGGCTAGATTTCAGCCCCTCATACTGGGTTAGGTTAGGTATTTTGTTACAGTCTTAAGCGACCGCATTTAGGGACCAACGTTGCTGAACTGCTGTTTTCATCTTTTATTGGACAGCTTCTTACTTGGAAGCCGTTACCTTGTCTCTCGTTGGCTTGATTTCCTTTTCTGCTTTCCTCCTGCTCACCTTTGTCCTCTCCGACACTGTCTCAGTGCAGACACTCTCATTAAAGCTCACACGACTGTGACTCCATCGCAGAATCTGACCCCGTGATTCCCCCTCCTCTTCTCCTCCCCCTACAAATAGAACTATAGTGATTATCTCTATCTTATTCTGCTTTGTTTAAGATAAGTCACGTGGCTTGCTTCATCCCTTTGCATTGTAGGAGGACCCTATTAATGTTTAAAAATTCTATCTGCCTGATTTAAGAGCGGAGATATTATGTGAGGGTAGAAAGTCTTCCTAGGGAAGATGCTCTTGCATTTTCTCTGACTCCTTGAAGAGTCTAAATGTATTCCTATTTGTTGCTAAGCCTTTGATTGTCTTTTTAAAGTGGAATGTGTGTTAATATTACCCAGCAGGACTCTAATTGATAATGCGTTTGTTTGGCTTTTTTATTTTTTTCGTAGACTTGCTGTAAATTACCTTTCAGTCATAGCTCGTTCGGTTTTGATCTCCTGCTATTAATAGCTCAGTTTTTTCTTTTACTTTGAGGTAGGGTTATGGGTTTGGTTTTGGGTTTTTTTTTTCTTCTATTGGGTTTGAGAGGAATACTCCTACATTGCTACCCCGCTGTGTTCCTTACAGAGACCTTATGCTGCTTTATAACCCACTGCCAACATCTTGTCTTTTTTCCCAGCTTTTCCTTCTCCTCAACAACAAATATTTGTTGAACATTTTTAAGGTTATTAGTCTAGCCTCTTAGAGGAGAGAGATTCAAGAAAGTGGAAGCAGTGGTTCTTTCCCACATGACTTTATACTCTGGGGTCAAGTCAGTGGTGCTCCATCGTGTTCACCTCTGCGAGCCCATGAACTGTAGCCTGCCAGCCTCCGCTGTCCATGGGGTTTCCCAGGCAGGAATACTGGCATGGGTTGCCATTTCCTACTCCAGGGAGTCTTCCTGACCCGCATCTCCTATGTTTCCTGCATTCAGGTGGATTCTTTACCTGCTGAATCATTGGGGAAGCCCACTAACTTTGTAATCTAATTGGGGACAAATTATGCCTGGATGTAATAACACAGATCTTCAGTGTAGGGCAGTATGGGGTAAGTACCAAGTGTGTGCTACAGAAGGGATAATGCCAATAAAGTTGGTCAGTCAGCAAACTTTCAAGAGGGGAATGGGATTTGAACCAGGCCTTAAAAGTGGCTAGGATTTTGACAGATGAAAATCGAGGGAGGGGAAAGACGTTGTAGCCCCGAGTAAAGTGCAAAGCACTTTTGGGGTACAGTAAGTAGACTGGTTTGGTTGGGGAATGAGTGTGTATGGAGGTCCTGGGCTAAAGTAGATCGGACCATATCTTGGTGAAGCTTCACCCTTAGCTAAGAGATTCAGCCTTATGCAGTGGACACTGGAAACCAGTGAAGGTTTGCACAGCACATGTCCAGGCTGAGGTGTGAACTGGATTTAAGGATGATTAACCTTAACCTTGGTGGTGATAGTTTGCCAAATGACAAGGAAGCTGAGACAGTGGAACCCGTTGTCATGGTAAGTAATGAGGATCTAACTTAGGGTGGGATGGTAGGGATGGAAAGAATAGACATTGGCCCTTCAGTCCGCTTGGCGTGCGTGCGTTGTGCCCTTACTGTGTGCCACGTGCGTGCCGAGCAGGCAGACACTGCCCTCTTCTCTCCTTCTGCGGCTTCCAGTCTGGAGGCTGAGGGAACACCTGGTGTGGTAAGACTACAGGAACTGCTGACCGTGGGATTTGGGTTTCAAGCAATCTTGGCAGTACAAAAGAAAGAGGGCTGTGAAGTTTCTTTTGGACTTGGGTGACTGGTAGATTAATGGTGCCTTTAATATAAATCCCAAAGTTAGGAGAAGGAGCTGTTTTTGAAGAGCTGAAATATGTGAAATTTGGTTTTGGGTTGTTAAGTTTAAGACTTCGGAAGGATACTGAAGCTGAAATTTCTGTAATTGACAGAAAATGAATGGCTTTAGTCAGGGCTAAAGATCTGGACTATATTCAGAGCTAATGTGTGGGTTGTTAGAGATGTGGGGCGTGTTCATAGGGAGGTGATGGTTGAGGCTGTGGAATGTTTGACTTCCAACAGTAAAGGTGTTAGGAGTTTAAAAAGGGAAACTTGTATTGTCGGTGGTACTCAGATTGCAGAGAGTGGAAAAGATACATTTATTTGGTATTCATTCAGTTCACATTTGGGGAACTAATTATATACAGGCATTGAGCTAGGTACTGGCGATAGGAATCTGGTAGATGGTCCACCTGCAGTACTCCTCTCAGCGGGAGGTTAGACACGCAATTCATTAAAGAGAAATTCTTGTAACGTCCGTGTTCTTGGGCTTGGGCCCAGTATTTGAATGCGCAGTCTCTTCAGTTATATCACCTGTTGCCAATGGATTTTTCCCCTGGAGCTGAGTTCCAAATTGCCCATCAACCTCCCTGGACAGCACTGGGTTGAAAAATAGAGTCAGTCGGCCATGGAGAATATTATAGCTGTGACTGCAAATCAGAAGAGTGGAGGGCCAGCAAGTTCCTCTTTGAGTACGGTGTGCTTTTGAGGAGGGAAGTAGGAAAAAGCCTGAAGCTGCCAGAAGGAAGAGCCCTGTGTTCCCTGGGACCGGAGTGTCGCTCGTTTGCCTTGGGCATATTTGGGATCTGTGTGTTCCTTCAGGGAAACTTTGCCCTGAATTAGCTTCTGGTGTCGAGCAAGGGTTGGTTTCCTTTTGCCATGGCTCAAGCTGACTTGGTTTAGAGACTAATGAAAGGTCTGTTGGTGGGTTTTTCACTAGCCTAGTCCATATAGAACCGTCAGTATGGTTGGGTCCTTTCTGGAAGAGTCTAGAGACTAATGAAAGATCTGTTGGTGGGTTTCTCACTAGCCTAGTCCATATAGAACCGTCAGCATGGTTGGGTCCTTTCTGGAAGAGTCGGGAGGTCTCCTCACACGTAGATGAAAGGCGACGGAAAAGACACAGGCAGTGTGGGGAATCAGCAAGACGGAGTAGTGGTTTGTCTTTTGAATAGAGAAAAAAATTCACTTGAAAGCTCTGTGGCAGGCTTGAAGACTTAGCAGAAAAAGCTGAGAGCTTTAATCCAGAGAAATTTGGATCTTTCACTTATAGCTGTGTGACCTTGACCACGTCACTTAACCCCTTTTCGCTTCAGTTTTCTTATCCATGATATATGGAGAGTAAAGTGTACCTTGAAGAGTTGCTCTCAAGATTAGATACAATATCTATAAAGCACTAGCCAAGTGCCTATAACTTACTTTTTGTTGTTCAGTTGATAAGCAGTGCCTGACTCTTTGCAACTCCATAGACCGCATCATGCCAGGCTTCTCTGTCCTCCACTATCTCCCAGAGTTTGCTCAAATTCATGTCCATTGAGTCAGTCATGCTTTCTAACCATCTCATCCTCTGCCGTCCCCTTCTCCTTTTGCCTTCAATCTTTCCCAGCATCAGGGCCTTTTCCAATGAGTAACTTACTAGCTGCTCAAAAAATGGTAGCTGACCTAATTGTCATCACCACAGAAGGAATGGAGCCTGATTGTCAAGATCACAGGTTCTGGAACCAGATGTTCTGGGCTCTGATCTTGGATTTTCTACTCACTTGCTATGTGATTTTACATGCGGGTTGTTAGCTGCCTCAGTTTTTTCATCTGCAAATTGTGGATAATAATAGTATCTACCTCATGGAGTTGTTATGCTGATTAAATGAATGTGAAGCCTTTAGGACAGTGTTTGACCCCAAGTAAATGTAAGTATCAGTGACAGTTTTTTCTTGTCCAACTCCTGAGGAGTTGGGACCAAATATAGCTATACCATAGCTAATAGTAGATCAGATTCACCATTTATTCCCTGAGCAGAATTAAGCACTCTTAAGCCTAGCCCTAGGTAATAGTATGGCAGTCTCCATTTACTTCAGTGACCGCTATGGGCCCTCTTGAATGACAGACTTTCTGCTTCTTGATTTTTATGATACGACGCCTTGGGATGAAATATGTAATTAAGTGACTCTGTGTAATTATACGTCAGTTCTTATAAGAACTCAGCAGTTGTGTGTTTTGTCCGATCAGGTGTCTTGTTTGTTAGGCGTCATGAACTGCCTTGAACCAGGTAGTTAACCCTGACTTGTTATTTTTAGATTCAGGCTCACCATCATCAAGAGGAGGAAATTTGTCTTACAACTACCCTCTGATGTCCTTGCCCTCACAGAGTTAATAGTTAGCACTAATTGCCCAATCATTAAAGGTGTAGTGTTGAGGCCCACAGGTCCCAACTGTGCCCCAGGTGAATAAAAGAACACCAGTCAGTCCTGTTCAGCCTCCTGCAGCAGCCGCCGTCAGGACCGGCAGGCCAGGGCAGCCCAAATCTCAGTCATGAGCACAGCAAACTGTGGTTTACGGGCTGTCTGTCTCATGAGGCCAAACAGAAGCTTACAAGCTTCTGCATAAATGACTTCATATCATTCTTTTAGTGCAGGGAATGATAGAGGGCAGGTTGGGAGCAAAACATGCTTTTATGCACAGTTGGGAGGATGTTGGAAGCTGGGGACTTCCTGTGTCTCGTGGGCTCTGCTGTTGAGATGTCGGCAGGACACACCTTGGTCTTTCAGCTTGCCAGGCACAGACCCTGGTGATCTTGTCCCTTAACAACAGTGCTGGGCACAAGGAACTCTTACTATTCATTTTCCTGGCTCTTGTAAGCCCACAACAATTCCACAGTAGACGCAGGAAGCAATGTGCGGTGGGTTCTTTCATTCTCAGAAATTCATAGCCAATTAAATGATGACTTTGATCCAGTTCTCTTTTAAAGGCAAAAGCCATGTCATCTTTATTGGGAGATGGCTGTGTTAAGTGGGAGGGTTTGCAAGATAAGAGGAAAAGACAGTCTCTACTGTAAGGACACTCCTAATTGAAACCGGGAAAAATAAGACAGGTCGGAAGAGAATAAGAAGCACACGTGTGCATGCCGGCACACGAATCTAAACACAGGAGCCCGTGCAAAGCAGGTTCAGTCGCCACCGGGAGGGAGGGAAGGCGGAGGGCTTGGGAGGGGCTGGTGCTTGGCTCAGCCAGGGAGAGGTACAGGATAGCAGTTATGTTCTCGATTAGATTTGGTCCCAAGCTAATTGAAGTAAAGACTTTAATATCTAATTTCTGTGCTGCACTGAAGTATCATGCTGTGAAAAGAAACAGAGTCGTATGGGAAGAGCTCAGTATTAATGAAGGATTTAGGGAGAATGAGAAAAAAGTAGGGGTTTGGTTTTTCAGATTTGAAATCCTTTCCACTCTCTCCTGCTTTTATATACCTCCACCGGTCGTTGGATCATTGCCCCTTGGGTTTTAATTCAGGGAAGAGCAATGAACACAGCTCTGCTTCTTAGCATATTTTGGGTGCCGCTGGTTAAAAAGCCAGGATTAGAAAATGAATCGAACAAACTAGGATTATCTTCAGCAGGAGGATGCTGAGCTGTGTTTGCCGATTTCTGCTTAAGTAGTTGGGACAGGGCACCCTTGCATGAAACTCAGACATCCCTCCCTGGCAGCCTCTGTGTTAAAGTAGAGGTTGCCGAACAAGTCTGGCAGCTCTCAGCCTGAACCCTTGTAAACAACAGATGTTCATAACTAAGTTCTGGGGGTGGGGGTAGGGGTTTCTGTTGATGCTTGAAATTCTTTGAATTTACAGGCAGCACCTCGAGGATTTAGCAAAAGGAAGAAGCTGTACAGAATTGATGCTGCGGCGTACAGGTGGAAATGATGCCTCACCCGTTTCTTCTGGAAGACAAAGCACAGGCATTGAGTGGACTCTGAATAGAGGGCAGATAAACCCAGGAAGGCAGGCACAATTAAGAAAGGCTCAGCTTCTCAGGGCTATTGACTTTCTGCCTTTCTCCCCGCCTCCCTTTCTATACATGGGCTAGATGGCAGCCGCCTCCTTGATTCTGGTTTCTCTGGTCCTGGGTAGAAATGTGTGCCCTTCCCTACCACCAAATGCTACGCACACACACATGCACGCGCTCAGGCAGGTGTGCCACACACAGTTCCATTAGCACTTCCTGGTGCTTCTAATATGTGGATTAAGTGGTATTGTTAGGGGCTTTGTCTCGGATGCTAACCTGATTCTTGTGCATTCTAAGTGTTGGTTTTGCCAGGTCTCAGTTTCATCAGGAATTGGAAGTGAATGAAGATAAGGTGGCTTACAAAGAATTCAGTTATGCTTTTTTTTTTTTTTTAAATCCTCAGCTCACTAAACTCACAGCCCCCAGATATACATACTGAGTATCCAGACAGATGATGACTGATTAGGACAGCCATTTTACAAGGTAGTTTGGGGAAGCCATATGGAAAAAATACATATAGTACATCTTTCTAGTAGGCATTCCTGACATCAAATTAAAGAGACTGTAGAAAAGTTCTCACCTTTTAATCAAATGACAAAAGTGATACGTCAGATCTCAACCTATTTTTGAGCCATTCTAGCCAGAAAGAATTGGCTTGGAAATCTGGGATAAGACTTTTCACTTCTTATTTTGGGGGCTGAGAACTTCCTTATGCTATGCCCACTTCCGGCCCTGGTGTGAGTTAGCACAGGAAGTTTTGCTGAACACCAATCTTAGTATGTGGGGTTCACTTATCCTTTCAGCAAACATTTATTCAGCACTTATTCTAGGGCAGTTCTAGGAATTAAATATGCACAGAAGACTAAGCCAGTATTTTAGCTTAGAGAGGTTACCACTTAATGTGAAATATCCTAAGGTTTATATATATGCATCTATGAATGTGTGCGTTCTGACAAGGTATAGAGTTCAAGATTGAGGAGCCAGGATTGTTGGGTGACCTCCTTGGTCTCCTGTATTTTTGTGGTTCAGTAATAGACACTTGGCTTCATCAGCAGCAGCGGTGACCAGCAGTTTCTGGCAGGTGCTGGGTCACACAGATGGATAGGACCCAACCTCTGCTCCCAGAAGACTGAAGACGTGTGAACAAGACAACACAAAGTAGCATATATTTACTGCCAAAGGAAAGATGCAGGAACTGATTTCCTTTTCATCCAGAATGAGATCTTTAAATTTTTTTCGGACATTATTTTAGACTTATAGAGAAGTTTCAAGAGTCAGTCAGAGAATTTCTGTATACCATTTCCCAGATTGTACAAAAATATTAACACATCAACATTTGCCTTATATTTCTCGTTCTTTCCGCACACAACTCATGCACACACATATTTTGTTTTTCTGAAACACTGAGCATAGGTTATGGACATGATACCTTTTTAATCCTCCATACTTCAATGTGTATTTACTAAAAATAAGGTTGTTCTCTGACCTAATGGTAATATAGTTATTGAAATCAAAGTGTACATATTAACTCAGTAACATTGTGTAATCTACAGATATTCAGATCTACAATTTGTTTCAAATATTTCCTTTTTGGCAAAAGAAAGTCCAAGATTATTCATTTCATTCAACTGTCTTATCTGGTTTCCTTTGATACTGGAAAGATTTCCAGGTCTTTCTTTGTATTTTACGACACTGACATTTGAGGGGAACACTCAGTCCAGCTATATTGTAGAATATTCTCCAATTTGATACTTTCGTTAATGTCTAATATTTCTTTATTTGGGTTATGTACTTCGGGCAGGAAAACCATAGAGGGGATATCCTCTTGTTTTCAATGTATCGTTCATGAGTTGTCCCATTTGAGGCCATGTCCTTCTCCAGGGGATCTTCCCGACCCAGGGATCGAACCTGGGTCTCCTGCATTGCAGGCAGACGCTTTACCCTCTGAGCCACCAGGGAAACCCAAATATTGTGTTATTCTTCAGACCTTACACTCACTAGTTTTAGCATCTATTGATGATTCTTGTTTGAACCTATTATTACAATGGTTACCAAGTGGTAATTTTTCCAGTTTCCATCATCCCTTCCACATTTATCTTATCACTTGGACTCTACTGTAAGGAAGGGGTTTCTCTCCCCCGCCATGTTTGTTTGGTGGTGTGTTTCTTTGCTTATATCAATGTGAATTCATGGCTTCTGGTTTTATTCAACAGATTTGCAACAATGATGTATTTATTTTAAGGATCACAGTATCCTACATTTGGCTGGTAGAGTCCCTCCAGGCGGGCTCCTGTGTCCTTTTTACATGTCCCCATCATTCTTTGAGTACTTGTTATACTTCCTGGTACAGCAACAGGTTCTAGATACATTTTGTATTTCTTTGCTTCAGCTTTGGAGCCATTTCATCAAAGAGCCTTGGTTTCTTTTAGTGGGAAATGGTTTTTAGAAACAGTGGCTGATAGATGTGCTCTTTGCTACTGGAACAGAATGGTTTATAGTCCCCCTGAGTAGGCAGAAGTAGTGAATAGCTATATGTCTGCATATACACATACCCACATGCTTCTATATCTCTGTCTATCTGTATTGGAGCCTATGAGTAAACATCAGTATCTTCAATTCAGTCCAACACTGCATGTTTTATTCTATTTTCTCCCCTTTCCATATTTGTGACTGTGTTACCTGAACACCGAGAGACCTGATCCCCATTATCCATATATGTATTTAATTGCCCATCCCTAGAGTACACAGAAAAGGCAATGGCACCCCACTCCAGTACTCCTGCCTGGAAAATCCCATGGACAGAGGAGCCTGGAAGGCTGCAGTCCATGGGGTCGCTGAGGGTCGGACACGACTGAGTGACTTCACTTTCACTTTTCACTTTCATGCATTGGAGAAGGAAATGGCAACCCAGTCCAGTGTTCTTGCCTGGAGAATCCCAGGGATGGTGGGCTGCCGTCTATGGGGTCACACAGAGTCGGACATGACTGAAGTGACTTAGCAACAGCAAAGTACATACAAAGTAGTTTCAGAATCGCTAACCCATGCTCTGAGGAAGCTTGACTGCTACTAACTAGACTTCAATACTGGCTTGAAGGTCTTTGTTTTTGTCTGTTTTTACCCTTGGGAACCAAAATAGTGTTCAAAGGGCCACAAAGCATACATTGAGGACCATCCTGTGGACCCACACCCCCTTCCCTGTTCCTGCCATGACTCTGAGAAAGCCCTCTTAGGGACTGGACCCTTGCTGCTTTCTCCTAAGACTACTCCTGTCCCGTTCTCATTCTCCATGATCACTTAACGTCACATTTAGGGAACCAAGAGTCTAGCTTTCGTCTCAGTTCTTGGCTGTGACTGTTAGGACTCATGCAGCTCATGTAATGTGCTGATGTGGGGCCTCTGAAGGAGCTTGATCCAGCCCGTCAGAGGCGGAGCCTCGGGGCCCTGCTCCTGGACACCGGGACTTGCAGAAGCTTCCGCCCTGTTTGCTGACTTCCAGTTCTGATGGCCTGCTTGCTTCTCCTCCTTGGCCCTCCTCACACAGATGCACCAGCCTCTCCAGTAGTTCTTCTGCACCCGTTCTGACCTGGACATTCTCTCCTCTCTGTCTGGGGATGGCGTCCAGACTCCCCTTCCCCTGCTCTGTTTACCCCTCCTCCTCTGTCTCCCACACACTCATTTTGTTTCTTTCCTTCCTCCAGACGCATGTAACAGGGTCAGTGCCGCTGATTCCAGCTGTTCTGAATCTTGCCTGCAGCTTAAGTTCAAAAACAGATGGGCCCAAAGCATCGTAGATGCTGTGCCAATATCCACCACATGAACACAAATTACTGAAAAGCATCAGGGAATTTTAGATTAGTTTTGAGGTCTGACTCTCTGTCTTCTCAGTGGTCCTCCCTGCCCACTCCCCCATCTCCCCTTGCCCCCTCTCATGTTATACCTTCCGTCTCTCCTCTGTGTGCCTCATTCGGCAAAACTTTAACCCCCATACTCATCGTCTCTACACACAGATAGGTGTGGGATGAGATGGTGTTGACAGTCAGTCTGGGTTGTCCCTTTTTTCTAACAGGCTGCGCCCTTTTGGAATCTTGCATCAAGGACTAAGGAATTTCTGTCCTCTTAGTCATGTAGGGAAAGTGAGGCTTGGTCTCTGTGTCTTTCAATGTGGGTATTAGTAGGCCAGGGAAATCATTACATTGGGACTAAAGAGTATGTTCCTCTCGTGACTAATCCGTAGGGGTGCACGAGGTGCCAATGCCACGGGCTGTCCTGGGTGCTCTGGACAGGGAGTGTGCTCTTCGGATCGCTGTGACATTGGGCCTACACCATCGCTTTCAGAAACCTTATGCTTGGAATTTGCCATCAGCTTTCTCCCAGTGTTCAGAGAGCATTGTTTCACTTCAGCATTTCTAGTCACCCTGAATGCAAGAGGAAGGGAATCAATGTGGTGGGGCCACATGTCTTATACGGTACATTGCAACACTGGCAGCCATTTACAGAGCATCAGGAAAAAGTTGTTGACGTAGCCCAGTAACTATTAGGTGTCTACTGGGACCAGAGCACTAGACACTGTAGCGGTTGGCCCAGGAGAAGTCCTCAGGGGATGGGCTTCTGAAGGTCAGGAACCCTTGACTCGTGCAAATTAAGACATGTGTGCAGATGAGGCCCTCCCTGCTCCCTCCCTCTAAGCTCTCCCTCTCCCCCACTTTTTTCCTCCCTTCTTTGAAGGTGAATCAGTTCAGTTCAGTCGCTCAGTCGTGTCCGACTCTTTGTGACCCCATGAACCGCAGCACGCTGGGCCTCCCTGTTCATCACCATCTCCCAGAGTTCACTCAGACTCACGTCCATCGAGTCAGTGATGCCATCCAGCCATCTCATCCTCTGTCGTCCCCTTCTCCTTCTGCCCCCAATCCCTCCCAGCATTAGAGTCTTTTCCAATGAGTCAACTCTTCGCATGAGGTGGCCAAAGTACTGGAGCTTCAGCTTTAGCATCATTCCTTCCAAAGAAATCCCAGGGCTGATCTCCTTCAGAATGGACTGATTGGATCTCCTTGCAGTCCAAGGGACTCTCAAGAGTCTTCTCCAACACCACAGTTCAAAAGCATCAGTTCTTCGGCACTCAGCCTTCTCCACAGTCCAACTCTCGCTTCCATACATGACCACAGGAAAAACCATAGCCTTGACTAGACAGACCTTTGTTGGCAAAGTAATGTCTCTGCTTTTCAACATGCTATCTAGGTTGGTCATAACTTTTCTTCCAAGGAGTAAGCGTCTTTTAATTTCACGGCTGCAGTCACCATCTGCAGTGATTTTAGAGCCCCCCAAAATAAAGTCTGACACTCTTTTCCACTGTTTCTCCAACTATTTCTCATGAAGTGATGGGACCAGATGCCATGATCTTCGTTTTCTGAATGTTGAGCTTTAAGCCAACTTTTTCACTCTCCTCTTTCACTTTCATCAAGAAGCTTTTTACTTCCTCTTCACTTTCTGCCGTAAGGGTGGTGTTAGCTGCATATCTGAGGTTATTGATATTTCTCCTGGCAATCTTGATTCCAGCTTGTGCTTCTTCCAGCCCAGCATTTCTGATGATGTACTCTGCATAGAAGTTAAATAAGCAAGGTGACAATATACAGCCTTGACGTACTCCTTTTCCTATTTGGAACCAGTCTGTTGTTCCATGTCCAGTTCTAACTGTTGCTTCCTGACCTGCATACAGGTTTCTCAAGAGGCAGGTCAGGTGGTCTGGTATTCCCCATCTCTTTCAGAATTTTCCACAGTTTGTTGTGATCCACACAGTCAAAGGCTTTGGCATAGTCAATAAAGCAGAAATAGATGTTTTTCTGGAACTCTCTTGCTTTTTCCATGATCCAGCGGATGTTGGCAATTTGATCTCTGGTTCTTCTGCCTTTACTAAAACCAGCTTGAACATCTGAAAGTTCATGGTTCATGTATCGCTGAAGCCTGGCTTGGAGAATTTGGGGCATTACTTTACTAGCGTGTGAGATGAATGCAATTGTGCGGTAGTTTGAACATTCTTTGGCACTGCCTTTCTTAGGGACTGGAATGAAAACGGACCTTTTCCAGTCCTGTGGCCACTGCTGAGTTTTTCAAATTTGCTGGCATATTGAGTGCAGCACTTTCACAGCATCATCTTTCAGGATTTGAAATAGCTCAACTGGAATTCCATCACCTCCACTAGCTTTGTTCATAATGATGCTTTCTAAGGCCACTTGACTTCACACTCCAGAATGTCTGGCTCTAGGTGAGTGATCACAGCATCATGATTATCTGGGTCATGAAGATCTTTTTTGTACAGTTCTTCTGTATATTCTTGCCACCTCTTCTTAATATCTTCTGCTTCTGTTAGGTCCATGCCATTTCTGTCCTTTATTGAGCCCATCGTTACATGAAATTTCCCTTGGTATCTCTTAATTTTCTTGAAGAGATCTCTAGTCTTTCCTATTGTGTTGTTTTCCTCTATTTCTTTGCATTGATCGCTGAGGAAGGCTTTCTTATCTCTTCTTGGTATTCTTTGGAACTCTGCATTCAGATGCTTATATCTTTCCTTTATAAGAAAAGTATACTTGGAAGAAAATCCTCAGATTCTCAAAAGGGTCTGGGGTATGTAGTCACCCCCCAGAATATCTCATACTGTGAGCTGGAATGCATACACAGACATATATATGTTCTTTATGCCAGTGTTATAACCAAGAACAACATGTTTTTAAGCAATACCTAGACACCTTTGCTCTGTGTGATGTGCTCTGCTATTTCCTGCTTTGTTCTGTGTTATTCTGTCCCACTGTCTTCTGTTTCATTCTCTGAGAAATGATAACTGGTGACCTGCTAAGTTGACTTTTTAAACGCCACTAATGGGCTGTATCCCACAGTTTGAAAAACATTGTTTTTCGAGCATTGGTTCTTAACATTTTGGCGTGCATAAAGTTACCTGGTATAAATATTTAAAATGCAGACTTTAGCAGCCCTGAACTTGTAGCAAGTCAGAATCTCTGGCCACAGGGCCAGGGAATCTGGATTTTAAACCGGCACTGCAAGAGATCCTGATGTAAGGTGATTTGGGGTCCTGAACACTCACACTTGGAGAAATTACTCCCTAACGGACTTTGGAGCTTAGCTGCTCCAGGCTTCACATTACACATTTGCTTGGAGACGGTAGAGCTTAGTGGGTATCCTCTGAATCCAAACTGAGAATCTTCCCATTATAGTTGCCCCGGTTACCCACGCTCACTCCTGGACCTTGCTGTGCTTTGATCTTGCTCTTTTTCCAAATCCGCTATGGCCCCTGTGAAGGCAGAGAAGGAGTTAACTGGGGCCACGGAACGGGGCGCGAAGGAACTGAAGGGTCATTGTACAGAGTGGCCGGGGTGTGGTCAGCCTCCAGTAGGTGCCCAGAGTCAGCCCCAAATTAGAATGGGGCGGGATTGGAGACTGCTTTTCCTGCTCACTCGCCTTTCATGTATAACCACATGCAGCGCGTCAACATGCTTTCCGGCGCCGTTAGGCACCAGCAGTTTTGCTCCCTCTGGGTTCACGGACCCTTGGTATTCCTGTTATGTGTTGTCTTAGAATAGCTCTGCGCTCTGGGGCTGGGGCAGCTGGACACTGCCCATTAACTCTTTCAGCACCAGCGCTTTATAGTTGCTAAGTGCATCTTAGTTGAAATAGAGCAGCAACCACAATAAAATAAGAAAGCAGTTGCTGGTCAGGAGACCTGGATCCTTGCCCTTGCTCTGCCACTGTGTGTGACCCCAGGCTCCCTGAGCCTCAATTTCCTCGCTTAGAAAATAAAATGACAAGTTTGGTTAGACTTTAGACCACCTTGAAAGTCCCTTCTACCTCTGAAATTCCACAGTTCTGTCTTGTTTTTCTTCTTATTTTTGTACCCTCTGCTGCTTCCTTTTACACTGTAGAAGTCTTCCGTTTAAAGCCTCCCCTAGGTCTCCTGTCCACAGGAGACTCACTGAGGTTGGGAATTGCCAGAGAACCAGATGAGTTAATAACAACAGAATGTATTCCTATTTCGTGCACGGACAAGGTACAGAATTTATTAAGCAAGTTCATTGCAAACTTGTATAATAAGGCCTGGGAATTTGGGGACATGTTTGTCTTTTCCAACATGACTCTGGCTACTGTGTTTTGTGAATGTAAATACATTGTATGAACTATCATGTAATAATAGTAGTTACAACAATAATAACACATGATGATACTGATTTGTAGGTGTAGAACACTTTAGTGTTTGTGATGTTTTTTAATGGACATCACCTCCTTTGACTTGGCCTTTTTGATAGCCGTGTGAGTTAGGCAGGAAAGGTCTGCTGTCCCTACTTATTTTATTAAGCAGATGAAGAAATGTTGAGGCCCAGATTGCATCTGTGATGTATCCAAGTTTACTTGGTCAGCAAGTGGCAGAATTAAGACTAGACTGTAGGTCATCCGCATGGTTCAGGGCACTTTCCACAGAGTACTGTCTTGCTGGGATGGGGTAATCATTGTTTACCCAGATGCCTTAAAGACCTGTAGAACTCAGTAACCTACTAATCTGGAAGTTGACCAGGGCATCTCTTACTCCATCCAGCCCTTTAAACTTTTGCCAGCAAAGTATCGGCTGGTTAATAATGCTGTAATTTAGAGCACACAAACCGTGGGTGCACAAAGTCAGTCACTCAACAGCTACCCAGATTCACGCTGCAGTTGTTGATTAGGCAGGGTTGGTGGAGGCTGAAGATGTTAACTGTTCTTTACATGAGTTGTCTTACTGTGCACCATGCTTAATGTGGAGTTCTGTGGCCGTGACATCTGTCATTAATCAGTGCTGATTAACTACCCACCCATTCTTGGTGGTAGACATTCATTGAATATTCCAAACTATCTCCTGTCCTCAAGAGACTTCCTTCCAATAAGGCAAGATAAATTTCAAAATAACACATGAGAACTGATGACCGTGCAGGCAGCTCATCTGATGACTATTTAGACTTCATTATATGTAGTTCTATAGTTTCACAGATCCCTGGCTTGGGAAGATCCTTGAAGAAGGAAATGGCAACCCACTCCAGTATTCTTGCCTGGGAAAGAAACCCCATGGCTAGAGGAGCCCTGCGGGCTACAGGCCATGGGTTGCAAAAGAGTCGGACACGACTCAGCAACTAAACAACAATTATAGTTTCACAGGACCAAATCATATTGCTTTATTTCTCCTTTCTCATTGTTATCATGAGCCAAGTAAGGAAACACACTGTCTCAATAACAGGTATTCTGCAGGGGGCGGTTCAAATCTTAGGGATACCCTTTCTTCCCAAGCGGCTTGTTGGTACTTGATATGTGTAAGGACCATTTGCCAGGCAGGAAGAGTTATTGGCTGTCGATTAAGCTTCTCCACTTCTGCCTGATACCGGAGAGATGCCTTCTCCCAAGGTAGTGGTTAATGCTTTGAAAATAAGTGTGTGGATTTCTGAGTGACATCATTCCAGTTTGGCACAGACAGGTATTTATTTTTCTACAATGAACTATCAGGAGCGAGCCAGACTGTCTGTCTCAGTCATCTCCCAAGATTTCATTCATTTAAAAAATCTGCTAACACATCTGCGAGTGTTTTTTTCTCTGTACGTTTGTCATGTGCTCTAATTACTTATGGGGTTTCTGGTGACATCTTGATTAACCAGACAAGAAAAAACTGAAGAAATAATTGTAGTGTTATTCACTGATTATTCTATGGAATATGTGGATCCAACTGTTAATATAGATGGTTATAAAAATTTTTTTAATGAGAAACATATATGACTTTTTTGTTCTTTGGTTATCAGTCATAGCTTTGTTATGTCTTTTACTTTGCTATGATATTTTATTTTAATTAAGTGAATTAATCAGCTCAGAACTTTAAATGACTATAGCCTATTTTGGGGAGCTGTCGGGGAAATTTTAATACTTAAGTAAATGTATAGGCCCTTAGTTCTCTGGATCATATTGGTATAGTTTTTCTTCTCCAGCATTTAGATTGCACCCAGAGTGCATTAAGAGGGTTTAGTAATCTCTTTGATTATGCCTCCCTATAGTTCTAAGAATGCTAGTGGCAAGACATGGGATATAAATAAAGGGAAGGACCCAGGTCCACAGCAGCCATGAATGGTCTGGTGGGCAGGTAGATCTTCTAAGTCAGCCAAATCAGGGTTTCACAATGGGTCAGCCAAGTATCAAGACTGGGGTAAGATGTGGGCTAAAGCTGATGGACAGTTTAGGAGCAGAAAAGTCATGTCTTAGATCCAGGAGGTCTGCAAACATGCAAGAACCTGGTCAAAAGTAAGAGTTGTGCTCCCTTTCATGCTCAGAACAGTGCCTGGTACCTAGTAGGCACTCAATCAGTATTTGTTGCATCAATGAATGAAATAAGAAGACTTTTGAGATCAAGGAAAGTCTTTCCTTTTGAGAGAAGGAGGCCGGACAGTAAGCTGCCAGAAATCTTGGCAAGAAACCAGGGTGGAAAATACTCATATCTTAGGCCAGCCACCCTTCAATGAGTTCTCTTCTTGTGACCCACAGAGCTGTCTTGAGTGAAGCTCTAACCTCCCCTCCCCACCATGAACATGGGCGGGGTAGGGGTGGTTGAAGGGAAGGCAAAATCTCTCACCTAGCGTAAATTGACGGAGATGTTTCCATTCAGCATCTATTAATACAGTGGCTCGGGTTTGGGAACCACTCCCAGTTCTCTGACCTAACTCAGGGCTACCTTGGTCCTACGGTCATTCAGGAAATAGTCATTAAGATGTCATACACGTGCTAGTCCAGTTCTCAACTTCAAAGCAGATTCCTAAGCTCCCGGCTCTCGAATATGCCATTATCCCAAGGGTGTGGCTGGACTCCTTGGAACTGATCCAAAGCCACAAGAATTCCATTTCCATACAGCTCTTCCCCCACACGTGATTATAGGGGACAATTTAGACTATTTTGAGTAAGGTGGGTACACCACTGCATGAATCCTTTCTAATCATCTGTCTAGGCCACTGAAGACAATTTGTAGTATTAACTTATCCTTGAAAAATGGAGAGCTCATTTCTCCATATGTAGAATATACATTTTCTGCCTTTGGCCCTTTTTTCTTTCTGTCTCTGAACTCTCCTACTCTGATCTCATTGCTGGCAAAGCTGAAGCTGTCGCTGTGATAAGCTCAGGGAAGTGTGCCTGCCCCCTCCCTGTCTGCCCGCCTGCCTATCTTTGAAAGATGCCTCCAGGCTCCCGCTGTACTACTGGGTCACACAACCAGCAGCAGCCATTACAGGCAGAATCTTTTTCAAGTCAGTTCCCACCTTGGTGATTTTTTCTTCTTCTTCTTTAAACACCTTCCCCAGCAAATCCCATCCATCCTCTGGCTTATCTGGGTCAGCAAGGGTCTGATTTTATGCATGGCACTGTCAAGCCATAAATCCGCTGAAGCTTTGCCTCTCTATCCAGCAGGTTTGCTTCTGTCAGCATCAGCAAAATGCATAATAGAGAAAATAAGCCAGAAAGGCTAATAACACTCATCGGAATAAAATAATCTCTTTGGCTGCCTCAGTTCATTTCATTTTAATCAAGGCACCAGGAAGGAATTTAGGTATAGAAATCTAGCCTCCTCCTTGTCACCAGTTGCCTGTCCAACTATCACTAAATGGTCCCTTTTATTATGGTTTTGTTTTTTTTTTTTTTAATTTTAATCCTCCTCATAGCTAGGTACTGAGTAATCTGTATTGGAAGATGTGTTTGTCTAACTCATTTGGATTTTTGTCTAACAGCATATATATGACTATTTTTAAAAGTGAGAAACCACCTTCTTAGATGTATCGATATTTGCATCTTCATATACAGACTGGCAGGTTTGAAAGGAATGGTGGGAAAGGGGGCCCAGTGGAAGCACAGAGGCACCCAGGGTTCTGGCAATCTGGTCTCACTGTGGCTTCCTTCCTGTCTCCCTCAACACAGTTCCCCGTGTGGAACGCAGGGCTGCTCCTTCACCTTGCCCCTTGGGGGAAGGACAGTGGAAGATTAAATTCTGCTCTCCCGTTGGTATCTCCCTCACGTCTTCCTAGAGACTTACAGCTGCTTGGTTAATTGCCTGTTGCTGCTGTCTGATCCCAGCCACTATTTGCCGAGGGCTGTGCATTTGCAGCAGGCTGCGCTCTTGGCCCTGGCCCAGGGCCGGGTGAGGAGCATGTCGGAAATTGATGAATGCTGAATCCTAGTGTATTTGGAGATAAAAATAATACTTCTTCACATTTGTGTAGTGCTTTAGTGTTGATGTAATTCTTTTGCACCCACCATCTCATTTTAGCCACACAACAGCCTCGTGAGGTGGGCAAGGCAGAGACCACTGGCCCAAAGGGAAACAGAGCTCAGTAGAGCACCGCAGAAGCTCAAGCCATCCCAGTAATGCCAGGCTTGCATCATGCAGCCTGTTTGCAGATCTGTGAACGTAGCAATCGTTAATTAAATGGTACCTTGAGCCAGGAGAGCTTGCAGGTTTGCAGTCATGCTTTGGAGATCCTGGGGGAGCTAGATGCTCAACAACGAGGCATGTGTCCATTTTACAGGTGAGACAGCTGAAACCGGACAGGGGGGATAGAGAAAAACAGGGACGTGCACTCCCAAGGTCAGTAGAGACTGAGTCAGCTCTTCACCTTAGTGTTTTAGAGGAATCCCTTTAAGGATTTGGTGGCTAAGTGTGTTGAATGTCCATCAACAGTTTAAGTTGAAGGAGAAGAACTGGGCTAATGTATTTGACGTTAATGATTCAACTGTACAGGTTTAGCTCTTTCAGTGCATGTATAATGGTCACCTCGTCTGTGGATGCTTAGTTGGCTTGTGACTTTCTGGGCCTTTTTTTTTTTTTTTTTTCCTCTTTTTTCTGACTCCAGAGTCATTCCCTCTCAATTACAATAGTACATTTTCTTGATCTTCCTCCTTGAAAAAAATTTTTAAGTAAGAAAAATCCTTCTGGATATTTTGTCTGCTTTTTAGGGATTAGTGTTTGAGGAGGTTTGCAGCTGTTCAGCACATGCCTAAGGGATTCAGACCCTTTTCTTTAAAGGCCCAAGTATCACACAACCTAAGACTCCAGGGGCGGGGAAAGTAAAGAAACTATACAAACAAATGATAGATGGAAAAGATATAAAGACAAATTTCAATCTCCTGACCAAACGAAGCTCCCTTGGCTCTAGCAGCCCCAAATAAAATCAAGCTGCAAAGCTGCTGAAGCAGGAAACCACTCTAGCAGAACCTTAATATGCTCCCTATGAAATCATGTCTCGTTGACTTGTTCGTTTTCCAGCCTGAAGTGTGTTTTGCCTTTGTTCGTGTTGGCTGGGAAAATCATCTCTACAGCAGAGTTGTGTTCCCCTCCTTCCACATGCCCCATACCTCTCCCACATCACTGTCCCAAAATAAATAAATGAATTAATTAAAACACCTCTGTTGGAAGGAGAAATAAGTCCAAAGAACTTATAAGTCCAAACTCAAATAAGAAATAAGTCTAAACTCAAAGAACCAAAAATATTATATGAAAGCTACATTAATAGTAAGAGAGAGTGGGAAATCCTGGGAGAAACAGACAGCGGAGTCTAATATTATTTTGTTTTAGGGCCAGACTCCTTTTTTAAAACAAAGATTTTACACAGAGCTCTCATATATGCAGCAGATTAAAGCAGTATTTTATTGGTGTAAATCTACTTTTGAAGTACCAATTTATAATCAGAGGGAACAGTGAGGCTGGGTTTATGAACCCCGATTATGAATCAGAGTTATAAGTTTATATCAGTTTCAGCATCAAAGTTATTTTAGGTGCTGGTTTGTGTTGTTTGGCATCAAGAAATCCTGACTCATACAGATGAGTTGTCATAATCTTGAGATAGTTTTAAATTGATTTAAATGTTTGAAAAAGAAGGATGGTTCTTGTTTTAAATTTGAATCACTGACATTACCTAGAAGCTATTCCCATTCTCCCTCATCAGTATTAACTGGATAAATGGGAATGTTTAATAAACTTTACAGCATTGGTAATGAAATTAGGTGATACTGAGTGCGTTTACCCTTCTTACCCAGCCGTGGTCTACCAGGGGCCCAGCAGAGGCCCCCAAGCCTTCTGTGGCATGCGGTTGAACTTGGCCACTGTGTGTCAAATCAGGTAAACCTGAATAGCTTTACCCAAGGAGACACGTAGGTTGAATTAAAAACTAAACCTGTACAGAGCAACATTCGTTCTAATCGATAGCATATTTTTCAACAGTCTAGACCCATACATTGATTCTTTATTACAAAACACGCATATAACAAAGCTCACGTGGGCAGCCTATGAGACATTGGTGGAATCTGCTGCAGGGAAACTGGGTCCTGGACCCCTTACATATTTCAGTAGAGGTTTCTCATTTGAATGGGTGTATTACAGTTGTTTGAAATTGAAATGTAATGTTCTGTAATTCCAGCGTTTCTCAGAACGCATTATTAAAGCTCCTCCTCACCGAAACTAATAATGGCTGTCCCACCACATGTTCTAAGTGTGGAAATAAATGCATGTGGTAAAAATATGGATACTTGTAGCACCTTAGAAGTTCTGAATAAGTAAATTTATGAGTGGTGAGTGGATAAGGCATTTTAAAAGATTCCCACCTCTTCTCATCCTTTTTAATTTATCTTTGTTTCCTCGAGGCTCTGCATCCTGTTCCATGGTACTGGGCAGGTTTCGCCTCTCCTGCCTCCACCTGTGATCTGTGATGGATTCAGTGCATGGTGGACGAGCCGGCCCCTGTGCCTCTAGCCTTCTGTGGTATTATAGGTCTTTCTTTGTCTCCCAGCTGTATTGTGATAGTATCACTTTTATAACCACAAAAGCACCTACTACTGTACTTTGTCCGTTTAAAGCGCAGATGTTTATACACTTATAAATTCGAAATGTAGCGCTGTTTTTATGTATGTAGACTGTCATAGAGAAGAACAAAGAGGAACCACCAACCCACAAGGAACAGATTGAAACCAGTTGTAAAGTTAAGGTCACGTGAGATCTGCCCCTTTAAAAAGTGTGTGCATTTGTGTGGTATATTCCAGGCTTACTAAGGACATGGATGTCTTGTCACCCAGTAAAAATTAGGTTATTTAGGATTTTGTAACCGGGGGCTGATTTGGAATCAGTTTGAAAGTTCTCTTGCAGTGGAAACATCGAATGTTGCTGAATGCCTGTGCTCTGATCTCACTGTTTTGAATTTAGGATTGTTTCCTATTTACCTCTTTTTTGTCCCCAGGCGCTATAAATTTTGAAAGGAGTGAACTAATTACATGTATCTCTCTCTTGGTTAGTATATATTTTTAATTTCCATAGAAATCTTTTAATTTTCCTAGAAAGTGGATACAGTTGTTATCACAGTGAAGAGCACATACGTGATAGGGACTTTGACCCCAGAAGCACGGTGCCTGGGGCAGGGGCTGAGGGCAGAGGGCAGGTATAAAGTAGTTTCATACTGTTCATGGGGTTCTCAAGGCAAGAATACTGAAGTGGTTTACCATTCCCTTCTCCAGTGCAAACTCCGGGAGTTGGTGATGGACAGGGAAGCCTGGCATGCTATAGTCCCTGGGGTTGCAAAGAGTCAGATGCGACTGAGTGACTGGAGTGACTGAACTGACTGAACTGATAAAGCAATTTCAGTTTGGGCTCTTAATATTCATTGGTTTGGAGCAGCCTCTTGGTACTGTTTAGACAGATATTTTGATTTAATGGTCTGGTGTGTTCAGAAGCCCAGAGAAGGCAATGGCAACCCACTTCAGTACTCTTGCCTGGAAAATCCCATGGACGTAGGAGCCTGGTAGGCTGCAGTCCATGGGGTCGCTAAGAGTTGGACATGACTGAGCGACTTCACTTTCACTCTTTACTTTCCTGCATTGGGGAAGGAAATGGCAACCCACCCCAGTGTTCTTGCCTGCAGAATCCCAGGGACGGGGGAGCCTGGTGGGCTGCCGTCTATGGGGTCGCACAGAGTTGAACACGACTGAAGCGACTTAGCAGCAGCAGCCCCACCAGTTCAGAAGACAGAGTAGGTGTGGTGTGATTATTTGTTAATGGTTACCTTACGTCTAAGTTGAAAGAGCTCCTTTAAGTTGAATTCTGCCCTACAAGTCACAGGTGCCTGGCGCAAGAAGGGAGATGGTGCAGGCTCGATAACCAAGCCATTCACAGCTTTCTTTCTTTGCGTTAAGAGTCTGACTGTAGGGAGGCGGGAGGGGAAATGGGAACAAACAAGGAGTGATACTTTGCAGTGGTTAAGAGCATTCTCTTCGCAATTGCAGGGCTTCTTCTTGAATTCCAGCATTGCCACTTTTTAGCTCTATGAACTTGAACAAGATATTGTAACCTTTCTTAGTCCAGCTTTTCCTCATCTGCTGAATGTGGTTGATAACCCCCACTTCGTCAGGTTTTGTAGGGTTCAAATTAAACAACAGGAGTATAGGGCCCAGCCATATGCCAAGTACACAGTAAGCTCTTGATAAATAGCCCTACCTTCTATTTCTTTCCTTAAAGAAATCCACGTTGCAGATGCAAAACTTTCTGTTGCTTCGGTTAGTGCTGGGAGCTGATTATCTCATCAATAACTTTTTGAGATCACATCCTTTGCAGCAGAAATGAGCATCGCGGTTTAGTGCTTTACTGCTCCACTTAGGCTGGTAATGTCTTCACAATACACGGCGCAGATAACGGTTTATGCTCTTGGTTGTATGGGACATGAGAAAATGGCTCAGTCAATGAAATCAGACCTCCATGGATGTGTTCTGTGGGACTGAAGAATTTTCAGTGACTTTTTCATGGCAAATGCATCCACAGCTGTCTTCATTGAATCCTGTGGGAGAGAAATGTGAGGGATTTAGTCTGTAGCTTAGATTTTGTCTAGAGACTAACTTTTGCCTGTAATCCTAGACACAAACCAAATATTGTAGTGGTTGAGGTCATGACATTTGGAGTCAGACCTCCTAGAATCATCCTAGTCAGTACAGAACTGTGGTCTGGTCCCTGACTCCCTTTTACTGTCTCTGTGACTCCTTACTAGCTGTGGGCAAGTGACAACTCTCTGAGTATGTGTTGTTTTGTTTTTTTTTTTAATCAGTGAAATAAGGATAATAGTAATTCTTTTCTGACAACAAGATGATGGAGCTTAGATGAGATAATGTATATAAAGCTTTTACCAAGTTTCTAGAACACACAGGTGTGGATGCTAAGTCGCTTCAGTTGCGCCAGGCTCTGCGACAGGATGCACTGTAGCCTGCCAGGCTCCTCTGTCCGTGGGATTCTCCAGGCAAGAATACTGCAGTGGGTCACCATTTCCTCTTTCAGGGGATCTTCCTGACCCAGGGATTGAACCCGTGTCTCTTATGTCTCCTGCATTGGCAGGAGGGTTCTTTACCACTAATGCTACCTTCTAGAACATAGTAGATGCTCCACAGATAATCCTACTTCTCTTCTTTCCTTCTTCCTATCACTGCCTTCTCTTTCTGCTTCTTTTCTCCCTTTTTCCTCCACTGAGCTTTCAGAAAAAGAGAGAACTAGAGGTGTAGCTTCAGGAAAGGCATCTTTATTTCTGGTTTGGCTCTGATTGCTATGATTTTGTGACATGGACTGTAGTCAGAGATGTTGACCCTGCCTGTTCACCAATGCTGATTTGTTTTCTTGCCGTTTCTCTGCAGGAAGGATCAGAATGTTCTCTCTCCAGTCAACTGCTGGAATCTCCTCTTAAACCAGGTGAAGCGGGAGAGCAGGGACCACACCACGCTAAGTGACATCTACCTGAATAATATCATTCCTCGGTTCGTCCAGGTCAGCGAGGACTCAGGAAGGCTCTTTAAAAAGGTAAATAGGCTATTTCTAACCACAGACACCATCTCGCAAATAAGAGAAAGAAGGTTTTATTGGCCCACTTAAAAGGCTTTCCATGGGTCTTGCCCTAAAAACGTACTTATGGAGAGAAAACATTGAACTGGCTTCCTTTCTCAGATGTTTTATAGCAGCCCTGGGAAAGGAACCGTTTGCAAGGTGCAACCCCAGGTCTGGCAGCATAATTCATAATTTGTGACTGTTAATAATGACCGTATTTGGTTAATTTCCTAAGTGATTTGTGAAGCTGTTGAGATTCAGGGATGTTCTGTGTTGTTTTAGGATTTCCTCTTCTAGTTCATCTAGCGCATCCGTGTATGTTTATGTTTTTAGTTCAGTTCTATTTCCAAGTTCTCATCTTGGCCAAGGTGAACTCATGAATTTGGTAATTCTTATCATGGCATATCTTTGTCTTTGGTCTGTTGTGTGTTTTTTTTTTTCGGTGCTCCCAGGTGGAACTTGAACCCATCCCTGAATGTTTTCTGAAGCTCAATTGTTCGTCACAATTCCTTGGGTATATGTCAAAAATTTTGACTAAGGAAAGACTTAGAATTAATTGTGATAATCTTAGGAAATTTGTGCCAAATTCACCTGCCAATAGTGGAACTAGCCTTTTGGAAACCCAGGAAGCTCTTTTCTAAGCTCTCAACCTGAGCTCTTAATGGTGTCATTTATTCATAACTGTTGGTTACAAATGGTGGCAAACACCCCAACCATTGTACATGATGTACCATGTCTAACATTCAAGCTCTGACATTTCCAAAAGATTTTTTAGAAGGTGAATAACCTTCCCACAAGTGATATGTAAAAAGAGGATGTATTTATATAGAGGGGTATCATTGGTTTCGTACGTAGAGAATTCACTGGTTTCCAGTTGACAAAATCAGTGTTAAAATTTGAGGCTGGGGGAGAATGGACTTCAGTAAATAAGACTGTGGTCCATAGTAGCCTTAGCTCTTGATCAGTTTTCTGATTCTTAACATTAGGAAGTATACAGATCTCAGTAGGTCTGGAATTAGAACCCAATTTCTTCTTTTTTTATGAGCATGAAAAAAGAACTTCTTTAGAATTGTCTATCTACATAATTGCATCTGTGAAGGGGCTTTCCCTGTGTCGTCCAGATAGGATATTAAGAGTAAAATCATCTGAAAATGAAAGAAGGAAGAGAAAGATAACTCCTTGCAGAGCTCATTGGCTATTTTTAGTGGCCCGGCTGTGCTGTGGTTGGGCCCATACTTCATTTAGGGGCGAGGGTACTTTTCACCATCTCCTCATGCTTCCTAGCATCTGCTCGAGCTTGCTTGTCATCAACTTAAATTATTCTGTAACATTTGGTGACATTGTGTGTGACTAAAATTAATGACTACAGTTAATAGCACTGTATTCAATTCTGGAACACTGCTAAGAGCGTAGATTTCAGGGGCACTTTTCCTACACACAAAAAAGGTGGCTATGTGATGCGGTGATACATCATCTTGATTGTAGTGATCGTTTCACTGTGTATGTGTATACTAAATCATTCTATACACCTGAAATATATGGAATTTGTATTAAAAAATTTTTTAAACCTTAGATAGAACCAGTGATCAGATACCACTTCTCTACCATCTTGACAGACACTTAGACCATCTCGAGAAGAAAAGGGGTTGATGGATAGTGTCCTCCTCTATTTCCTCTGTCCATCTGAGAAGAAATTTTTATGAGAAATGTTTAGCTATCTAGACTTCACCCCATCTCTCAGCTCCCTTTTCTCCAGTTTCAGAAGGTTAGAGAAGAACCAAGCTGAGAGAATCTTATAACCCCTCCAGATTTTAGAGATGTTTGTGCCAAAGGCAGTCAGTTATCAAAGCCACAAGTGTCCCTGGTTCCGCAAACGCCATTCACATTTCACCAAAGGCCTAAGTGCATGGCGTGTATATAAAACATGGCGTGTACCCCCATCCACTCATGAATGATATTCCAAGCTTTGTCTAAGCATTGGCCTCCTTAAGCAATGCATTTCTATGCTGAGGGTGTAAGGAAGAATTTCTAATTAATCACTGGATTGTTTATATATTACATTTCATTGAAGAAAAGTGAATATATCATCGGCTTAAAGCTAAATGCATCTGTATAAACTGAAAATACCTGGTAACCAGCTTCCAGCTCAAGAAACAGAATATTTCAGTACCCCCAGAAGCCCCCTCATGCTCCTTTCCTGTCACTAAGGGATTGGGAGGCGTGTCCCCAGCCCCTCAGAATAGCATCACTCCTGACTTTTCACAGCAGAGACTAGTTTCGCTCAGTTTCATACTTTATATAAATAGAATCTTGCAGTGTGTACTCTTTTGTGTCTGGTTTTTCTCATTCAACATTGTATTTGTGAGATTTGTTCATATTGTTGTACGTAGTTGTAGATCATGTGACTTTCTCTTGATCTTTATAACTTTTCATCAGTTAAATTATAGTGGATTAGAGATATCCTTAGGATTGTCAAATAACCGATGTTTACCATCCCACAGGGTGAATAACCTCTTTTCTTTCTCCCCTGGGGTCCAATGTAGGCAGAGAACTCTAAGGTAGAAACTAGCTTGGCTGACCCTAAGAACAGATTAATTCTGTTTGGATGAGAAGCCCTCTGCTTTCCAGTAATGGGCAAAGAAGCAGTTTCTCTCCATCCCTCACAGTTTCAGTCTCCTTTGCTTAGAGTGTGTTGCACATGAAGAATTAGGATCCCACAGGTTGAGCTATAGTAATCGGATAAGAGAACCGAGGCGTGTCCCTGGCCACCCTGGCAGTTTCGGGACGCTTCTTGGGGCTTGCTTTATGCTCTTAAAGCAGAGCCCTTCCCTAAGAGATTCTTTCTCTTGGGCTCAGCTTAGCCAGTAACTCTGAAACTCTGGACAATTCTTTCTTTTTACTCTGCCTTAGTTCTCTCAAGTTTAAAGAAAACTGAGCTATAGGACCTTCATTCTGCCTCTGAAATCTAATGCACTGTAACTGTATGGTAACAAGGACATCCTACCCTGGGGGCTTCCTTCTGGTTGCTGGGTGACCTTTGTTACACTGTGATAAGGTAAGCTGCAATCCCTGAGATAAGGACGGACAAAAGTGCGTGTGGATGTAGAGAAGGGGCTTGCTTAAGCAATGGAAGGCCACATTTCTTAAAAGATTGAAGTATTGTTTCAGATTCTTTTATCTATAATGGCCAGCAACCAAGAGATACCACACTGAAATCCGAATACGTAGAATAAATACACCTCTTGTTTTACCTGTAAATTTGGTTCCAGTAGCAAAAGGAAAAGCCCACATTTCTCTAGAGACACAAAGAAAATGTACCTTAATTTCTGGTTCAGCTGTGGACACCTGAAAATTTACCAGTATTTTACGTGAATTTGAATCTTCTGCTTGTCACTGGGAAAAGTCAGGGCTTTTCTTCCTTTAAAGAAATTTATTTTAATCTATAAAACTTAATGATTCTCTGGTAAAGGTTATAAATCATCAGAACCACAATTTTTAAACGCTTGTGTGGTAGGTACAGTGTTAAGCACTTTGTATGCATTATCTTATTGAATCCTTACAACACTTGTATAAGGTAGTTATTACTATTACCCTTATTTTATGGAGGAAGAAACTGAGGCTTGGAGAGATTAAGCAAGAAAAGAAATGAGGCTGGTATTTAAATACAGCCATCAGGCTCCAGAACCCAAGGTTTTCCACCTACATGTTCTCTTAGGCCTCTCCAGGTATTGTATGCAGAGTAGAGGGTACTCTGGCTTTTCTTGCTCTTTTTCATTGAATCCAGATATTTCACTTAGTTACAGAATTAAACTAACTTCTTCTTTAGCACGCAACCCTTCAAAGGATCTGGAGGTGTTAAACCTCAACCTTCAGTTGTTTCTCCTACCTGGTGTCTGGGCAAGCACCTGATGGTGAAAGTGAAATAGGGCAGCACGTGTTTCTCCCTAGGGGCAGAATCTCTAGTAAGAGGGGAACAAAGACTCATTAAAGATGAGAGCTGCCCGAAAACCTGACTAGAAGCTAACTCAGCTAATTTGGGGATGTCAGGGTGGCTGCACAATTGGCCCCTCTTTGCTCTGAACCCCCTTAAGGGATGCTCCCTGCTGGCCCTCTGGTTTGTGGTTAATGTCTGCTGGGACATATTTCACATGTTGCCTGAAGTCCTGGTAGAGATTCCTTTAGCTAAATATAACATGTAAAGAAAGTAGCCTCCTGTCCGCAACTTAGAAACAGGCGCACTTTGTCTAAGACTCCAGGGAAAATTGAGCCCGTTTGGTGCTCCTGACATCTCCTTTCATGTTATGAAAGCTTAGTCTGTCTAACCCCTGTTGGAACTAGGGTCTGGGCAAATATTATTGCTGCCACCTTCATTTGTTTAATGCGGTGGCTTCAAAAACAAATTCTACCAACTCTGACTCTCAGCTCCATCTCGTCTCTTTGCAGGGCATGTCTTACTAAAGGATCCCACCAAGAAGAGAAATCGTTTCTCTCACTCTCTTAGTTTAAACTGAAATAAACTTGGATGTGCTTTTTCCCACCAGGGAGAAGACCACCCTGTTCTCTCTCCCCTCCCTCACTTAGCTGGGACACTCTAGACGTACCTCCAACTTGGCTTTTCCAGTCACACTTTCTAGCCCTTAACAGCTGTTTACTCTTAGGCTTGGAAGGCAGTCAGTTCAGACAGTCCTAAGGCTGAATTTTATTCTGCCTGTTATGGTATTTCAGGTAACTGTTTTATCTTTATTACCCTAAGGTTCTATGGCAGAAAGTCAGGTTAAATTGAGAAAGCTAGGTCAGATTCCCAATAGACCAGTAGTTCTCAACTTCTTTTCGAGAGAGTCACTTGGGGAGTTTTTTTTTTCAATCTTTGCGACCTTGAAGAGACAAAGATTTCTTAGGATATCAAAAGCATGAACTATGAAAGAAAAAAAGAAAAAATGGACTTCATCAATTCTTAGACTTTTATTCTTGGAAAGATTTTGTTAAGAAAATGCAAAATAAGCCGTAGGATGGGTAGACTGTATTTGCAATACACAAGACTCAATAAGAAGAAGATGGAATACCCAAATTTTTTTAAACAGGTAAAAGGTTTTAATAGACACATTCACCAAAGAAGATATATATAAATGGCTAGTAAGCTCATGAAAAGATGCTCAATGTCATTACTCATCAGGGAAATGCAAATTAAAACCACTATAAAGAGAGAGATTTTAGTGCTAGTAGATTCTAGTGCTACATACGCACTAAAATCGTTGAAATTAAGAAGACTGACAATACCATTAGAATGGATGGAATTCTCATATGTTGCTGGTAAAAAATCTAAAAAGGTACAACTGTTTTGGAAAAATAGTTTGGCAGTTTCTTATGAAGTTAATAAGGTACTTAACCATATGACCCATCAATTCTATATCTATGTGTTTATCCAAGAGAAATAAAAGTATATATCTACACAAAAACTTGTACCTGGATATTCATAATAGCTTTTGTTGTGGGCTGAATAATGGTCCCACCCCCAAAGATGTCCCTGTTCTAATCCCTAGAACCTGTGGATGTTGTTGAACTTTATCCATAAGTCTTTGCACATATGATGAATTTGAAGATCTTAGGATGTGGATTTAATTCTTGTTTACATAAGTGGCTCCTAAATACAATCACCAAGTGTCCTTAAAAAAGGGAGATGGAAGGAGATTACAGGCGAAAGAGAGGAAGGCCATGTGAGAGAAGTGGAAGGAAGGAAGCAAAGTCACAGAGAAGATGCTAGGCCACTGGCTTTGAATATGGAGCCGAGGAGCTCGGCTCTAGATGCTAGGAAAGGAAATTGAGAGCCTCGCTGCTGATACCATTTGGCCCAGTAAAATTGGTTTTGAACATCTGATCTCCAAAACTATACAAGAGTAAATGTGTGTTGTTTCAAGCCACCAGGTTTGTAGTAATTTGTTATGGCCACGGTAGGAAACTAATATTTTATTTATTAGAGCCAAAAACTGGTCACAACTCAAATATCCATCAACAGATGAATAAGCATATTGTAGAGAATCATACTGTGGTATGTCCATATATGAATACTAGTCGGCAATAGGAAGAAATGAAATGCTATTGGATACAATAATGCAGATGAACTCACAAAACATTCTGTTGATAAAAAGAAGCCAGACATTATGAACACATTCCGTATGATTCCATTTATATGAAATCTTATAAAAGATAACTCTAATATATAGTGATAGAAAGTAAATCAGTGATGGCTTTGGGGCCAGAGTGGGGGGTCGACTGCAAAGGAATACAAGGGGACTGGGGGTTGTGGAAATGTCTTACACTCTTCATTAGGGCTGTGTGCATTTGCCAGAAGGTGTCATCGATATACTCAGAATGTATCCATTTTATTGTATTCAAATTATGCCTCAGTAAAATTGATTTAAAAGATAATGAAAGAATACTATGCCAAGGCTCCACTTCAGGACAGTTGAATCATGGTCTCTAGGAAAGAGCCTAGCTGATCCTTGCACATAATCAGGGTTGAGAATCACTGCTGTAGATACCCTGGTTTCCATCCTGGGGAAACCCAAGAGCACAGAGGAATATGTGAAGCAGTAAGATCCTGTCCGTCTGTCTGTGAGCCACGTTTTCCCCTGCTGCAGACAGTGTTGAAGCATCTAGGTCAGTTTTTCTAGGCTGCCCATTGCAGTTTACCTTTATTCTTGGAGGATGACAAAGGGTGAATCTGGCTTTAGGGGTCCCCCTGAAAATAGGAGATGCAAGAAGGGTACTGAGGAAGAATCATAACAGGACCAATTAGTAATTGTCTCCAGGACCCTGAGGTGTTAGACATGTCCTTTTCCCGTGAGATCAGTCAGAAGAGAATTACCATGACCGGTCAGCTTTCCTCTGGCCAAGGAAATGGCTCTGGCAGTGAAACAAGTTAAAAGGCGATTTGAAACTAAAAGCAGTACTTGTTACCTGCTGCTGCTGCTGCTGCTGCTGCGTCGCTTCAGTCGTGTCCGACTCTGTGCGACCCCATAGACAGCAGCCCACCAGGCTCCCCCGTCCCTGGGATTCTCCAGGCAAGAACACTGGAGTGGGTTGCCATTTCCTTCTCTACTACTACCTGTTTATCCCCTTTGGATAGGACTTCCTATGCAGTCTTTGAGTCTAGCTGTTTGGCATATATGAGGGGAGAGGATGATGACTCACCACCATGTTCTGTGGTGGTGGTGTCATAACTGGGAGGAGAAGAAATGACCTATGGTGCTGGTAGAGCTGAATGTCCCTGATCGGTACCATAGATGGAATGTATGAAGAAAGCAGTAGATTTCCAAAGGTTTTGTTCTGCCCTCTTGAGAACAGGTTTGACCTAAAGACGTTTCTGGGGGAAGGAGTAGATGATTGACTTACCCCTCCCTCTCTTCCCCAGTCCACCCTACAGCTTCTCCTCCACAGAACTCAGTATCGATTGCTGATTAAATTTCCCCCCTGTTCTAACAAGGTCGCTAACAGCGGTGTGTTGTGCTTTATAGACAGCTGTTCACCATTGCCCAGTTTATCTTGTTGGTAGCAAAACTCTGTTCCAATTAATTGAGCTTTATTCTCTCATATCTGATGAAGAGATCTCCTTTGGAAAAAAGAATAGGATGTGAAGCTGAGCTTATTTGAGTAGGGAATGGAAGGCTGCCAGCTACTTCAAAGGTATCTCTGATGATAGGGGGGTGTCAGGTTTGCTGCCAAAGCCAGCATTGAGGGGAGCTTTGTACTTAGTGCTGTTTGTGGCATTTTAGCTTTGGTTTCTGTGACACTGGGTCAGAAGCATCTATATCCTCCTCCTTGGGGCTTCTCTCTGGGTGTCCCAGGGTTCTTTTGTCCTTAGGAAGATTCAACTAAGAGGGAGTGTGTGCATCAAAGATGCCTGCTTTGACTAAGGTTAGTTTATACATTGCCTCTTCGGTGCTTCAGTTCTCAGATATATATGTGCGTTTTTTGAAAGAGCACAAGGTGCTCTGTGTAATGGTACTCCATCTTCATAAATCAAGGGGTGGTTAAGAGTATCAGAAGAGCAATTTTAATTTACGGAAAAGAGAGATGTAGTGGACAAAAAGCAAAAATGTCTCCATGCCACCTTGTATGTACTGGGATACTACCTTACACTAGGGAAGCATGTAGTCAAGAAATATTATAGTGAAAACTATATACACACCATTATGCTAGTGCTAAAGAGAACTTGAAATCAATTGAGGAGGAAGATTTGCCCCCAGGGGGCTTTTCAGTCCATTTAAAGCTCCCAAAACTTTCTATGGGAAGATGATAAGAATACTAATAAATAACGAGCTTTCTTGAAATGCTTATATACTTTTATTGTTGTTTCTTAGTCACTCAGTCGTGTCCAACTCTTTTACGACCCCATGTACTGTAGTCCACCAGGCTCCTCTGTCCATGGGATTCTCCAGGCAAGAACACTGGAGTGGGTTGTTATTTCCTTCTTCAGGGGATCTCCCCAACCCAGGGATCAAACCCTCGTCTCCTGCATTGACAGGCATGTTCTTTACTGCTAAGCCATCAGGGAAGCCCTTTATATACCGTGCTGCTGCTGCTAAGTCACTTCAGTCGTGTCCGACCCTGTGCGACTCCATAGACAGCAGCCCACCAGGCTCCTCTGTAGGAGGCCCTAAATATATTTTCTCTAGTCTTTCCATCTATTTTGAAACGTTTTTTTTCCCTTAGCTTTTTACATAAGTATAAAGTTGTTAGAGAAAGTGCTTGTATTGTAAAGTGTACAGCTCTATGAATTTTTACAAATGGAATCAAATGGTTAATTATTACCCAGATAAAGAAAAGAATGTTCCCAGTATCCCACGAGCCCCCTCTTTTGCCCCTTTCCATTCATTATCCTCTGAAAGCCACTAGCCTGACTTCTAACACAATATAAGTATTTGCTGTTTTTGAAAAAAAAATTATATAAATGGAATTTTATTTTTTCAGCTATTTAACTATGGCATTTTTTTCTTCCCTTGTTTCTACTGTTTATTATGAGAAGTCAGCTATGATTCTTATTGTTGTTCTCCTGGATATGTTTTGGGGGATTGGGCGACTGCTTTTAATATTTCTTCTTTTTTTAATGTTTATTTATTTTTGACTGCTCTGAGTCTTTGTTGCCGTGAGTGGACTTTCTCTAGTTAACGGTGAGCAGAGGCTGCTCTCTCGTCGCGGCGTGTGGACTTATCGCAGTGGCTTCTCTCTTTGCAGAGCACGGGCTCTGGGCTGCACAGGCGTCCCTGGTTGTGGGGCAAAGGCTTAGTTGTCCCTGCAGCACGTGAAATCTTCCCGGACCAGGGATCAACCCCGTGAACCCTGCATTGGCAGGTGATTCTTAGCCACTGGACTACCAGGACAATCCTATTTTTTATCTTTGGTTTTTAGCAATTTGACTATGAGTCTAAAAGTGGTGTTCATTTTTTTTTTTTAATTTGACCGGGATAAGTACAATATCTAAATAGCCTGGATCCATAGACAGTGGTTTTACCTCAATTTGGGAACAATTATGGGAAATATTTTTTCTGTCCTGCTTTCTCTTCTTGCTTTGACTCCAATTGCACACTTGTTGGACTGCTTGATACAGGCCCGTAGGTAGGTCATTGAGCTCTTTTTCCCCTGTGTGCTTCAGTTTAGATAATTTCTGAAGTTTACTGGTCCTTTCTTGTTGTATCCAATCTGCTATTCATACCATCCAGTACATTTTTAATTTCAGCTGTTATATTTTTCAGTTTTATGATTTCCATTTGGTTCTTCATTTTTTTTCTTACAGTTTCCGTAGAACTCCTGAAAGTACCCTTCTCTTCATCTATGATTTTTAAAACATATTTGGCAATTATTTAAAAATTCTTGTCTGCTGTCTTCAGCATCTACATCATCTGTGGTTCTTTTCTATTTAGTATTGACTTTTTCCTCTTGACCATGAATAACATTTATTGTTCCACATCTACTAATGTTTTATTTCGTATTAGACATTGTAGATGTCATTATTGAGATTCTTATTGTGTTTAATCCTCCTCTGCAGAGTGTTAAGTTTTGATCTACTAGGCAGTTAAATTGGTCACCTTGAGCTTCTAGGGAACTGGCTTTATGTCTTGTTAAAATGGGTCTGTTTTGGTTTTGCCTGTAGTTCTGAAACATGTTCTATACACATAAGTTATGACCTTTCTGGGGTTCCCATGGAAAGCCCAGGATGTTTATCAAGCCCTCTAACTTGTCAGGCTTTGAACTCCAAAGCCCATCTTCCCTACAGTGGCAGTAGCTAGGATGACCAGCAGTCCCGGTTTGCCTGGGGAGTGAGAAGGGAGTTCCTGGGATATGAGACTTTCAGTTTTATCCATTCACTGTTGATGACATTTGGAAAAGTTTCCACTTTGAGGCTATTATGAATAATGCTTCTATGCACATAATTTTGGAAAGTTATTTTTCCTCCCACTGTATAGCTGAAAAAACTAAAGCTCACATTGGTAAAATGCTCTTTTGTAAGACCAAGGAGAGGTGACATTGGAATTTGAAATCCCATGCTCTTTCTACAGCATCACCCTGCCACTCATGTGTCAGGATTTATAGGTGCCATCCTTAAAACATCGTTATTGCCAAATCAGATTGTTGAGCCTGGTCACAATCTGAGCTTTGATGACAGTGAATTCAAAACCTGCTTCTCTCTCCCCGTTTCCCCTTTTCCCCTTCTCTGTTTTCCTCCCTCTTCCTTCTTACTTTCTGTTCTTTTGAATAATCTTTTAAATTTTTATAGCACATGTGCATTGCAGAAATGAGAAAATATCAAGAAGCAAAAATATGATAACTAAAAAGCAGATTGTATTGTATATACTATTTTATAATCTACTATTTTAGTCAAAATCTCCACTTACCCATTTCAGTAAATTTTCGTTTCACCTAATGTGCAAACCATGTTAACATTTGCCTAATTGTCCTAGAATGTCCTTGACACCTGGTTTCCCCAAGCTAGTATCTAATACACCGTGGTTTTACGTCCCTTACGTCTCCTTTAATCTAGTACTGTTTCTTTGCCATGACGCTGATTTGTTGCACAGACCACGCCAGTGTCCTGCAGGTTCTCCTCCTTCTAGATTTGCCTACTTGCTTCCTTGTTTTGTTATTTAACTTCTTCCCATATCCTGTATTTCCTGTAAATTGGAAGGTGGTTCTATAGGCCAAACCTATTCACGATACATATTTTCGACTAGAATATTTAGTAGGAGATGTTGGATACTTCATACTGCATCGCGTCGGGAAATAAACCCACCAGTAATGATGCCACTGTTGGCCACCCCCCAGATTAGGATGATAGTCTGAAGCCTCTATTCTGCAGCCACATTTTTCTCACACAGTAAAAAGCCTATTGTATGGTATTATTTATAGTGCTATCATACATATTTTGGGTGCCAGTTCAGTTGTTCATCTGATATTTTTTAACATCAATTGATAATCTCTGTACTTCTTTTATTTGATTACAAGATGCTGCTCTGAGAAAAGATTACTAATATAATTCATCAGGCACCATGAAAATAGATAGCAGTTTGTAAAACTGTATTACTCCCAGGAGAAACTACACTAATGGTGTAGAAGCTGGCTAGGTATCAATTGTTTATTATAAGACTCACAGCAATAATAAAAATAAAAACTATAACTAATACTAAAAGGACTGAGGCTAAAGCTAAAGCGCCAATACTTTGGCCACCTGATGCGAAGAACTGACTCATTCGAAAAGACCCTGGCGCTGGGAAAGATTGAAGGCAGGAGGAGAAGGGGACGACAGAGGATGAGATGGTTGGATGTCATCACTGACTCGATGAACTTGAGTTTGAGCAAGCTCTGGGAGTTGGTGATGGACAGGGAAGCCTGGTGTGCTGCAGTCCATGGGGTCACAAAGAGTCAGACACGACTGAGTGACTGAACTGAAAGAAAAGAAAGAAAGAAAGTGAAGTCGCTCAGTCGTGTCTGACTCTTTGCGACCCCATGGACTGTAGCCTGCCAGGCTTCTCCATCCACAGGACTTTGCAGGTAAGAATACTGGAGTGAGCTGCCAGTTCCTGCTCCAGAATATCTTCCCGACCCAGGGATCGAACCTGGGCCTCCCGCATTGCAGGCAGACGCTTCACCCTCTGAGCCACCAGGGAAGCCCTGCTGACCACTACAAGAGTGGCAGCCATGCCTGAGGACTATGCTAAGTGCTTTATCTGTATTGACCTATTTAATCATCACAACAACCCTTTAAGGTGGTGGGCCGCCGTCTATGGGGTCGCACAGAGTCAGACACAACTGAAGTGACTTAGCAGCAGCAGCAGCAGCAGCAACGGTTCTATCATCTCCATTTATAGATAAGAACACGGGCAGAGGTTAAGCAGTTTATTCAAGGCCGTACAGCCGATTGGTGGCAGAATTGGGATTTGCAGCTACGTGGCCCACTTCCTCTGTGTCATCTCTTCACATCACTGTGGTCTGCTCCCTCGCATGTAGAAAGGTAGCAGTCAGTATATTGGGAAGTTAAAGGGCCAGTGCTTGTGAAAGGAATTAATGACTTGGGCATTCTGCAGCAATACCTTTGGGTACTTTTGCCAGGCCAGGATTTCCCTTGTGCTCTTCTGACTCAGCTTCTTGCCCAGCTTGTCCGGAGAGAAAATAGGTATCTGATTTCACCTCCCTCCTCACCGGACTGGCTTCTTTTGATTCCCCTATTTGTCTTTGTCAGGAGTTTTCCTTTGAGTTTCTTCCTGCTTGTCTGAACATGATTTTTAATTAAAATGTGAAAAAAAAAAAATCTCCTTCTTTTGAGATAGCATCTTCAGTTTTTCCATTCTCTTCTTCTTTCCTTTAAGATACAGAACTTTTCAGATCTGATGGGTTTTCTACCTGATCATGCCCACCCCTTAGCCTTCTTGCTTTGTTTTTTTCTTTTTCCGTCTTTGACTCTGTGCTCCACAAATCATTAGGGTCTCTATCCAGCTTTTCCTAGTATTTAGCCAACATGAAGCTTTCAGTTACTTGCTAATTTTGTCTGCAGTAACTCTTGTCTTTGAGAGTCCATAGGAACTTATTTCTTATGAGCTCTTGGAATCATCCTGTGTTGAGCTAAGTAGTTATGGTTAAAGCCCAGGGACAAGACCGAGTAGCAGCATTTTCTGTCACCTTTGATTTGGAAGCAAACAAAAATCCCTTAGCTTAGTTTACTTTTTTCCCTAATTGTTAAAGTAATACATATTCTTCCAGCACATTGAGGGGAAAACAAAAACAATCAAAAGAAAATAATAATTACTTAGAATTAGTATTAACATTGTAAGGTGTATTTCTTTATAGTCTTTTTCTATGTGTATTTTTCTTTAGACAATTAAGATTATATTGTAATTATTTTGTATAATTTTTTTTCATTTACCATTTTAGCTGAACATTTTTTCCGTGTCATTGCATCCTCTTTAAAAACGTGGCTTTTAATGATTAGACAGCATTCTATTTGCTGATTATCCCACACCTCCTTCCTACATTCTTTATGGTTCTTTGGCTATGTTGTTTTATCTATCTGCTCGAACATGTTCTGGTATGTCCAGAAGCAATCCAGAATCTCATTTGTATCTTCCTGCAAGGCACTTGTTTGTAGGAATGCTTTCATTTGAAAATACCCTACTTCCACGTGATATAAGGCAAGGAAAGAGGGTTTCCCCTCTTCTTTTTTCCTCTTTTCTTCCTCTGTCTTCCTCTATCTCCGAGTTCAGCCTGGAGCCTAGACCTCAGACCTGTGGCTGACCTGGGTGCTGGCTGGCTCAGTGGAATTCTTTCACTATATTAGGTTTCAATTTCTTCATCTTTGCACTGGAGAATATTGCTCATATGCTCACTTTTCCTTCCCAGAATGTTTACACACACACGTGCGTGCACGCACACACACAGACTTCCCCAGTAGCTCAGAGGTAAAGAATCTGCCCGCAATGCAGGAGATGCAGGTTTGATCACTGGGTTGGAAAGATCCCCTAGAAGAGGGCATAGCAGCCCGCTCCAGTATTCTTACCAGGAGAATTCCATAGACAGAGGAGCCTGGTGAGCTATAAAGTACATGGGGTTGCAAAAGAGTCAGACATGACTGAAGCGACTTGGTGCGTGCATGTGCGTGCACACGTGCGCGCACGCGCACACACACATACACACACACACACAAGAATATTATTTGTCCATTAAAAAAACAAGATCCTCCCATTTGTGACAACGTGGATAAAGGAGGAAGGAGTTATGCTAAGCGAAATAAGCCAGACAAATCAAGGTAAATGCTGTAGGGTATCATTTATATGTGGAATCCTTTTTCAAAAAGCCAGTTTCATAGACATAGAGAACAGAATGGTGGTTGCCAGGGGCTGAGGGATAAATGGGCTGACATAGCTTGAAGGGCACAAATTTTTAATTATAAGTTCTGAGGCTCTATAGTAAAGCATACAGTTAATAATATAGCATGTGTACTTGAAAGTTGCTGAGAGTGGATCTTAAGCCTTCTCGCTACACGCACAGAGAGTTAACTATGTGAGGTGGTAGATGTGCTAATTATCTTGATCTTGGTATTCATTCTACAATGTATATGTATATCAGATCATCACTTTGTAGACTTTCAGTTCAGTTCAGTTGCTCAGTCGTGTCTGACTCTTTGCAGCCCCATGGACTGCAGCACGCCAGGCCTCCCTGTCCATCACCAACTCCCAGAGTTTACTCAAACTCAAGTCCATTGAGTTGGTGATGCCATCCAACCATCTCATCATCTCTCGTTCCCTTCTCCTCCTGCCCCCAATCTTTCCCAGCACCAGGGTCTTTTCTAATGAGTCCGTTCTTCGCATCAGGTGGCCAAAGTATTGGAGTTTCACCTTCAACATCAGTCCTTCGATGAATATCCAAGACTGATTTCCTTCAGGATGGACTGGTTGGATCTCCTTGCTGTTCAAGGGACTCTCATGAGTCTTCTCCAACACCACAGTTCAAAAGCATCAATTCTTTGGTGCTCAGCTTGCTTTATAGTCCAACTCTTCACATCCATACATGACTACTGGAAAAACTGTAACCTTGACTAGATGGACCTTTATTGGCAAAGTAATGTCTCTGCTTTTGAATATGCTGTCTAGGTTGGTCATAACTTTCCTTCCAAGGAGTAAGCGTCTTAATTTCATGGCTGCACTTGCCATCTGCAGTGATTTTGGAGCCCAAAAAAATAAAGTCAGCCACTGTTTCCACTGTTTCCCCATCTATTTCCCATGAAGTGATGGAACCGGATGCCGTGATCTTCGTTTTCTGAACGTTGAGCTTTAAACCAACTTTTTCACTCTCCTCTTTCACTTTCATCAAGAGGCTCTTTAGTTCTTCTTCACTTTCTATCATAAGGGTGGTGTCATCTGCATATCTGAGGTGATTGATATTTCTCCCAGCAATCTTGATTCCAGCTTATGCTTCCTCCAGCCCAGCGTTTCTCATGATGTACTCTGCATAGAAGTTAAATAAGCAGGGTGACAATGTACAGCCTTGACGTACTCCTTTTCCTATTTGGAACCAGTCTGTTGTTCCATGTCCAGTTCTAACTGTTGCTTCCTGACCTGCATACAGGTTTCTCAAGAGGCAGGTCAGGTGGTCTGGTATTCCCATCTCTTTCAGAATTTTCCACAGTTTATTGTGGTCCACACAGTCATAGGCTTTGGCATAGTCAATAAAGCAGAAATAGATGTTTTTCTGGAACTCTTGCTTTTCCTATGATCCAATGGATGTTGGCAATTTGATCTCTGGTTCCTCTGCCTTTTCTAAAACCAGCTTGAACAGCTGGAAGTTCACGGTTCACATATTACTGAAGCCTGGCTTGGAGAGTTTTGAGTATTACTTTACTAGCATGTGAGATGAGTGCAATTGTGTGGTAGTTTGAGCATGCTTTGGCATTGCCTTTCTTTGGGATTGGAATGAAAACTGACCTTTTCCAGTCCTGTGGCCACTGCTGAGTTTTCCAAATTTGCTGGTATATTGAGTGTGACACTTTCACAGCATCGTCTTTTAGGGTTTGAAATAGCTCAACTGGAATTCCATCACCTCCACCAGCTTTGTTCATAGTGATGCTTCCTAAGGCCCATTTGACTTCACATTCCAGGATGTCTAGCTCTAGGTGAGTGCTCACACGATGGTGGTTATCTGGGTCATGAAGATCTTTTTTATAGTTCTTCTGTGTATTCTTGCCACCTCTTCTTAATATCTTCTGCTTCTGTTAGGTCCATACCATTTCTGTCCTTTATTGAGCCCATTTTTGCATGAAATGTTCCCTTAGTATCTCTAATTTTCTTGAAGCGATCTCTAGTCTTTCCCATTGTGTTGTTTTCCTCTGTTTCTTTGCACTGATCACTGAAAAGTTATAGACTTTAAATAAATACAATTATGGTTTTTAATTATTCCTCAATAAAGTTAAGAAAGGAAAGAAAGAAAGCGCTCTGCAGAGTGTGCCCCTTGTGCCTTCTCCCTGCTAGGGTAGTCCTTGCCTCTCTAAGCTAATCTCTTTAGCACTGTGTTATCATATAGGGTAGTAAGGAAATATAGAAGGCAAGCTGGGCGATCCAGTCTCTAGCTTTAATTGTCTCTTCTCCAAAGCCAAGATAATCCAATCCTTCTGCCCACATTAGCATCACATCCTTTCCTGCCTTGCTTCTTCCCATGACCTTGTTTTCCTTTTGATGTTCATTTTGAGGATAGAGAGTAGAAAAAAGCTTTCTCTTTTCGCATCTCTATGAGTCAGTGGCTTTTCTGGGGTCTTGAGTTCTCAGACAGGGAAACTGCAGAGCCCACCTGATTCTTCTTTCAGGGACACTTTAAAAAGAGAGAGAGAGAGAGGGCACACTGCTTTATTTAAATCCAGGAGTACCACTATCAACTAGTTCATTTAGTTCAGTTTAGTAAATACTATTAGATTGTGTTTAATTGCTTGGTAATCAAATTGGCACTATAAAAGAGCTACAGAACAAGCTTAAAACATGGTTCAAGATCTTAGATTTCTTACCTCTCAGTTGGATAGACAGGCCATAGACTCCAGAAGCAGGTTACAACGTAAAACATCAGTTTAATGAATGGTACAGATAATTGGTTATCTACAGAAGTTTGGACTTGCACTTTCACTTTCCACAGAAGTTTGGAAAAGGCACAGATTTATGAAAGGTGAGTCAGGCAAGCTTCATACAGGGAAACAAATTGAGCTGATGTTATTTTAATTGTCTGCCAGGATTCTTAATTAACCATCCATGCCTTATCTTCTGGAAATATCTTTTGATTATTTCCATATTACCTGGTGCCAACTTCCTCTCCTGTCTCTTTGTCCCCATGAGAGATGCCACCCATGAGAGCAGGCTGACAGCTACAGAGGCTTGGTTTCCCCAGCAGTGTGGGATGAGCTTGGAGCCAGAATGTACAGGGCTTTGAATGCCAACCCAAGGAGTTTAAGCTACTGGTCAAAGAAAGCCATTGACCATTTTAGGTAGGGCGGTGAGATATTTAAAACCATTGTTTCCAGCAGCACTGATGGCTCAGTATGGTTTAGAGTGGAAGAAAGCGTTTGAGAGCCCACTGCAACAATTGAGGGGATAATAGAAACCAGTTTTTGGATATTGGCAATGGGAACTGAGAGAACAAGATTTTCTTTTTTTTTTTTTGCCATGCTGCTTGGTGTGCAGGGTCTTAGTTCCTTGACCAGGGATCAAACCCATGCCCCCTGCACTGAAAGCACAGTTTTCAATGTTTTGTCAAAATAAATAGGGCAAAGATGATGGAGGTGCCGGGACAGTGTTGTTTCGTATAGGGTGCTCAGGAAAGGCCTCATTGATAAATTGGTGTTTGACTTGATTATTGGAGGAAATGAGGGAATTTGCTATTCAGCTCTCTGAGGAAAGTATTTCAGACAGGGGAAACATGTCTAAGGCCATGAGATGGGAATATGTTTTTCTTATTTAAAAAACAGCCTGATGGCCTTGCACACAGTGGCCAAGATGGAGAGTGGTGGGTGATATGGTTGAGGATCGGGGGTGGAACAGAGAATTGATAAAGTCTGACTTGTGTTGAAATAGGATCGTTCTGGCTGCTGTGCTAAGAGAAGATTGGAGGAGGGACAAGGTAGGAGCAGACCAAGAAGACCAGTTAAGGAGGCCCCTATAAGCACTTCAGGCAGGAGGCGATGGTGGAACACAGCGGTATTCATAGATGTGGAGATCGTGAGATAAGGTCAAAGTCGGATATATTTTGAAGACGGAGCCAGTAGCATTTGCTGCTAAATCAAATGTGGTGTGTGGGGGAAAAAGAGTCAAAGATGATTCCCACCGTTTTGGCCTGAGCAATTGGAAGCTGGAGTTGCTGTTTATTGGGGGAAAGTGTGTGAAAGAATGAAGCTTCCCTTGGGGCTCAGACAGTAAAGAATCTGCCTGCCATGCCGGAGACCCGGGTTCAATCCCTGGGTCAGGCAGATGCCCTGGAGACGGGAATGGCGACCCACTCCAGTATTCTTGCCTAGAGAATCCCATGGACAGAGGAGCCTAGCAAGCTACAGTCCATGGTGTCGCACAGAGTCTGACACGCTCAGTCGAGCTACTAACACTTTCATTTCACACATGTGATGGAGTCACTGATTCTAGGTCAGCCCTTTAATTAGTGAAGAATCTGAGAGTCAGGCAGAGGGGCTTGCTTAGGAGTCACCCACTTAGGTAGTAGCAGAGGTGGGAGCAACCTACCAGGTCAGTGCCATGCTTCCTGAGTTCAGTTTTAGGCATGGCGATGTGAAAGTTCAGTGAGGGTTGGACAGGAAATCTGCAAATTAACCCCATAAAACTGGCAGTGGAAAAGCTGACAGTGGAAGGCTTGCAAGTGAGTGTGTGGAGAAAGGAGAGGTTGAGGCCCAGAGAGAGGATTTTAAGGAGCCAGCAAAGAGGACAGAAGAGCAAATTAAAAGGGGTGGAAGGAAAATGAGACTAGCATGGCTCACGGAACCTAAGTGAGAAGAGCAGGATGTGATGGTGTTGTTCTGAAGGGGTCAGGAAGAATGGTGTCTGAGCAGATGTCCTTCAACTTGGACTCTGAAATCTTGGGAGACTGTGGTGACTCACTGGAAAAGACCCTGAAGCTGGGAAAGATTGAAGGCAGGAGAAGGGGATGACAGAGGATGCGATGGGTGGATGACATCACCGACTCGATGGACATGAATTTGAGCAAGCTGCAGAAGTTGGTGACGGACAGAGAAGCCTGGCGTGCTGCAGTCCGTGGGGTCACAAAGAGCTGGACACAAGTGAGCGACTGAATTGATCCGAACTGTGGTGTCCTCAACAGAATCTCCACTCATGTTTTACGTACTTTTCTTCGCCTCACTTTACTAATAGTAAGGAGAAATACAGCAGCATAAGCTGGAGACAGGGAAATTTGTTTTCAAAAAACTCCCTTCCAAGTCTAGTGTTACATTCTTATGAGTCTTACAGTAAAGTTTGACCATCCCAGACTTCTGCATGCCCTTTGGTGAACTGAATGAGCAAGCATCCTTCTTGCCCACTTTGTGAGGATAATAGTGAGAAAGGATCTAAACCTGCTTGGAAGAGAAATGTTCTGTAAATCAAGACTCCTCTTCTAGTTGAGGTTAACAGGTTTTTGATTTGAAAAAGAAACTTGATAGAGGTATAAAAACACTTTACATTAGGGATACATTAAATGCAGAGGACACTGATTGATAAAATTGATGTTGCTCTTTGAAACAGCGTAAAATAGTTCAGTTATCATTTGGATTAAATCTTGCTAGATTCCTAGGTCCATTAGAATCCTATCAAATCCTGCTTTTGAATGTGATTTAATTTCATTGACCTTTACCCTCTAGGCCACACAGATCTTTCACGCATTCATAGACTAGCATCAGTCTAACACAGGATGAGGTTTTCTGTTCCGAGTTCTGAACAGTCTGTCTGTTTTGGAGCTGCAGGCTAAAGCCCCAGTGGAGTTTAATTTTGTCCTTCCAGTCCCCTTCACATAACAGTCTATGAAGAGCAGGAATGGAAATTAATTGTACCTGCTGGCATTATTAAAGTTATCAGTGCATATCCTCTCCTGGGCCAGGAAGATTAAAAAGGGTGTTGTAATCAGAGCAGATGATTTCTGACACAAGGAGTAGGCTTCCTCAGCAGGTTGATGTAAGGATGTGATCCGAGCATGTCGCCTCTGGCCTGATACCACATAGCTCAGGGCTATGCGGAATCTCTGCCTCAGCCTCCCACCAGCCCTGGAGGAAAGCCAGGCGTCTGCTCTCTCCAAATAGATCTCTTAGGTGGAAACCCCGTCCTACTCACTGAAGACTAGCCTATTCCAGCTGCACCTTCTTGACTGCAGGATGCAGTCAGGTGTCTCGGGCAGGTCGGGCCTGAGAGTCAGCCACACCTTGTTCTGGTGCCCCTGAATGAAGTAAGGCAATGTGCTGCTGCTCCCTGCTGATTCAGTTCGCTTTAGCAAGCGTTTATTAAATGCTTCCCCAAGCGCCACGCTCGGCCCAGACATCTGCTTGCGTAGGTGCTGCAGTGTTTTGTTGGTTTGGAATAAAGAGGCCTTTTTTGTAGTTTACGAATCAAAGAAAACCCTGATTTGGGAGTAAGAGTTTCTTCCCTGCTTTGACACTGACTCACAATGTGACGTCACTTTTTAATCTAAGACTTGGTTTTCTAATCTGTTCAACTGCAGGTTTAGAGTCAAATTTCCAAGACTGCTCCCTGAAATCCTGGAATGAAGTGCAGGAATTTTCAGAGAAGTGTTTGATATTATCGTGGTTCTAGCTGAAGACAGTGTTTGAGTTCTGACTCTGTGTAGCCTGTTGCTGAGACGGAGAAGATGGCATGGCGAGGACCCTGACCTCAGAGCACAGAGTCTAGTGGGCAAAATGGGCACGCAAATAAGCAATGATAGTTTAGCATAATAATGGGTTCTTCCGTGGAGAAATGCATGAGCTGAGGTTTGCCTTGTGAAGTCCTTTGAGTCTTAGTGGGGGAGAAGGAGAAGTGGGTAGGGTGGTGAACAGAGATTCCAGGGAGATGAAACAGCCTCTGCAGAAGACAAGCAAATCGTGTCCAGGAACTGTAGATGCTCTGGGTGAGGACAGCAAGCACGCCCATGGAAGATGGCAAGTGATGAGGCTGAAGAGGCAGGCCGGGCTTGCGTGCCTCATGCCTCACTCAGAGCTTACAGTCCGAATTCAGCAAAGGGGAAGGCTTGTAATGTTATTGTGCCTTTTTTTTTTACTTTTCATTTGGAAAATGACTTCAGCCTTAAAAAGCTACAAAAGCAGTGTAAAAAATCCTATATACCCTTCACCTAAATCCCGCTAATGTTAGAATCTCATATAACCACAGTACAATGATCAAAATCAGGAAATTAACACTGATTCAATACTATTACCTAATCTACTGGTCTAAATCCAATTTTACCAGTTGCCCCACTCATGTCCGGTTTCTGGTTCAGAATCCAGTTCAGGATTACATGTGGCACCATCCCACTCATCCCCTCTAATCGCTGACGTTTCCTCTATCTTCCTTTGTCTTTCATGACGGACACTTGTGGATAGTTCCAGCCAGTTACTTTGTAGAATATCCCTCAGTCTTGGTTTGTCTGCTGTTTCCTCATGATTAGATCTGATTAAACAGGTTTTGGCGAGAACACCACATAAGTGATGCTGTGTATTTTATCAGGAGCCACTTCTGGTTGATTTTTCCCAGTACTAGTGGTGATTATTCTGATTGCCTGGGTAAGATAGATGTCTGCCAGATTGTTTTACTCTAAGTTACTTTCTTTCCCTTGCACTTCAGATAACCTGTGGAAAGCATTTTTGAGACAATGCAAATATCTGTTTCTCCTCATCTTTGCCCACTACTTTTTAGCATCTATACCTGCTTCTTAACTGAAATAGTCACAGTAATGGGTTTTACCAAGGAAGTACCGTGGACAGATTTTCCTTTTAGAAAGATTACTCTGAAACCTTTGGTTGTGAGAGAGTTTAGTAAAGCAAATACAGTTAAATACAACTGTCTTGATAGTTCATGTGAGAAATGATGGGGTCCTAAATTAAGATAGGAGGAGGAGGCAAAGAGAAGATGGGGGAGACATTCCAACTATATTTGAAATCAGAATGCACAGGGCTTATATTTTATGCTATAGATTTAAATCTTAGAAAAATTATGACATTAAAAAAATCATTTTCTCTAGATTATATCTGTATAACCGCTGGGTTATTCTTTTAAGAACTACAGTAGCTGATTTTATTAAATATATTGTAGATCTCATTAAACGAAGTTTTATAAGTTGTTGTTTCTCCTCTTGGGCAACTCTTGGACCAAATACCTTTTGTTTAACCCAGAGCCATTTCTAATCTCCAACACAGATGTGCTCATCTTTTGGTTATAGAATATGGTAAAATGTGATCATCTTCTCAATATCCCAGAGGCTGTCTCTGCTGGCCCTGTTCCTAAATTTCTGCCATCCCTTCTTTGCCCTAACAAAAAACCCAGAGCAATAGGCCATCGTCATGATTTGACAGCATCAAGGAAGCATTTCTTATCAGTTTTTCCAGAAAAAGAGAGAAAATATGCAAGTCAGCAAAAAAGTGGAGGGCAGAGGCTCAGTTCTCACCTTAAGAAGCAGTGTGGAGAAGATAACTGTTTACTAGAGGGCAGCGAGCTTTTTTAGCACGGCTTTGCAAGGGAGCCAAAAATCATTTTAGTTTTTCATGTCAGGGAGATTAATTGGGTTTGTAGAATTACATGAGAACTGAGGGATTAGCCTAGGCATTTAGGATGGTTTCTGACCTCAGACCAGTTCTTGACTTGATCTAGGCAAGAGGAAATGGAATTGAGCTCAAGATTCTTCTTCCTTCAAAAGCTGTAGAGGACACACCCTGTTCTAGTCTGGAGTGAGTCCTGCTTACTAGGTTTCTGAAAATCCTCTCATGGGTTGTGAAACAGTACTCCTTTGGCTATATTTCTGTCCGTGGTGATGTGAGTTAATGAAACTGGCAAGCAGATAATGGAGGGAATGGGTTAGATGTCCCTGGCAAGAGGTCATGACGAAGTGGATCTGTGGTTGATGAGGGGATTTCAACATAGACCCAAATCAGTTCCTCAGATAGGTCATCAAAGTTCCCCAGCTCTGCCTCACACTTCCTTGAATCTGACTCCTGGCCTGTAAGACTCAGACTTCAGAGGCTCTGCTGGGCATCACACAAATCAACTTAGGAAAGTGGTGATGAGCAGTGAGGCTCTTTACAGGAGATACCACAGCATAGCAATCAGGTAACCTGGGCAGGGACCCAGGGCTCCAGATGGTTCCTTGTTTATTTTTCTTACTAGTTTAATTCCTTACCACAGTTTTGAGATTTACTTCTGGCTGTGGTCTAGAGAAGCAGCTAAGAAAGGCATGTTTGAATTTAAATCTAGTTTGTAGGTAAGGCAATTGAAGTTTTTAGATTTTGCAAAATTATGGGTGAGTGGAGTAGAGACTAAGAGAGAAACAGCAGGCAACAAGCTGCTCTTTTTTAGTTCTACATTCTAAAAACACTACTGATGAGTAAATCCTGTCTTTTTTTTCCCCCCTTGGTTTTTTGTTTGGCTTTCTTTCTTTTTTTTTTTTTTTTTTGCTTCTGATACAGGCATGTATTTTGCTTTAGAAAATATTTCTTGACCTCTCCAGAATATTTAGGGTTAATGAAAAATTATAAAAGCGTGTCATAAACCTAGTGCACTCTTTAAGCCTAGGATTTACACAAAAGATTGCCACACTCTGGCTTGGTGACCCTGACCCCATCTCCTCTGGCTCGGTGACCCTGACCCCATCTCCTCGACTAACCTACATATTTTGCTTCGAAACCCTAATGCTGTGAAGAATGCGGAACTGACGAGTCCACGCATCTACAAGCTAGGACATCTTGATTAAATTAGTGTCAAGGCGGGTGGAGAGAAAGGCACAATGACACAAAGGGCGTTTTGAGGAGCCCTGTAGCGCCTGTGGAGAATGAATGTTCTCGTTAAATATGGCTCTGACCTGCAGCTCCATGCATGCCAGAGACACAGCTCAATTGTCCCCAGAAGTTGGGGGGTGGGGATAATCGGGGGGAGAGGACAGCCTGGCATGGAAAGGCAGGAATGTGGGAAGCCCTATTGTTATTTTCTTTTTGCTATAACTTCAGCAAATTGATTCTTTGATCACAACCCTTGTTTTTGCAATGGATCAATATGCACTTTCCTTTCCCCTGGATATTTGAACCTTCCCTCTGCCCCTCTCTTGTCTTCTGGGTACTAAGGGAACTCTTGAAAGCACCCATTGTCTTAAGCCTCTTTCCATTCCCTTCCTTGGGGCGGGCTCCCCAAGAAGACTGCTGCCTGAACTCTTTAGCAGTGCCCCAAGACAGTGCTCACCCTTATCATTTACCCCCATCCTCATCCCATTCATCCTGAATTCCCAAGACTGGAAGAAGAACAGATGATCCGTTCAGGGCTTTCACAGAGCCACTGCCTTGGTGGGAAAGCAGTAATCAGTGACCTCTTGGCTTGGTTCCGATGGCCAGGGTGCTTCATGAGATGTGCGTTTGCCATTTGCCCTTTGAACTGCCAGCCATCCAAATACAGCAGATGGACTTAAAGCACATTAAGTTTTGGATTCCCTCCTTTTAACTAGAATATCCTAGCAGCATATTTTTATGGTTAACATACATGATTCTCTTTTTAACAGATGGAATCATAACCTTTTATATATATACCCTAGGATTTTAAAACTGATGCATCAAGGATATTCTTTTGTGCTACCCCTCTCTTTCTTGCTATAAAATGTCATGGGCCTTCATCCTCTCATTTTCATTAATAAATAATTACTGGGTGCTTACTATATTGAAGGCATTGTATAAGATGAGGAAAATACAAATCTGACAAAAGGGCATTGAACAGGAGTTTGTGGGTTCAGATGATAACTCTGCTATTTCACAGCTGTTTCTGTGGACAAATAACAACTTCTCCAGGATTTAGTATCAAAAATATAGAGATAATAACAAATACCTCATAGATTAATACCCCCTCATAGATGACTACAAAAGTGAAAGAGGAGAGTGAAAAAGTTGGCTTAAAGCTCAACATTCAGAAAACAAAGATCATGGCATCCGGTCCCATCACTTCATGGTAAATAGATGGGGAAACAGTGTCAGACTTTATCTTTTTCGGCTTCAAAATCACTGCAGATGGTGACTGCAGCCATGAAATTAAAAGACACTTACTCCTTGGAAGAAAAGTTATGACCAACCTAGATAGCATATTGAAAAGCAGAGACATTTCTTTGCCAACAAAGGTCCGTTTAGTCAAGGCTATGGTTTTTCCAGTGGTCATGTATGGATGCGAGAGTTGGACTGTGAAGAAAGCTGAGCGCCGAAGAACTGATGCTTTTGAACTGTGGTACTGGAGAAGACTCTTGAGAGTCCCTTGGACTGCAAGGAGGTCCAACCAGTCCATCCTAAATGAGATCAGTCCTGGGTGTTCTTTGGAAGGAATGATGGTAAAGCTGAAACTCCAGTACTTTGGCCACCTGATGTGAAGTGTTGACTCATTGGAAAAGACTCTGATGCTGGGAGGGATTGGGGGCAGGAGGAAAAGGGGACGACAGAGGATGAGATGGCTGGGTGGCATCACCGACTCGATGGACGTGAGTCTGAGTGAACTCCGGGAGATGGTGATGGACAGGGAGGCCTGGCGTGCTGCGATTCACGGGGTCGCAAAGAGTTGGACACGACTGAGCCACTGAACTGAACTGAACTGATGCCTATAAATGATTAGCGTACACTAAACAACTGGGTAAATTAAGCTATAGTTAACTGTTTGTCAGTTCAGTCAGTCAGTCAGTTCAGTCACAGTCATGTCCAACTCTTTGCAACCCCACGAATCGCAGCACACCAGGCCTCCCTGTCCTAGATGGACCTTTGTTGGCAAAGTAATGTCTCTGCTTTTTAATATGCTATCTAGGTTGGTCATAACTTTCCTTCCAAGGAGTAAGCGTCTTAATTTCATGGCTGCAGTCACCATCTGCAGTGATTTTGGAGCCCTCCAAAATAAAGTCTGACACTGTTTCCACTGTTTCCCCATCTATTTACCATGAAGTGATGGGACCAGATGCCATGATCTTCGTTTTCTGAATGTTGAGCTTGAAGCCAACTTTTTCACTCTCCTCTTTCACTTTCATCAAGAGGCTTTTTACTTCCTCTTCACTTTCTGCCATAAGGGTAGCGTCATCTGCATATCTGAGGTTATTGATATTTCTCCCGGCAATCTTGATTCCAGCTTGTGTTTCTTCCAGCCCAGCGTTTCTCATGATGTACTCTGCATAGAAGTTAAATAAGCAAGGTGACAATATACAGCCTTGACGTACTCCTTTTCATATTTGAAACCAGTCTGTTGTTCCATGTCCAGTTCTAACTGTTGCTTCCTAACCTGCATACAGGTTTCTCAAGAGGCAGGTCAGGTGGTCTCCTAACCTGCATACAGGTTTCTCAAGAGGCAGGTCAGGTGGTCTGGTATTCCCATCTCTTTCAGAATTTTCCACAGTTTATTGTGTCCACACAGTCAAAGGCTTTGGCATAGTCAATAAAGCAGAAATAGATGTTTTTCTGGAACTCTCTTGCTTTATCCATGATCCAGCAGATGTTGGCAATTTGATCTCTGGTTCCTCTGCCTTTTCTAAAACCAGCTTGAACATCTGGAAGTTTACGGTTCACATATTGCTGAAGCCTGGCTTGGAGAATTTTGAGCATTACTTTACTAGCGTGTGAGATGAATGCAATTGTGCAGTAGTTTTGAACATTCTTTGGCATTGCCTTTCTTTGGGAGTGGAATGAACGCTGACCTTTTCCAGTCCTGTGGCCACTGCTGAGTTTTCCAAATTTGCTGGCATATTGAGTGCAGCACTTTCACAGCATCATCTTTCAGGATTTCAAATAGCTCAACTGGAATTCCATCACCTCCACTAGCTATAAGCTACTAATTGCAAGATATAGTCCAGACACTTCAGAAACTTATGCTGTAGTTGAAAGGGAAGAAGGCATTTACATAAACAGCTGTAATCATGGCATCGTAAATAAGAGGCGTCCCATCAGTGGTGTAGATAATCATTGCCAGACAGTGTGAGACAGGCAATAAAGAAGGAGCTCCTGTTTAGTCTGATTGTTGAAGGAAGACCTGTGAGCCAGCGTGTATCAGCACAGACTCATTCCTGCATTTGTGATAGACATCACTGAGCAACCTGGAACTCTGTTTTCCAGTTTTTAAAATTTGCTGTGGTGATATAGAAAAATAGCTAAAATATATATGTATAATAGGCGAGTAATTATAAGCAAACCTCAAGGTAAATAACCACCCAGGTCAATACATAGAACCGTATCAGCATTTCGAAAGCCCCTGCTGTGTACTGTTCCCCAGGGAGAGCTCTTTCTATTCCTCCCCGCTATCCTAACTTTGTGACCATGATAACTATTATCGTTGCTTTTGTTAAACTGTAGCCTCTAGGTGCTCACCTTTGAAAGCATCGTTTTGCCTGTTTCTGAACTTTACATAGTGGAACTGCACTACATGCGTCCTTTTGTGTCTTGCTTCTTTTGTTTGCCACAGTTGGTGAGCTTCTTCCGTGCCGTTGCATGTAGCTGTACGTCGTGTATACTCACTGCTGTAGGGTTCCACTTAATGAATTCACCACAATTTGCTTATCCATTTCATTGTCATTGGGCATTTAGGTTGTTTTCAGTTGGGGCTAATGCAGACGATACTATAGTGAACAATTAAGGTTGTGCTTACTAGGGTGTGTACCTAGTAGTGGAATTTCTGATTTAAAAAATTGGCGTATCTTCCTTTTTATATAATACTAAATTAACCCACTCCAGTACTCTTGCCTGGAAAATCCCATGGATGGAGAAGCATGGTAGGCTGCAGTCCACGGGGTCACAAAGAGTCAGACATGACTGAGGGACTTCACTTTCACTTTCACTTTCAAACTATTTCTCAAAGTCAGTTCAGTTCAGTTCAGTCACTCAGTTGTGTCCAACTGTTTGCAACCCCATGGACTGCAGCACACCAGGCTTCTTTGTCCATCACCAGCTCCCAGAGCTTGCTCAAACTCATATCCATCCAACTGGATGGCGATGCCATCCAGTCATCTCATCCTCTGTCATCCCCTTCTCCTTCTGCCCTCAATCTTTCCCAGCATCAGGGTCTTTTCCAATTAGTCAGTTCTTTGCATCACGTGGCCAAAGTATTGGAGCTTCAGCTTCAGCATCAGTCCTTCCAATGAATATTCAGGACTGATTTCCTTTGGACTTTCCCAAAGTAGCCATTAGTAATTTTCACCCCCACCAGCAATGTGTAAGAGTTTCATTTTTCTGCTGCCTTATTAATGTTTAGTATGGTCAGATTTTTAATTTGAGCTATAGTTTTACATTTAATTTTAGTTATTGTCTTATCAGTTTTAATTTGCTGATAGGATTATTATTTATCAGCAAATTTGCAACAATCTGATTACTATGAGTTTGAGGGCTTTTCTAGTTTGTATTGACCATTTAGATATATTGTTTAATGAAATGCCTTTTAGGAATATTAATCCTTTTATTGGTTATATGGGTAGACATATTCTTCTACACTATGTTTTACTTTTTCCCTTTCATATTTTCTATTGGCTAATAAAAGTTATGATTTTAATGTACTTTCATTCGCTTCCCTGTGGTTAGTGCTTTTATTGCCATATTTAAGGAAGCCTTTCATGCCCTACAGTCTTTAAGATATCCCATTGTATTGTCTCCTGATGGTCTTACAGCTTTATCTTTTACTTTATAGCCTTTAAGCCATCTCCATGAAATCAGTTTTTTAAAATTTATTTATCTATTTGGCTGTGCCAGGTCTTGGGTGCAGCACGTAAGATCTTCGATCTTAGTTGTGGCGTGTGGGATCTTTGGTTGCAGCATGGGAACTCTTTAGTTCCCTGACCAGGGGTCGAACGCAGGCCCCCTGCATTGGGAGCACAGAGCTTAGCCACTGGACCACTGTCACTTTTTAAATATAATGTGAGGTACACAGTTTAATTTTTTGAAAACTTGCCATGCAATTTACATTTCACCATGGATTGAAAAGTGTATCACACTCACACGCTCACTTTATTTTAAAGTATATATACTGAAGATTTTATCCTGTACCAGATATAGTAGATGCTTTACATACAGTAAGTAGACAGGTGACATTTGAGCTCGGTTTTTAGTGAATGAAAATGCTTTCATAATTAGAAATGGAAAAGTAAGGAGTTCATGAGTGTGGAAGGGAAGTTAGAGTGGAAGGACAGTCCAAAAAGAAAGAAGACATTTCAGGACCAAAGAGAGCACAGAAACGTGCTCACCACCTTTCAGAGGGTGGTGAGTAAAAGAGTTTGGCTGAACCAGAGTATTTATGAGGAGAGCGCTTGAAACAAGGCTGAAGAGGGCCCTGAATGCCAGACCAAGGAGTCTGAACTTCATTCTGAGAGTCCGAGGGAATGAAGGGAGATTTATTCATAGGAAAATGATATAACAGAGCTGTTGTTTCAGAAAGACTGAGCCTCTAATCCAGGGACAAAGTAATAAGGGCTCCATGTGGTAGCTTCCCTGATGGCTCAGTTGGTAAAGAATCTGCCTACAGTGTGGGAGACCCCAGTTTGATTCCGGGTCAGGAAGATCTGCTGGAGAAGGGATAGGCTACCCACTCCAGTATTCTTGGGCTTCGCTTGTGGCTTAGCTGGTAAAGAATCCACCTGCAATGCAGGAGACCTGGGGTCGATCCCTGGGTTGGAAAGATCCCCTGGAGAAGGGAAAGGCTACCCATTCCAGTATTCTGGCCTGGAGAATCCCATGGACTGTATAGACCATGGGGTCACAAAGAGTCAGACACGACTGAATGGCTTTCACTTTCACTATGTGGTAGCAATAACAGAGGGAATGAAAAGGAGACAGATGTTACATATATCATAAAGGAAAACCCAGCAGCACATGGCCACTTATTGGAGACAGAATTAGAAGTCAGTGATTACTTTTTTTCTGTTTTTATACTAGTGTCAGTTAAGAAAGGCCAGTGTGCTGTTAAGGAATTTGGGATAATTGGTGGAGCTATTTTCACATATGGCCCAGGAATTAGATGGCCAAGACTTCAAGCTCCACATGGCCCCATAGAAGACTTTGATATGTACTCAGTTTTAGAATTTCATGGGTAGTTCCTCCCTTTGGTGGACTTAGGGTTACCAGAGAATGCCTGAGATTTAAATCAGGAGTCTCAATTACTACAACTAATTACTATGCCCTTTATATGAGGTGGATTCATCTTCTCCTATCCTTTGATGGATTGTGGTTTTTGAAAAGCCCCTAAGGAAGTAATGAAGACCATATTTCAAACCTCAGGCTTGCTTCTCTCTTATTTTACCAGAGTATGTTGGTTATCATGCCCTGGAAAATGAACAACTTTAAAACATAAATGTGGTAAGCCTTCACTTTCACCAGTATCATTCTTTCTTTCATACAAAGCATACTTATTCGATATCCACTATTGCACTGGACCTGATGAGGGCCACACATAAAGTAATGCCTGTCTTCCAAGTTTAAACTTTGAATTCTGCTACTAGGACAGCAGTTTAGGTCATTCAGACCAACCTTTCTGCTTCTTTGGAGCTGCTTTTGCTAAGAGGCACCTGCTATTCTAGGAGAGAAGCCACGCATAGCTTGTGATAATACCCTTATAGGGTTAACAGGACAAAAATTGGAATTCAGGCCAAGGACGGGGGAGCCGTAGTAAACTTCCCCAGGCTTTGGGACCCCACAGGAATACAATTTAGAAGTAACAGTGAACCAGAAATAGACTTTAGCAGTCTCACGGGGACTGAAACCTAACTTCAAATTATCTTAATCTCTCATTGGATTAAGTTGATCCAAGATATCTAGTGACTATAAGAAATTTAAATCCTCTGTAGTGGAAGATGCTATCATCCTAGCCCTAATACCTCTCATTGTTTTGTATATACACTAGTAAGAAAAGCAATGGCTCTATAGGAGGTCCATATAATGGTTTTCAACTTTAAATTAACTATGTTTATGAAGATTGATTATATTCTTTGCAGCCAAAGATGGAGAAGCTCTATACAGTCAACAAAAACAAGACCAGGAGCTGACTGTGGCTCAGATCATGAACTCCTTATTACCAAATTCAGACTGAAATTGAAGAAAGTAGGGAAAACCGCTAGACCATTCAGGTATGACCTAAATCAAATCCCTTATGATTATACACTGGAAGTGAGAAATAGATTTAGGGGCCTAGATCTGATAGGTGGAGTGCCTGATGAACTATGGAATGAAGTTCATGACATTGTGCAGGAGACAGGGATCAAGATCATCCCCATGGAAAAGAAATGCAAAAAAGCAAAATGGCTGTCTGGGGAAGGCTTACAAATAGCTGTGAAAAGAAGAGAGGCAAAAAGCAAAGGAGAAAAGGAAAGATATACGCATGTGAATGCAGAGTTCCAAAGAATAGCAAGAAGAAATAAGAAAGCCTTCTTCAGAGATCAATGCAAAGAAATAGAGGAAAACAACACAATAGGAAAGACTAGAGATCTCTTCAAGAAAATTAGAGATACCAAGGGAACATTTCATGCAAAGATGGGCTCAATAAAGGACAGAAATGGTATGGACCTAACAGAAGCAGAAGATATTAAGAAGAGGTGGCAAGAATACACAGAAGAACTGTACAAAAAAGATCTTCATGACCCAGATAATCACAATGCTGTGATCACTCATCTAGAGCCAGACATCCTGGAATATGAAGTAGAGTGGGCCTTAGAAAGCATCACTACGAACAAAGCTAGTGCAGGTGATGGAATTCCAGTTGAGCTATTTCAAATCCTGAAAGATGATGCTGTGAAAGTGCTGCACTCAATATACCAACACATTTGGAAAACTCAACAGTGGACACGGGACTGGAAAAGGTCAGTTTTCATTCCAATTCCAAAGAAAGGAAATGCCAAAGAATGCTCAAACTACCACACAATTGCACTCATCTCACATGGTAGTAAAGCAATGCTCAAAATTCTCCAAGCCAGGCTTCAGCAATACGTGAACCGTGAACTTTCAGATGTTCAAGCTGGTTTTAGAAAAGGCAGAGGAACCAGAGATCAAATTGCCAGCATCTGCTGGATCATGGAAAAAGCAAGAGAGTTCCAGAAAAACATCTATTTCTGCTTTATTGACTATGCCAAAGCCTTTGACTGTGTGGATCACAACAAACTGTGGAAAATTCTGAAAGAGATGGGAATACCAGACCACCTGACCTGCCTCTTGAGAAACCTGTATGCAGGTCAGGAAGCAACAGTTAGAACTGGACATGGAACAACAGACTGGTTCCAAATAGGAAAAGGAGTACGTTAAGGCTGTATATTGTCACCCTGCTTATTTAACTTAGATGCAGAGTACATCATGAGAAACGCTGGACTGGAAGAAACACAAGCTGGAATCAAGATTGCCGGGAGAAATATCAATAACCTCAGATATGCAGATGACACCACCCTTATGGCGGAAAGTGAAGAGGAACTAAAAAGCCTCTTGATGAAAGTGAAAGAGGAGAGTGAAAAAGTTGGCTTCAAGCTCAACATTTAGAAAACGAAGATCATGGCATCTGGTCCCATCACTTCATGGGAAATAGTTGGGAAAACAGTGGAAACAGTGTCAGACTTTATTTTTGGGGGCTCCAAAATCACTGCAGATGGTGACTGCAGCCATGAAATTAAAAGATGCTTACCCCTTGGAAGAAAAGTTATGACCAACCTAGATAGCATATTCAAAAGCAGAGACATTACTTTGCCGACTAAGGTCGGTCTAGTCAAGGCTATGGTTTTTCCTGTGGTCATGTATGGATGTGAGAGTTGGACTGTGAAGAAGGCTGAGCGCCGAAGAATTGATGCTTTTGAACTGTGGTGTTGGAGATGACTCTTGAGAATCCCTTGGACTGCAAGGAGATCCAACCAGTCCATTCTGAAAGAGATCAGCCCTGTGATTTCTTTGGAAGGAATAATGCTAAAGCTGAAACTCCAGTACTTTGGCCACCTCATGCGAAGAGTTGACTCATTGGAAAAGACTCTGATGCTGGGAGGGATTGAGGGCGGGAGGAGAAGGGGACGACAGAGGATGAGATGGCTGGATGGCATCACCGACTCGATGGACGTGAGTCTGAGTGAACTCCAGGAGTTGGTGATGGACAGGGAGGCCTGGCGTGCTGCGATTCATGGGGTCGCAAAGAGTCGGACACGACTGAGCGACTGAACTGAACTGAACTGAACTGATCAAGTCAAATAATAACAAAAAATGGGAAAATTATAAAAAGGAATCAAACAACTCAAAATGGATCAAAAATACAAATTTAATAGCTAAAACTTTTAGAAGAAAATGTAGGCATAACGCTTTGTGACCTGGGATTAGGTGACAGTTTTTTAGGTGTGGCACCAAACACAAGCACCAAAAGGAAGACGTATAGAAATTGAAGTTCATCAAATTTTAAATTATTGTACTTCAAAGGATAGTATTTAAAAAAATGAAGACAACCTATAGAATGGGAGAAAATATTTTTGAATCATATTTCTGATAAGGATCTAGTATCCAGAATATATAAAGAACTCTTACAACTCAACAATAAGGAGAGAAACAGCCCACTCTTTAAAATGGCAAAAAGCTTGCATAGACATTTCTCTAAAGGAGGAATGCACATGTTCAGGAAACACAATGGTGCTTTATGAATTGTTTGGAATATGAGTTTTATCTCAGTGTTTAAAAAAAAAGAGAATCAAACAGAAATTTGAGTATTGAAAAATACAGTAACTGAAATAAAAAGCTCAGTGTGAATCAAATAGCATATTAGACAAAGCCGACTAAAGAATTAATGAATTGGAAGATAGGTTAGGAAAAAATACATACTGAAGCTGAGAACAAGAAAAGAATGGAAAATACACCCCCCGCCAAAAACAAAGAGCATAAGAGACTTGTGGGATATGATAAAGGATTATGAACCCCAAGCAGGATAAATACAAAGAAAATTACTTTTAGGTGCATTGTATTAAAATTGTTGAAAACTATGACATAGAGAAATCTTAAAAACAGCAAAGAAAAAAAAAAAGCTAACATTACTTTCAAAGGAACTTCTGGCAGCTGACTTCTCAACAGTAACAACAGGAGAAAAGAGATAGTGGAATGAAATGCTGAAAGAGAGAGATTTCAAAAATGAAGGTGAACTAGACAGTTTCAGACAAAAACCTCATAACTTCTCACCAGTAGAACCTGCACTAAAAGAAACACTGAATGGTATTTTTTTTAGGCAGAAATAACATGATCTCAGATAGAAGCATGGAGATGCAGTAAAGAGTGAGGAGAAACAGAAAGTATGTATGCGTATACACCTAAATGAATATTGACTTTAAAAAATAATCTCTTGCAGGGTTTTAAACATATGTAAAATTAATGTAAATGGGAACAATACCATCTATGTCTAGGCAGAAACTGGGAAATAGATTTAAAGAAATTCTCCAGAAAGTGGTAAGAGTGTTCATTTATTTTGCTGTTGTTGTTTAGTCTCCAGGTTGTGTCCAACTTTTTTGCAACCTCATGAACTGTAGCCCACCAGGCTCCTCTGTCCATGGGATTTCCCAGGCAGAATACTGGAGTGGGTTGCCATTTCCTTCTACAGGGATCTTCCCAACCCAGGGATGTTTGTCTCCTGCATTGGCAGGTAGATTCTTTACCCTGAGCTACCAGGGAAGCCCATTAATTTATATTAGACTTTGGCAAGTCAAGGATATATGTCATAATTTAGGGTTATCACTAAAGAAATAGTATCTCTACCAATCTAAGAGGGAAAACTAAATAAGTGAAAAATAGCCCCCAAATTGATAAGAAAGATTCTGGTAAGCAAAACTGTAGGCATACAGAACATAGCAATGGCTTCCAGGGGGTGAAGGGTGGAGGAGAGTTGGACTACAAAGAGGAAGCAAGAATGAATTTTTTGGTGAGTGATAGAACTGTTCTGTGTCTTAACTGCAGCAGGTGTTACTCATTTTGTACACTTGTCAAAACATTTAGGATAAATCAAAAAGAGTGACTTATTGATTTTTTTTCCAATGGAAGGAAAAAAGAAGATTAAAAAAAATGAGAAAAAGAGAACAGATAGCATCTAGGTGATTGGTGGATTTAAGCCTAAATGTGTCAGTAATTGCAATGAGTGTAAATAGATTCATGCAAAATAAAAAGACATTTTAAATACACAAAACTGAAGTGTATAATTGCTTATAAAAGAAAGGATATGAGGATATAGAAACAGTTAAAGAAAATGATGGAAAAAGATAGCTGTGATAAAATCAGACCAGGTAGATTTTAATGCAAAAAGAATTATTAGAGATAAAGAAGGACATTTTGTAATAATTAAAGGTTCACGTTATCAGAAAGAAGTTTATACTTAATAAGGCAACCTTAAAACATATAAATCAAAAATGGACAGAATCAAAAAGAGAGATAGACAAATCATCAACCCCAGTGGGAGGTTTAATACACCTGACTTAGTGAATGATCAAGTAACTAGACAAAAACAAACATAAAAAATCAGTAAGATATAGGAGATTTGAAAAGACAGTGAATGAACCTGTCCTAAATGATATGTATGGACCCTATGCCCAGCACCCGCAGGCAGGCAGATGTTCTTTTTTGCAAATCTGGAAAATTTATAAAGCCTGAAGTAAAGAGAAAAACTGAAGTGCTTAGGTGAGAAATCAGAGCTGGAGACTGGAAATCATGAATTCCAAACTCTGTGCGTCCTCTTTCTTACAATTCACTGACTTTTCACTGGGGATGAGGGAGGGTGCCTTCCTCCGAGGATGCAGATGTTTTTAACTGTGAGCTGGCAGGCGTGGCTGCGAGTGTGGACACAGTGTGGACAGAGACTAAGGGGTGCGGACTGCCGCTGTCAATGAGGAGAGCTGTCCTCACTCAGAGCTCCACCCAGCCCCAAGGAAATGCTTCCTGATCTTCTGCCAGTGAGGACTCTGTCTCCCAGAGCTGGCTTTATGCTCCTGTCAGGTCTGACTCTGGCACCTGAAGTGTCAAGAAGATGCTCTCTTCCTAAGGAAACCTGCTGCTCCCCTTTTACTCCCTGGACAGTGGGACTCTAAGGCCATTCCAGAAGTATGGGAACGACACAGATCCCTCAGTGAACTGACTTTGCTGCCAGGCTCCTCTTTAAATTGTCTCATCAGCGATTTCCCCAGTGCCCCAGGCATTTCCTGTAGGGTGCTGCTGACTGCTCTACTTCCCACCAGGCTGCCCTGCATGCCATGTTCATGCTGCCGACTTTCAGACGGGTTCTAATAACCCCTATTCTCCCAATCTCCTCCCAGTCATCTGGGAGCCCAGGGGTATTCTTCCTATCCCCCAGCTCCTGGAATTCCTTACTGTAGGCATGTGCTTTCATCCACTTACCAGTCTGGCTTTTCTCCACCTTTCTTACTGAGGGCCAACCCATTGTTTTTTCTCCAGAGTTCATTTTACAGCTGCTGAGAGATTTGTGTTCTCATGTTGCTTGTTTGCCTTTGCGTCTTTTGTCCCCTGTGGACCGATCTATACAATGATGCCATGGTCATCAAGACACCACTTCTATGCCTTTAGTGTCCTGCCTGGGGGATGGGATGATCACTCACCTTCAACATGACCTCAAGGAGTCCTTTAGCACTGGAGATCAGGACCTAAAGACACCATTCCACTCCCTCAGATCATTATCCTGAAGCGTTAAAGATGGAAATTTGCCAAGAGAAGGATCACAGTGATGGTTTAAGAAATGAAGCCTTGGACTTGTCTCTTTCCTTTTAAAGGATATTACTTTCAGCTTATTTTCTTAGTATTCAATTCAGTTTAGTCACTCAGTCGTGTCCGACTCTGCAACCCCACGGACTGCAGCACGCCAAGCTTCCCTGTCCATCGCCAACTCCCAGAGCTTGCTCAAACTCGTCTAATTGATGATGCCATCCAACCACCTCATCCTCTGTCATCCCCCTCTCCTGCTGCCTTCACTCTTTCCCCACATCAGGGTCTTTTCCAGTGAGTCAGTTCTTCGCATCATGTGGCCAAAGTACTGGAGTTTCAGCTTCAGCATCAGTCCTTCCAATGGATATTTAGGACTGATTTCCTTTAGGATTGGCTGGTTGGATCTCCTTGCAGTCCAAGGGACTCTCAAGAGTCTTCTTCAAAAACACAGTTCAAAAGCATCAATTCTTTGGCACTCAGCTTTCTTTATAGTCCAACTCTCACATCCATACATGACTACTGGAGAAACCATAGCCTTGGCTTGACAGACCTTTGTTGGCAAAGTAATGTCTCTGCTTAATATTACTTACTATTCTAAATTTTTACTTACTATTCTAATTTCTTAGCATCGTCCATTCCAAGATTAAAACATCCATGGAAGGACATTCCAGTTGCTATAGGGTTGTGGTTTATGAATACACTGCATCATTCCAAGGTCTTGGGAGAGCAGAGGGCCTTCAGTCTCTTCCTGTCCCCCGCCTCCACCCCACCCCTGCCTTAGTCCAGTGGGACTCAGCCTTGTCTGAATCAGATGTTTCCCTGACAGGAGGCTCCAGTCTGTTGTAACAGAGCACAGCAAGTATCCATGGCAGGAAGAAACTGAATCCATAGAGTTCACTGTCATAGCAAAGAATGGATTTTCTCCCAGGGCCTACTAGCATTACTGTGGATTATTAAGTCTGACTACTCATACATTCCAGAACTTCTGGGAAAGCCTTAAGGAAATGGCTTTCAGAAACAAGTGCCCTAGAGGAGAACACTCTTGGATTTCGTTAAACCAGAATTTAGTAATGGGCGTTCTTTGTCTTCTGACCTAGGCAGCAGGGATTGTCCTACCTTTAGACATTTAATTTATGACCCCAATTGAACTAAGTCCCAGTTGGACATCTGAGAAGGATCTTTTCTGTTTAATCTACCTAAAGAGATAGAAAATAAATCTATCCTTTTTACTTTGCTTCTACAACCACTGACCCCCACCCCCACCAATTTCTTCCTTTTTGCTGAACACCTACTCCTCCTCCCCTGTAGGAAAATTGCTTATTTCTTGCAGAGTTATTATTACTATTGTTATTAGTGAAACTGGGGAGGGGAATAGATTGTGCAGCAGCAGTATAAGAAAAGACAAAAATTCTTCTTCCCTGTGTTTGATAGAGCCTCTCTATTGGAGGGATTTAGCTACAGTCCTGCCTGGGGAGTAGCTTCTGTGAAAGCATGATGTGTAAGTCTAAAATTTTATCTAATTGATTCAGCAACTGGTTATCTTACTGGCTACTATGTACAAAGCAGTGGGCTGGGCACCATGGAAGACAGAAATAGGGTTTAAAGTTATAGTCTGTGTCTTTCATTAGCTTTAGGTGGTTTCATATTTTAGTAGCTTTGGGATTTTTTTAAGATTAAGTTCTTTAGATAAATAGGAATCTAATTGAGAAACCAGGTGTATTTCAAAAGGCAAATTCTGAGATGGATAATGTGGCTCAGACTGTGTCAGGCTTCTGACATTTTCTTTTAAAATATGACTCTTGTTACAGAGAGAATTTAACTATGCTCATCTACTTCTGAGTGAAGGAGAACCTGGTGAGTTTTTAGTTTGTATAATGCTGAGAAGCTCAAGGGATTCTTTAAAAATGAAATGTGACTGCTTTGGGGGTCACTTATACTGATGCAATATCTTTACAACTGGAAATACCTATCCGTAACTTAGAAAGGCAAATTCAAAGAAAAGTTTTGCTATGTAATAGCAAGATTTTTTGAAATCACATTTCTGTTTCTAGCAAGCTAACTTGCTAGAGTTTGCTCTGGAGTTAGGTCAAGTGTGAGGAAACCTCTTGGCTAAGATAGAAAAAAAAAATTCATCTTGAACTAGAAAACTAAGATAAGAATTCCATCTCTAGTAATGCTTTTGAGACTGGAAGAGCTGCATTCTCGTAGGCTCAGACATCAGCTTAATGTCCATCTTTCTCAGTAGACTGTAAACTTTTAAACTGTTTTGCACACGGCTGTGTGTGCATGCTCAGTCACTCATTCGTGTCCAACTCTTTGCAACCCCGTGGACTGCAGCACGCCATGCTCCTCTGTCCATGGGATTTTCCAAGCAGGAATACTGAAGTGGGTTGCCATTTCCTCCTCCGGAGGACCTTCCTGACCCAGGGATCAAATCCATGTCTCCTGCGCCGCCTGCATTGGCAGGCGGATTCTTTTATCCCTGAGCCACCAGGGAAGCTCAGTATACTGCTGTACTTCCAGGTAAACCACAAGTTCCTGACACATAATAGATGTCCTATAAATATTTGCCAATGGATTCTTAGAGATCACTCCTTAAAATCCAGCATTTCCCACCTTGCCAGCAGCTAGTAATTAACCTTCTTCAAAGCATGTAACTAGCCAACTTGAGGGCCAAGTTACATAGCACTTATCTTGGTTGGTGGGCTTCTGCTGCCACAATTTGTGGGTCTAGTCTTTTTAAACCTGTGTATAATGACTCATTGATTAATTGTAAAATGAATTTAGTAAATTATGATTAGCATTAAAAACTTGAAAAGAGAAAAGAATAAGAAATATCAGAATGCACTGCACATAAAAAATTATTTTTAGTGTAGACACACACACATTATACTGGATTACAATTTTTTTACTGTGTTTTTAGAAATCCTGTTCTACTCTGTCTTCAGAAGGTAGAAGAACTTCAGGGTGTTTCTTTCACGGCAGCTCCTAGCCTCCCTCTCTATATGTCTTGCAATTCGGTATATTTGTATTTTTATGCTACCGTGGGGTCTCCAGAGTATTGTCAAAGCACGGCCTTGCTACAGCCACCATGTGGTATCTTAGTCACCGAGTAAAGGCTGGGTAGAAAGTGTCCCGCCGCACAGCCGCAAGTGGTGTGGCCACAGGGAAATCTAGAAGTCACTCCTGAGCTCTGACCAGATCCCCCACCCTGCACGCCCACTGCCGCATCCTGCACCACCTGTTTTGATGGGCTGAGTTGGGTTGGGGAGAGGCCAGACACAGCGCCCACTGTCAGCCAGCGCTGGCCCTGCCGCTGCACAGCCACTGCTTTTAGCCCTGTCCTCCCCTCGGAAACATTTCAGGCATAGCTCTAGCTCTTGAAATTTGGCCACTTTGAAGTAGTGAGCCCCAGTGCCCCTGAAACTGCCACTGCCCATCTGGTGACACCTCTCTTGCTGCCAGAGCTTTGTCTAGGGTTCGTGTCTCTTTCTTCTGAAATCTGTTCATGTAAATTCAGTTTCACATTTTTTTAACAATCAGTCTCAGAAATATCTTTTGGGTAGAGAGGAGGGTAGCCCTGGTGGAGGGAGCTGTATGCCCTTGAAAATTCGATTCTTTCTTGGAAATCTGCTGACACAAGCTAATCAGCAAAGAACTGAATGACCCTACTGTTTCTACCTGCTGACAGGCTCAGCCTTGAGACAGGGCTGAAATTAGCTCTCACCACATGGCGGAGACATGCCTTCCTCTTTTTCTCTTTCATACAAATAAGGGGTAATTTGGTGCCTATCAAATAATAGAGCTTTGTAGTATAGGTTGAGAGCCAGTAAGCCGCAGCCCCTCCTCCCCAACTTGCCAAGCCACGTGGGTGCTGAGTAAGTACATAGAGAGTCAGGTAACCTCCCTGATGAGGACTGGTTTGAAAACACTTTCCTAATCAGTGTTCTTTGGGAGGTGCTCACATAAGGCCCATCCCAGCTCAGGGACGCGTATTGCTCCAAAGCTGAGGGACCAGTGTCCCACCAGCCCAGCCCATCCCATGTTTCCTTATATTTCTGCAGCTGTATCCTTGCTGTGGGTGAGGAGCTTTCAGAACTTGCTGGTCTTGGGGAAACAAGGCTGTGTGTTTCGGTTCTGTTGTCCAGTGCTGTTATCTGTTGGAGGACTCCCTGCCCATGTTGTAAGCACACAGCTGGCAGGCCCTGTTGCAATCTCGCTGCCTTCCGATCAGCCCCGCCCCGGCAGCAGGCAGGCAGGGGAGAGCCTGGGAAACACGCGGCCAAACAGTTGTGGTGAGTGTCAAAATAAAAGCCCCTGCCTGGGCACACCAGGGCCCTACCCCCAGAGAACCAGCGTTGTTCACTGTGCCCCATCTCTCGTCTAAATTTAGGCATCTTCTCTTTTTTTCCAGGCAAAGATTACTATGCAAACATTTAAGAGAAAAACTTTGCCCAAAGTCATTTTTCCCCTCGACTTCTATTTGGTTTCCTGCGATGTTTAGATGACTCATTCTCTTCCAAGAAATTTTAAAGAAAAGAGATGCAGGCTGTGTGATAGCGCACAAAGCCTGCTCTGTAGGCTCTCTCTCTTCCCTGCCTCGGCGGAGCCCCTTGCTGTTTTTCATAGGAAACGGAAAGGCCCCACAGTCTACATTGTCACGGCCTCACCAGGCCCTGTTGTTCCCAGGAATAAATGTCCCCCTTGTCTTTGGGTGGGGCCCCCTTGGAGCTTCCCCGTTCTGACAACCGCTCCGCGGCGGACGCCAGCACGGAAGCCCTTTTCGGGTGGCCGGGGCCACGCTGGCCCCTAGAGGCACACAGCTAAGGTTTCGGAAATGGAGAACGGTGGCCTTTTATCATCTGTGAAAGGAGAGGTACAGGCTATTTCCTGCCTCTCCCCTCGAGTCAGAATGGCTCCCGATGGTGGGGGGCTTTCTCATAACTGTAACCCTGCTAGCAACACGTGTGTTCCCCGCCCAGCCCGCAGCCAGAAGCAGAGTAAGTCAGGATCACTTCAGCAGCCTGTTCAAATAAACAGGGATAATAGTTGAGTCGGTCCTTTTCCAACTAATCAGTACAGGAAAGGAAACATCTGCCTGGGCTTAATTGCTGTTCTATTGGTCATGCTTTTTCTCCTCTCCCCGTCCCATCTCCTGTGGAGGGCTAGGTTATTTAAGTCATGGGTCGGCAGCAGGGTAGAGGAATGGGAGCCTTATCCTGGAATGTCTGCCATCGAAACACCAGGAGGTGTAGGGGAGGCTGGGAGGCGAGCAGGGGGAGCTGGCCTGGAGGCCGGAGGGCAGGGCCTTTGCAAGTGATATTCGTGGTCACTTCCTGGCCTGTTGCTGACTCTGGGACTGCTGGGTGAGTCATTTCGCCTCACTTCACCTCCTTGGAGCCCTGCTACTTCCATGGAGCTCAGCTCTGCTCGTGATGGGAATCCTAGATGAAAGGCGTTTCCTCTTGTGGCTTCTTCCAGCGGTTGAGGGCATTGAGCGAGAGTTATTTGGGGATAGTAAATTTAAGGTTGGCAAGCTACTCCTGAAGCCATCCATTTTGTAAAGCATCTCGGTCCCTGAGGAAAGGCTGCTCATTATCTTCTACTCTATGGAGGAAGGCCAACCCACTGTCCACTGAAGTGGCCGATGTTGGAATCTAACGTGGACTCGAAGCTAGGCAAGAGATCGTGAAAAATTATGGAATGGCAGAAGTTGGGAAAGAACTTAGGGATGTTTAAGCCAAAAACTTTCAATCTTTGGAAAGAAAAACAGAAGTCCAGAGAGGTGACCAGGTTGTCCAAAGTTATCTTCTTGATGGTGGAGGAGCTAGAAATAGAAGAGTCTCATGATTGCTAATCCAGGGCTCCCTCCATCCCTCTCCACACTACCAAGTGTAAAAATTCATGTCTGCTCACGACAAAGGTCACACATGGGTTATATCCATAATTAATTCCATAATAGAAAAGTGGCAAAGTCTAAAAGAAAAGTGAAAATGACTGCTAAGCATGTAAGAAAAATGTTTAGGCTCACTAGAATCAAAGGGCTGCAGATTAAAAGAGGATACCATGTAGAATTTTCAAGATAAAGTAAAAGAACATTCTTATATGCTTCTGGTGGTATTTTAAATGGGTATAGTTTTTCCCAAGGGCAATTTAATGGTGTAAGTTAGCAGTCTTTGACTCAGCAAGGTTACTTCTAGGAGAAAATAATCAGGGTGTTTATGTAAATTATATACAAAGTAATTAAATGCAGCATATTTTATTATAAAAATTGGTATGCAAAGTTAATGTGCAAGAGTATAGGAACTACATCAATATAATCTTATTATAATGCTATGGAAGAATAATATATAGGGGAATATTCACAGCTTATGTCTAAGTGGATAAGTTACAGTGTGTATAATGCAATCCAAATTCCATAAACATTGTAGAGAGAAAAATGTATAACAAACCTGAAGTGGTGATTTCTTAGGAGTAGGAATTAAGGGTTGCATTTTCTTTTTTGAGATTTTCTACAGTTTTCTTATTTATTGCCATAAATGTATATATTCCTTTTGTAATCAGAAAAAAATATTTTTAAAGTCATACATCTTGAAAAAAAGCAAAATCTTAAATAATTATGTCTGGCATGGAGGATGTCTTCCTTTCTTTGCGTGGGAGCTGAGGTTTCCCAGGGAGTAGTATTATACCATCTATTAGAAGGGTGTTGTTGTTATCTAATTTTTAGTAGGAAAGACCTAGGAGCTGGCAGAAGATAAAACCAGGGCTTTCCCTCTCAATAACCCGGTGATGCCAGTCAGTTTTATGTTTCTGCTCTCATAGGCTTTGCATAAACATTCAGTATCAAAGGCATGGCTCTAATTTCCCTCCTGCTTCCTTATTCTTTATTTCTGCCCTTCTCCCCATTTAGTTAGATGCCAGCCCTGGGCAGCAGCAACAAAGAATCTCAGAGTTAACCACTGCTTAAGGTTAACCTGTTGGAGACTCTTAATGTGTATTGTGAACTTCCCTTGTGGCTCAGCTGGTAGAGAATCTGCCTGCAATACAGGAGACCTGGATTTGATCCCTGGGTTGGGAAGAGCTCCTGAAGAAGGGAAAGGCTGCCCACTCCAATATTCTGGCCTGGAGAATTCCATGGACTACAGTCCATGGGGTCGCAAAGAGTCGGACACGTCTAAGCGACTTTCACTTTCAGTGTGTATTATCAGTCTCAAGTAACACTAGCAACCAGTCATGACTGACATACCACTGCCCTGGGAGTCTGGTGTTTCTACCAATAAAGCAATTAAGAGGCATAACTTCTTTTTGCTTGGAGGTTCCTATTTAGTCAGGTACTTTGAAGTCCTTGGATATTTTATCTATATACACACGTCTATCTCATCCTATTTCACATCTTACTTTGCTCCACAATCGTCAGGAATGCCTGACTATAAGGATTCAAAAAACCTCGTCCCACCTAACTATTGCTAAGTAGGTTGTAGCTTTCAGACCTTCTCTTTGGCAGCCAATTGAAAAATCAAAGGCTACAACCCATTTTCCCTCCACACGATTGCCTTTGCTAGACTCTCAAAGGGGCGCATTTCATTTTATTAAAACTCTTTGAGTAATCCGACCATAATTTGGCCTGATCGGAGTGGTTATCTGATTTGCTGGGTTAAATAATGGGCCTTAATTGAGTCTGTGTTATTTGTGGAGTCGGTGCTGCTCTTGCCTTTGTTGCCTCCTCCTCCTTCCTTCTGTTTCCCAGTTAACCTTCATTCTTCTTTCTTTGCAGAGTAAAGAAGTCGGCCAGCAGCTCCAAGATGATCTGATGAAGGTCCTGAATGAGCTCTACTCGGTAAATCAGCTGGGTTGCTTGGCTCTTTCACAAGCAGAGGGAAGCAGCATTTGGCAGCTTACGGCCATAGTCACGTCAGCAACAGAGCTGAGCTGAGGTTGAGGACAGTGCATGGTCCCCACTGGGGATGACTTCACCCATCTCTTCTTGCACTCTTATTTTCAAACTGGATTGAGCCCAAAAACACTTTCTCAAAATAGGATCCCTTCTTTAGTTATGCAGGCTAACTCTGGCTTCTTTGGGGGCTTAATCACCAGAGACCAGCCAAGGTCTAGGTCACCAGCACAACTGACCCTCATGAATAGCAAACGAGGGACCCCGAACCTAATAGTAAGGAACTTAGTTTACATTGCTATTGCTCTTTGAATAGTACACACCCTGTTGGAAAGGAACTGTTGTTCAGAGTTTTGCGTCAGTTCTCGGATTCATCTCCTGGTTTGAGATCAGAGCGAGCGCTCTAGAGGGAAGCAGAGTCCTCAATGCCCTTAACATAAGGGACCAGTTCAAGCAGAGAGAGCTTTGCATCGACTCCCTGGGGTTTTGTAAAGGCCACACCTCAGTGATGGGCCAGGCTTTGGGTTTGGTGGAGAAAACACAGTCTGTTCTGGAGTGACCGGCACTGCAGGCTCATGATATCTGTGACGGACGCGTGTTTCTTCAGGCGCAGGGAGGTGGTGGGGCTGGTTTTGTTTCTAGTCATGCTTTGTAATTAAAACAAACATGCACACCAAAGAAATTCCTGCTGCCGTACAGGGACTATTCCTATTGTGCAGCTAACACCTTTCAGGGCCCCTTCTCCAGCTGGGTTGTGCCAGGCCTTTGTGTCATTCTCCAGGGTTGCCCCATCCTGTTTTGGAGGCAAAATTAATTTCCTGTGTTTACTTGCTTATTCACTACAGGTTTTTTTTTTTTTTAATTCACAGGAAGACAGGCAGTGGCGACACGTATCACAGGCATTTGGGATCAGAGAATTCCATGTTCTTGATCCAAAAGCCGAGGTGTGGCCACGCTGTCAGGGCAACTGTTAAGCAAGTAAATAGGGTAGAGTGGTCATCAGTTTTGTCTCCAGTGACACTCAGTTTGTTTGCAGTTTCTGCTCTGTGACGCTTCTGCTCTGAAGCCAAGTCGATAGATGGTTCCCTTTGGTTCAGTTCCCAAGTCTTCATTTCTTTCAAATGAAGTTAAGCCTTTTTAAAAATAGAAGCATGTTCATGAACCATGTTCAGACTGGATGAGTTTCCTGAACCCCCCTGGTCTCTTTAATGCTTTACTTCTGCTCTTTATTTTTAGAGCATCTTCTAGGCACCATGAAGAGCTATTACTCAATTCACCAGGATAGAAAATGACATGTGTAGTCACTGCATGAATCCTTTCATTTTCCCGTAAGCATCTTGGGTCTCTGCTGTTGCCCTTTCTAGGGAGGAGCAGGGTGGATAATCAGCAAGCCCCAAACCAATTTGAATCCAGGATGCTGTTTCTGCAGAGGACCTGGAGGCAGCAGAGGAAAAGCAGCGTCTAGGGATCTGTTAGCTTTACTCTGCATCCTGGATCTCCTAATGTACCATGATTTTTTTTAAAAATAAATAAGTGAAAAGGCATAATATGTTTTGGTGTAAGAAAGAAAACCCTGGAACTCACTGCTCTGGTCTGAGGAGGGCCAAGGTGGCGCTTGCAGCTGTAGTCGTCAGGCAGTCCAGTATTGATTAGTGCTCCCTGGCCACCGAGAGGCCACAGTCAACACAGAGCATAAGGTCCTCCCACTGGTGTGCAAACCAAGAATTGGCTGGGCATGGTGTCCCCTTCCATTAGGTGAGTTGGCACACACCCTTATAATCTGTTTAAGGCCAGTAGACAGTAGGAAGAGAGAAATGAGCAGAGATGGAAAGTTCCAGGGAAGGCAAAACAGTCTAGTGCAGGGATTCTCAATCAGGGGGATTTTTCAGGCAAGGGGACACTTGGAAATGTCTGCAGACATTTGTGACTGTCACAACTGGAGTAGGAGGTGCTGGAAGTCAGAATGCAACTGAAATCTTATGATGTGCAGGACAGGTCCCCACAACCAAGACCTGTCTGGCCTAAAATGGTCAATAGTACCAAGATTGAAAACCCCTGTTCTAATGACTAGCGTTTCCTGAATTAGGCAACCCAGATCCTACCTGGGCTCCACCAGCTGTATGATCTTAGGGGGTACTCCTGACCTCTTGAGCCCGATCTCCACATATTCCATGTGCTGGTGTCTCCCATTTCCTGGGGGAGTGGGGGATTTGGGGAAATCATGCTTCATGAAATATCAGACTACAGTTAAGGGTCAGATGAGTTTGCAGATTGTTGGCCATTAGAAAGTTCAAAGAATAGAAGTATAAGTTTTTTCTTCTGGAGTGTAAAATAAGTATAGGACTGGTCTGAGTAAGGTACCATGGCATTAGGGTGACTGACTATCTCGGTTTGCCTGGGACTGAAGCCTTTCCTGGGACATGAGACTTTCAGTGCTGAGCCTAGGAAAGTCCTGAGTAAGCCAGGGTGATTGTCACCCTACATGACAGTGGTTTCAAGCAGGAGCTTGGGACTTTTGTATGCTGGCTCCAGGAGATACTTGTTGTACACTTTCTCTCTGTCTGTCTCTCTCCCCCTCAGAGGAGTTAAGACAAAAACAAGAAAGGACTTTTTGTAAGGAACTTTCCCCTCGTTTGATCTTCGGATAAGCAGTCCAAGTTATTTGCAAGCATGGGATGAAGGAAACCAAGGATGTAAAGGAACCCGGCATATTCAGCGCTCCTCTTTCCTTGTATCTGTCCTTAATGCCCACAAATACCTCTTTTGTGGAGACTGATTACCTTTGGGTTGAGAATTTAGATATTTTTGAATCTTGGTAATCTAAGGGGCAGGACCCAGGTGTTCCCAAATAAAGATGCCTCTGGGCAAGAGGCCCAGATGCTCACCATCAGTGGCCAGCTGCCTTTCTACACCTTCCTCTTTTCTGCCTGAAGGGCCTTTGATTTTCCTGACTTGGCACTTTGTGCCAGAGGCCGCTTGCCACAGCTGCTCTCAGAGAGCAATCCCAGGGAGCATTCTCCTCCACGTGCTCTTTACCCCCTAACGGACCGGCTGGTTTGTAGGCCATGGTATCAGTGGTTTTCATTTTCTGAGTGATGAATCAGGAATGCCTTTGAAGTCAGAGCACACTGCTTCCCAAAGAACTCCAGAATTCTCTACCTCAGTTATACTCCGAGGCTGTATCTGGAAAAGCCCAACCAGCTCCCACAGGACGTGAAGGCGGGGACACGGAAGGCACACGGACTGGCTGAGCAGGAAGAGCCAGCGAAGCCCTAGAACTGAGAAAGAAAGACGAGGTGTGGGGACATTAAAAAAAGCTGTTGTCGCCCCACAGGTTTCAAGCTCCTGTACTACCCATGAATATATATCCCCTTGATTTGGTGTGGCAGCTGTCTGCAGAGCCACTTCAGACTGGAATTTAGCACCTGCTTCCTTGGAACAATGTCAGTTAATAGTCCCCAGCACTTGGCACTAGGGATACAAAGACATATAAGAGATGTCCTTGAACTCGAGGCAGTAATTTTAACATGAGACAGCAAAGTAAAGCGGTAAGGAAAAGGTGAGGTGATGACTCTTTCACGTGCATACGCAGAAGAAGGGCGTGAAGTCAGGCTCCTTGGAGAGAGGTTTGAATTAAATCCTAATTGCCAAGGGCTCTTTTATTGTTCTCTAAATGCTCCTTTTTGGTTGCGTCCTGCTCTTGTTTCGTGATGTATTGTCTTTTCATTTCTCAGTGATCTCGCTAGGGATATTATTGATGGATGGATTTTGAAGTTTTCTTCTTTCTGTATACTTTCTGTTTTCTCCCAAATTGTCTGTTTTGGTCTTGGTCTTTCCCATTAGATATTTTCCTTAAACGTCTGGTAATCTTCAGTTGCCTGCTCATATTTTAAAGTGAGACACTAAATGGTGCTTGAAAGCTCTGTGTCAACTGCGGTCTTTACTGTAGGGTGATCTGACTGGACTGTGTCCTTGGGAAAGCCCTGATGTCAGTACTTGTAGGTCTTTTGTATCAGGTGAGCAGTTTCCCCATATAAGGCTTTTCTGATCTCCTACCTATATCTAGGGTCTGAGTTGTGAAGAGGCCATCTCAACATTCAGTATAGAATTTTCCTGTTTTAGTTTCAGTAGCCCTATCCTCAGCTGGGCCAGCTGTCCCCAGACATAGACCCTCCCTAAGGAAATAAACCTCTAGTCCTCCCAGCAGAGGGGCAGGGGAGGTCTGGAAGCCTGATTGTTCTCGGGCGCTCAGTACTTTTTGTTCTTAGCCCCACCTTCATCCCACTTCCATTGATTCCTCTGAGGGTTTCTGTGATTTCAGTCTGGTTGCTTCTTGCCTCTCTACTTTCCATCGTCTGCTTTCATTCTTTTTCTTAGTTTATAACTAAAAAATAACATAAAAACTCTTTTCTGTTATTTTGGTATGGCTTGGGGAGGGAGCAGAATTAAAGACACGAATTCAGTATTTCGTTTTTCAAAGTAAAGTGAATTCCTTTGTAGAACTGAGAATTTAGACTTCAGGATTTTCCCCTTAGTTTGTATTTGCTTCACTATATATATTTCTCCAACTCCTATCTTGAGCTCCCTATTTCTCCAAAAATTTTTTTTTTTTTACAATTATTCAAGCTGTATCCTTAGTTTCCCCTTGAGTTGAAGGGCCCTAGTTACACTTCTGTATTTGCACAGAGGAGAGACTCAGTCATCTGGGCAACGACATCAACTGTAAATCTACCACTGTGCCCATAACATATTTCCTAACTGTGGAGAAGAAAGAAAAGAAGTGGTACTTACCCTTAGGAATTTATAGTTTCTTAGACGAGGTAGTGTTTTCCTCTTTTAAAGTGAGTTCTTTAAGTTCTCTAGGGGAAAGGAGTAATATGCGTTGTTAATTCTTATTATTTCATTTGTTGTCCTGGTGGCCTTTGACCTCCCCCTTTCGTTTGGTCCTTCATGTTCATTAACAGCATTTCCTCTTTATTTATTACACATCTTCATGGAATAAAAAGTCACTTTCTTAAAATCAACTCACTTTCATAATGGTTCACTCAAACTTTTGAATCCCTTAGTCACATTCAGATGAAAAGAGAAAAAGGAGCCTCCTCTCTACCCTTCTTCAGCTATGATAGCAGCTGCCTATTTCTTGCTTCTTAGTCAATCTGGAAACCTGGAAGACAAATTACTTAGGAAGGTTTTTGATGCTGTCAGATGCTAATATTGCTTCTCCTATGTAGAGAATAGACAGAGTAGATCTTATACTTAAGGGAAGTGTCAGGTTCAGAATAAGGTGGAGCTGATTTTAAACAATCTCCATCGAAAGTGAGACATCATTTAATGTCTAAAGCACTTTGATTTTGTCAGTATCCCAATAGTCTGTACGCCTTCCTCCACCTCCAGCTAAGGGAGGAGTATCCGTACCCACGAAATTCCTCTAACCCAGCATTTCTCAGCCTTGGAATCATGGACATTTGGGGCTAGGTAAAACTGTGACAATGAAAAATCTCTCTAGGAAATGTTCCCCCGGGGGCCAAATTAGCCCCCATTTGAGACTACGGCTCTAACTCAACACTGATAAGGAAACCAGGTTCTCTTTTTAAGCTTCTCTTGACTCAGTTTAGCCTTTCTTCCCAACTAATCCAGCCGTGGCCCATGCAGAAGGGAGACACTGGTGCTCAGTGACTAAGGACATGAAATTTGTGGCCTGACAAACCTGGGTTTAAATCCTGACTCTGATTTATTTACTAGCTGTGTGGATGTGAGAGTTAATCTCTTTGAGCCTCAGTTTCCCCATCTTTAAAAATGGAAATAATAGCACGTCCTTCACAGACTGGTTGTGAACGTTAAATGAGGCGACGTACATCAGGCCTCTGACACACAGCATTGACCAAGTGATCGAGATTATCATTATTACGCCCTGGCCCTCCTCTGTTTTCAGTCCCTGCTCTCACACACGCATACACCCCAGCTCCTACACTCTCTGATTCTCCCACTTGTGGCATCAGAATGTCAGCACACTTGAACTTGGTTTGTCATCAAGCATTTTGAATTTCCAAATAGAAGCAGAGGCTCGCTGTGTGGAAACAGAGAGCTCCAGCAGGGAGGTGCAGACACCTGGTGGCTGGAAGTAGTGTTTGGGAGGAAATGAAGGCAGGTCCCAGGCTTCCCAGCCTCCTCTTTAGGAAAAGGGACTAGACTTTCAAACCGTTGCTGTGATGAAAAACGTGAAAGTTGTATCTTCTCCTTTGACAGTACGTCCTTCCTTTGGCAACTCCAGTTTCACCTGATATGGATTCCTTCTTAGGCTCTTCCCTGAATTTTTCTGCAGGTTTGCAGTCTTGGGGCTGTTGTCTAGACCACAGGATTGCCACAAGAATGAAAAAATGCATGCATAGCATGTGGCGCATAGTCAGGGAAGTACACTCAGTGCTCAGTAAATGGTGGCCGCCCTGTTCTTGCTGTGAGAGCGGGCCAGGCAGACCCCCAGGACACAGGCCAGTAGAAAGGAGGTGTGGAGCTGTTCCGCTTCCCCGTTTCATATCTGAAAGTCCCCAAGCGTGGGCTGCTCTGCGGGCTGTGCTGCCCTCTTCAGGGTCCCAGCCAGCCCAGGAAAGCTTTGCTCTCAGGGTCTGAGTGCTGATGTTTCCTATCTTGGTCTTGTGAGATGACTAGTAACGGAAATTACCCATATAAAGTAAAAATGCTCACAAACGTTCATAAATAGGAGTGAATGATTCCTGTGGAATCCTGTGGATTCCACAATCCTATGGTGGAAGACATAAAGTCATTTAGACAATAAGACATGTTGGCTCAGTTCAAATATTGCTTTCCTGTGGTTTGGAGTGGTCTTTAATATAGGAAGTTTGCTGAACCAAACACGTATGAATTTTGCCCTTAAGGGTATGAGAATACTGCTCATGGAGGAGAGGTCCAGCTGAGTCTCTTAGCCCGTAAAGCAAAGAGTTGACCCCACTGGCTTGACCTCTAGGGGTGGGGGTGGGGGTGTCTTGCAGGTCATGAAGACATATCACATGTACAATGCCGACAGCATCAGTGCTCAGAGCAAGCTAAAGGAGGCGGAGAAGCAGGAGGAGAAGCAAATTGGAAAATCCGTGAAGCAAGAGGACCGGCAGGCCCCACGCTCCCCTGACTCCACATCCAACGTCCGCATTGAGGAGAAGCATGTCCGGAGGAGCTCGGTGAAAAAGATCGAGAAGATGAAGGAGAAGGTGTGTAGTAGGCTCTGGGGAGGAACACCGTGGAAGTCGGGACTGACAGGAGATTTCCAGTATGCCCTGCAGAGAGCAGAGCAAGGAAGCTCTGGGTTCCTTTAGTGCCTGGTGACCTTGCAGTCTGCCCTGTAAGAAGTCCTAGTTATTGGAAGAACCTGGGCATCTGTAGCAGACCAACAAGAAACAGTAGTCGCCTTTCCCAAGCCTGGGAGGGGAACTGTAGACCTAGGGTTTGGCTTCGGATGTCAGGCGTTCAGAGGCAGGTATAATGACGCTCCTTCAGGGTGGCGGTGCAGGGGTGGAGGATGGAATTCACAGATAGAACCAAAGTGGGACACACGTCTAAAGTAGGAGCCTCACTAACCTTTCCGGGGCTGTTCTACATTATGCCCTTGAATCTCATTACACAGAATTAGAACCCAATTTAAGGCAGGCGCGCATAGGGAGTGGCAGCACAGTTGTGGCTCTTGAATGTACTGTGCTTTTCATCTTTTAGAGAACAGTCTCCCCTCTTAAAAAAAATGGAAAAGTTAAAATGAACTTCTGTTCTCTTTTCAGCGCCAAGCCAAGTACACGGAGAACAAGCTGAAGGCCATTAAAGCCCGGAATGAGTACTTACTGGCCTTGGAAGCCACCAATGCATCTGTCTTCAAGTACTACATCCACGACCTGTCTGACCTTATTGATGTAAGTGCTTAAAGCCAAAGGTGCAAGGGTACGAGGGACACGAGGGTCCCTTCTCCTGATTTTGAAGGTCTGGTCAGGAGTCCCCCAGTTCTGTTGCTCAGGCACCTTAGAGCGTTTTGAGGACACTCATGGACATGGTAGCCATGACGCCTCTGGGGCTTGCCACGTACCAGGCATCAGGAGAAGCATTTCACACTTCCTTTCATTCGGTCCTCCCTAGAATCCTGGGAGGAAAGCGCTACTACCTCCATTGTCGCATATTTAAATTCAGAGCGTTTAGAGGACTTTACCCAGAGTGAGCTAATCAATGACAGAGGCAAAACTGGTACCTAGGTCTGATTAGTAAACCCAGGCTCACAACCACTGTGCACTTGTGTGTCCCAGGAAATATTCCCTTAGATCAGCTACTTGCCCATAGAACTGAGTGCCAAGAGCTAAAGGCTTACAATGTCATACCTTATTAGTTTATATAGCTCTTAAGTATTATCTCATTTAATTGTCATGTCACTCTTCTGGGTCAATATTGCAATCTTCAATTTGTAGATAAGGAAATCTAGGTAGGGGGTCGAAAGAGTTCCTGCCCAAAGTTAAACTGCAAATTAGAGTCCCGGTCAGGAAGGCACCCAGATGCCCCTGACCTCTGGCTCATACTCACTGATGTGATACACAGATGATGAGAGATCGGAATCTCAGGCGTGTGCGTTTTGCATGGGGCAGACACAGGGATAAGGGTTTGTCTCTGGCCTTACGGGTCGGCCTTGGTTTGGTTTCTGCTGCTGCTTCTCCTTCAGAGGAGCCTGGTAGGCTGCAGTCCATGGGATCGTAGAGTCGTACACAATTGAGCAACTTCACGTCTTCACTGCTTCTCCTTAGACCTTATAGTTAGGTCTTGCAATGGCTCTCACCTGCAGACAGCAGCCAGGGCCAGGTCTAAGCCAGTCCTGACTGCAGCTGCTTAAGTACCCCTGCCTCGCCCTCCCGTATCAGAGTGAGGGGCCTGGAGCCATCCAGCTCAGCCCCAGCCTCATCCTCCCAGTCTCCAGGGCCTCAGGCAGAGCCTGGAGGTCTCCTCGCAGAGGTCTGGTATGTGTCAGCAGGCAGAAACTGAGTTTTGTGAGCCTCTGGCCGGACCTCACATACTTGCCTGTCTACCTTGGTTTCTCTGCAAACGGACCTGCCACATTTCACCATGTTGTGTGTGGTTCTGGTCTAAGTTGGCCATTGTGTAACTAGCTGGTTGACCTGAGGCTTATCACAGAGCTGGTTTGGAACTCTGCTGTGTCTCCCGTCCACCACCCTGGCAAACTGAAGAACTGGGCTAAATCTCTGAGGACTTAAATCTGGCCTCACATCAGAGCTGCCTGGGGAAGGTTTCTAAAATAGCAGTTTCTCTCTCCCTTCAGCCAGGGCTCTTTGAGTCAGTAGGTATCAGCCTCTTAATGCCCTGAGTGTCATCGTTTCACCGGGTAAGTGGAGCCCTGATCCCCGTTCAGGCCTGCTTTGTTCTCTCTACTTGTTGATGCCGATCTGAACGCTGTCCTTCAACGGAGGTCAGAGCCTTGGATAGGATCCTTTCTCCTCCTCACGGGAACAGCTCCTCACTGTTGAGAAAGAGGCCTGTTCTCAGCATGAGGAGGAGAATCACTTCTTTCTAATGCTCAATCTCTGCTGTTTATCTCACATCCGATTGAAAAAAAAAAGACAAAAATCATACCTTGGCGGTCCACCACACCTCTGCTGCAGGTAGCTTTCTCTCCCCTTTTACCAAAACCCTGGCCTCTGTGGAAGAGAGGGGTACTGCTAAGTCAGTCACAGTTCGCAGACCCTCCATCAGATGTGAGTTGGTGTTTTTAAATCAGTCCAAGGAGCAGGCTATTTTGCTCCTTATTATCATTTAAAAGACGTTTGTTGGGAGCCTGTCCTCAGGATGCTGAGTGAGACGCCACCAGCATTCAGCCAGGGCATGGCTCTAGGCCGCTAGGAGGAGTCCAGGCTGGCAGTGCCCCAGGCCGCATGGATGGTGAAACTGCTCTTGCTTTATTTTGTTTGTTTCTTGTTTGTGCTTTTGTTTTTCCTGGAGTGAAATTACTTAGCCTTCTAAAAAAGAAAAAGAAAGAAAGCTTATAACATTATGATGCTCTTCTACAAATGTTTAGTAAGTATTTCTTTGGGATGAACCTATGTGCCCTGCAGCATCAGGGTACAAAAAGAATAAAATAATTCTTATCCTAGAGGTAGTCATAGGCATACAGAGAGATCATTTTTTATCTAACTGGCCAGTTGCAGCACCAGAGCTAAGCACAGGAAGTAGGACTGTGGTTTTCAAACCATAGGTCATGATCTATTAGAGGAGTCATGAAGGTTTGGCTTATTTTATTTTAATGAATAAACTAGACTAGGATAGAGTAGAATGGGGAAAAAACATCAGGGTGCATTACATTAGTAAGGTTAAGTTTTATTTGGGAAAACTATTATGTTAGAGGTGTGTGTGAGTGTGTGTGTGTGTGACAATATAAGACATATTTCTTACTGTAAGTTGGAGGCCAAAAAGAGTTTGGTAGCCACTGAACTAAGAACAGAGGAAGGTCTTCTGGTCTCTGCAAGCTCCCTGAGGGCAGGGACCAAGTCTCTTCTGTACCTTAATACATGCATACGTAAGTACAGGGCTTCCTATGTAGCTAAATACATAATCTGTTCATTAAAAGAACAGAAGAAGGAGGAAGAAGATGATTTCCTAAGCCAAGGTTTTTTTTTTCCTTTTTATGCCTTTCAGTACTGTTTTAATTGAGATCTAATTTGCATACAATGATTGAACCTGTGTTAAATTGCAAGAATTGTGATGAATCTTACACCCTTATAATCTGTGTCTCTATCAAGATATAGAATATTTCCATCATCTCAGAAAGTTCCTCTTTTCTCTTCCCAGTCAGTCCTCCACCCCGAGGCAACCACTGTTCTGATTTCTTTGACTATGAATTAGTTTTTGCCTGTTTCAGAACTTCACAAAGGTGGGCTTTTTCTATAGCATATACTTTTAAAAAAATCCTGGCCTCAGTTGCCCAGCACGATGTTTCTGAGCTCCATCCGTGTTGTTAGATGTGTCAGTAGTTGCCTGCTTTTTCTTGCTCATCTGTTGCCATAAAAATGGCCAAAGAGATACTATGGCCAGGAACCAACAGTTAGGGCAGAAGTGAGTGGGGAGCCCGGTTATCCCTTGGCTCTCTGATCTTGACAGGATCCAGAACTTGCTTTGAGATGTGGGATGAATGTTGTGCCAATCCATTGCCATCTGTGTTACGGACACCATTCTGCCTCCTTCTTGGCAATGTCAAAGCTCATTGTGTGCTCAGGCATCAAGGATAAGTGAAAGAAGTGATTTTTGTGGATGCCAGTCCATTCAAGGACTAGCCCTTCACGTCTTTTCATTGTATAGTATAAGAGTTAATCTCAGATTGTAGGAATCCACTTGAAGCATTTATACACACCAGGAAAACCTTGACTTCGGGCCAAAAAAGACATTCTGAAGTGACTTGAGATAGTCTAAGAACCGCAGGCTCCTTGGAATGTACTTTTCTCCCCCAGAAGCAGATGGATGAATGAAGAACCAGGCATTGTCCTCATGGAGCGTGGTGAGTGCTGTGCGTGGGCAGAGAATCTGTGACACCATATGCACCCAAGTCGGACAGGAGGGAACCCAGCTTTCTCAATAGGACATTTTATTAAGGGTGATTATTTCTCGCTTCTATGAGAACTTGAAGTGGGTATTACTTTTTTAGGCCTTCTCTAGATCTCTGGGTGAGACTGTCAGCTGGTGAAGGGTTAATGAACCGTCAGTTCAAGCCATCACGCATCTGGAAGGGCTATCATTAAATTCTTATAAAAATTTGATTTCCCCTGAGAGAGTTTTCATCAAACATTTATATAACCTAGAAATGGCCAGGGGAGCCCGGCATGGCCACAGAACTCCTCAGAAGCCCTGGAAAACATACTTTGTCCCCATTGTGAGCAAAATAATGTGCTGCCCCTGCTCACTGGGATTCTACAGGGGACGGGGATGAAATATTCAAATCTTGTTTACCTAGCCTTGCGAGAAATTGCTTCTTTTCTGACGCCTCAGTTTCTGGCTCTTGCCCTTTCAGATATGTGGGTAGCCAAGGCTCTGGAAAACCTATTCTGAATCTCCCTGGGTGGCTGAAGGCATAGACGTGGCACAGGGCACACCGTGAGTCAGACCCCCACGCACTGGCACAGAGAAGCTGCAGAGCAGTTATTATAATAGAGACTGGACTGGCCCGAGAAAGCTCTGTGTCTTCTGTAGGCCATCCAGAGTGAGCAAAACAAAAGGCTTCAGTGACCACAGCTGCCCACTTGACTAAGATCGGTATTCAGCCCGAGTGGACTGTTTCCTCAGAGGCTAGAATCTGTACTCCTGGCATCAGTCAATCAACTGGTACTTATTAAATGCCTACTATGAGCAAGGCCTAATGGTAAGGGATGCAAAGAAAGTGTAAGACACTGGCCAAGGCCTCTTTGGAGGCTGATGTGAAACGGCACGTTATAGTGCGAGAGAGTGTGTCCTGTGTCACCGAAGGGCTGCAGATGAGTGTCATTCTGAGTGGAAGGTTGGTATGTGCCAGGGTTGTAGGGATGGCTGGCTTCCTGGAGGCTGAGAATTTGATTTGGATCTGGAAGACTGGGTCCAGTTCCAGCAGGTGAGAGGAGTGAGAACCATTTCAGGAAGAGAGAATGCCTGGAGCTGAAAGTCAGTGGATCTGGAGATACAGGTGGCCAGTGTTGGTTTGGTCTGCATGGTGCCAGATGTAAGTGAACATGTATTAGCTTCACAACAACCTCCGAGGTGAATGTTACCCCTCTGGGGCTCAGAGATAGTAAGTAGCTTGCTGACAGTCATACAGCTGACTTGAGGCCTATGGTTTTCTAATACTTGACCCCAAACAATGAGTATGTCGTTGGATTAGAACAAAAGAGTCTGAAGAAGAAAACAGAGGCAGATGATGTTGGATGGCGAGACAGAAAACAAATTACACTTTGCTCTGACCATTAGCTTTGCCTAACTTCACTGAGCCTCAGCTTTCTAGTCTGGAAAGGTAAAATAATACCCACCTTACTGGAGTTACTATGCAGATTAAAATGCAAAATATACAGAAAGCACTTAGCACACTGGCATATAGTAAGCACACTTAAGAAGTGGAGGGATTTTCAAATTTCCCTACTGAGGAAAGTAGATGTTACTTTAGGAAGAGAAATGAGACCTATTATCGGTTCTTCAGCAGGGGAGTAGGTATAACAAAAGCTGTATTTTAGAACAGGGAAACAGACAGCACTGTAAGATGAGAAGAGTATGAATTAGGGTACAGGTAGTGAGGATGGAGAGGAGAAGGGAGTTACCAAAAATCTGTAAAGGTTATGAAGCCTGCCTCCCCTAATTCTCTTCTGCACTGAAAAGGTCCCCCCACCTCCACCACGTAATTGCTCAGCCCTGTGGGCATTGTTATTTCTGTTCATCATACTTACAGGCATGAAATTCATCAGCAGGAGTCTACACAGAACTAGTCAGGAAGGTTTACAGGTTCAAGGGAGGCTTGGCTAGACCAGCAGCATCTCCCAGAGGAGAAAGGGCCCTTGCGTGTGCAGCCTCCCAATCACCCGCTTTTGTCTAGCTTCCCTCCCCACTGAATTTAATGTCTTTCCATCCTCTGCCTCTAGTTAAGCTGTAACTGCTGTTCTTCCACACAGCCAGGCACCTGCCGGGGCCCGCTGGCACTGAATCCAGAGCCCAGCCTGACAAGCACTCTGTCGTGGAGCTTCTTGTTAAATGCTGCGAGGAAGAGGCGCATCACATGCTTTTTCTTCCCCAGCAGTGGCTGTTCCCAGTGTGGTCATGAAGAGGGGGGAAAACTGGGGGAAGAGTTAATCTGATGCCTGCTTATGGAATGAAGTGGCAATCAGGCAGATGGTCTCACTCTATCCATGGAGTCTTCTCTGATATTTCATCACAAGTTCTGGATCTCAAAACTGTTTGAGCAATAGAGGGGATAATGGGTGACTGAGGAATCTGGATTTCTGGGTCCTTTGGGAGGAATGAGGAATAGAGTTACAGAATGCCATTGCTGAAGAGGGCCTCAGGGATTATGTTTAGTCCAAGTATTGATATTTTCAGTCTTACTCTTTAACAGAAGAATTCTTTCTTCAAATCCGACTTTTCATAGAATCCTAATATATTGAATAGAAAAAAGGGCAGAGCTGGTTTGGTTGAAACAGGGATAGGAGGCTGTAAGTCCGACTAGTTCAGAACCGTAGAGCTCTGCTACAGCTTGAAAACCACTGCTAGCCAAATCTTTTCATTTCACAGTCGAAGAAATGGGTTCAGGGAGAGGGAATAGTTTTTCCAAGGTTGCTTGACTTCCTGTCCAGTGCTTTTTTTAATACTATTGCGTCTTTCATACCATTTTTTCCCCATGTTATTTCAAAAAATCAGAATCCTTAAAATGATGTGAATTTTCCCAGTAACACTTATATTTAGAAACTTTGGGTCTCAGAAATGCTGTTGGGCCAGAGCTTTAGTGCAGAAATCCTAATCTACAACTATGGCCTGTCCTAGAATGTTGGGAGTTTGCTAGGGGCGGGGGTTGATAATGACAGGGTCAGCCCCTCTCCCCCATTTTTATTTCTCTCACTAGAATTCTCTTGCAACACCTCTTATTTCTAAGTCCTGAATGCTGAAACAGCCTGACTTGGTCAGTATGTTGTAATGAAATCACGGTAACCCTGAAGGAGTGGCAGGCTACATTTTTATTGTTGAATTTTATTACAGTGGTACCCCCAGAAGAACTTGAAAATAGAAGAAAATTCTCCCCAACTCTTTCATGTTTACTGAATAGCATGATTAAATAATTTCGTTTTGTCCCAATGAGTCCTCTTCCTTTTGACTACCTCACAGTCCTCTAAGGGGTCCTACATGTTGAACTAGGAGTCAAGAATGGAGAAGTATCACCCAGATCATGGAGGGCCAGCCTTCTTCCGGTAGCACAGCCAGCCTCATTGATCAGATCTGCCCTGGGGGCCGCCCTCCCCTCTGCCCAGCCCCGCAGCTGTTCTTGGTTTGCTCACGTGCCTTCTCCGCTCCACAGCAGTGCTGTGATTTAGGATACCACGCCAGCCTGAACCGCGCACTGCGCACCTTCCTCTCTGCTGAGCTGAACCTGGAACAGTCAAAGCACGAGGGTCTGGATGCCATCGAGAATGCCGTGGAAAACCTGGACGCCACCAGTGACAAGCAGCGCCTCATGGAGATGTACAACAATGTCTTCTGTCCGCCCATGAAGTTTGAGTTCCAGCCCCACATGGGGGACATGGTGAGCCCCTCTTCCCACTCCCGCACCCCCAGGGGGCTTGAGCTCACTTGGGTCTAGAGTTTCTGCACTCAGGCCATGGTATTCTGGGGAGGGCAAGGCTTGGGGCTGGCTTCATGCGGTGGGTGGAACCCATTCCACCCATTCAGCAAACAGCTTCTGGGTGCCTTCTGTCCACTAGGCTTGACCATAGACACTGGGGGTTAGAGCCCTCAGCGAGCTTATCGTTGACTGAGTTGACAGAAATATGCATAGAGAGGGGCACCTAGAGGGACTGGCAGGATCAGAGGAGGTGAGAAACAGCCAGTGCGCTCTAAAAGCTACTAACAGTTCCATATGATGGAAGGGAAAGGGAGGTGGAGTCCTCCAGCTGCTGAGGCTGAAAGAAGTGAGGGCTGAGATGGAGCCAGATACTCAAGGTTTCTGATGGGGAGGGAGAGCTCAGCAAGCTGATGGCGTGATCTTCTGTCATTTGTCAGAGTTCTGAAGGCACTTATTCTCATGGGTTCAGAAGTTTGTGATAAAAGGGGTAGTTTTACTTAGGTATTGAACAAAAAAGAACGGATACTACAGACAGGACAAGAGCTAAGATGTCATCTCTAAGAATGGCTGTCCAGATAGCAGTGCATGAATGTAGGGGTCTTGTTTCTGACTTTTTACCTCTGATGGCTAAAACAAGAAGGGCCTAAATAACCTGAAGTGAGAGGAAAGAGAAGCTCTTTGGTTTTGGAACCTCTGAATCTTGAGGTTCCACTTCTGGTGGTTGTTCATATAAATCAAAGTGAATCTTGTTCCTAGCTTAGGAGCCACCATTTGACCTTTGGATTAAATCAGGAGGATATAAAAGTTTACTTAACAGAAAGGCTCAATACAGATCTTCAGGCATGGGTGAACTGAGGATTAGGAATCATATCAAAAGACTCAGTTTTTCTCTCTCTGCTTCACATCCTATGTTTTGGCTCTGTTCTCAAATAGGCTTTTATCCTGTGGGGGCAAGGAACCTATATTTGCAGCCTTATCCCTCTGTAGATTGAAATCCAACAGAAAGAACATCTGTTTCCTTGGGAATTCCTGGTGGTTCAGTGGTTAGAACTCCATGGTTTCCCTGCTGCATGCCCAGGTGTGATCCCTGCACAGTGGAACTAAGATCCGGCAGACCACAAGCTGCGTGGTGCCACCAGAATAACAAACGAACAGAGTTATCTTCCCTCCCGGAAGCCCTCACAGGCTCCCTTTGTCTCCATGGCTCTGATTGGGTGATGCGCTTATCCCTGAGCCAATCACTGTGGTTGGTATCTGCAGTCAGCTGAGGCCATACCCTGCAGCCTCAAGTCTGGGAAAGTCCCATGCAAAGCACAGACCCTGAGTTGTGAGTGAAAATTTCCCCCTCAGAGGACAGTCAGGCCGAAGTTACCAGAAGAAGGAAGAAGGTGTGCTGGGTGGCAGAAAAACAGCCGTGTCCTCTCAACAAGGGAACAGTGCTTCCATTAGGATGAGCGTCCAGATGCTCTTTAGAAAACGCTGCTCCAGAATGAGAGCTGTGGCGGCGTCAGCAGTAGGCCACTGTGCAGGGTGGGACGCTTCCCTCCCAAGAGCGGAAGTGTGGGGATGGCTTCTTTCCTCCTCTCCTTGGGAAAACCAAACCGTTTCCAGTTTGTCTCCATTGCAGTGGCTCAGGAAATGTCAGCCTTGAACAGATGGGGAAGGGTGATGGCAGCGTGTGCAGCTAGAATACGGGGGTGGGGTGTCACCAAGCCCCAGGAAGCCCCATTCCTCACCTGCTCTGGCTTCTGGTCAGACTTGCCTTCCAAACCCCTTCTCCAGCTGCCACGGAGATTCCTTCCCAAGAAGCAGTGGAACTTGAGGACCAGCTGAGGGGAGTGATATTAATACTATTTTCTGGTGTCGACTGCGTTGCCTGCTAAGCCCAGCAGCTTGTCTCCATAAAGGGGGATTCCAGACGCTGGGTGCTCAGGCTCCCTCCTCGACCTGTCAGAGCCTCATTCCCATACTCCGGAGCACAGCTGGAATGCATTACCTTGCACCCCGGTAGAGGACCACTGCCAAAACATGCATCAGCAGCCCTGCTGCTTCTTAAAGAAACAAGCGTGGAGATGGTTTTCCCTCCATAATTCCCGCCTGCTAGATTGAAGTTACTTTAAAAATTGATAGTTCAGTCTTCTGCCTAGGCCCTCCCTTTGTATGATGCTAGCTGATCGGTGGCTGAGCCAGGCAGGGGCCAGGGCGAATCCTAGATCATGCAAAGGTTTTGCGTTCCAGCCTCGCCTTCATGTGAGTGCAGAAGAAAAAGCGATGAGAGACCAGTCTTTCTTGGTCCCTGCAGCCATCTATCCCCAGTCAGTGAGGGCTGTGTGTAGACTGTGGAGGCGAGGAGAGGGAGCTGCCTGGAAGTCCTTGAACTAGGGCCAAAGTTCGGGTGGCATTCGGACCGGAAGCCCTGAAATTGGCCAAGGCCCCACACTGATTGGCGTTCTGGGGCACTCAGCACAGGGACTGACGCCAAGCACTCTCCGATGTACTAGGAGGAGGCGCTTGGCTCTACCCTTGGTGCCCCCAGAGGCTCGTGGGGCTCTGGATGCCTGACCGGTGACATCAGGCAGCCAGAGAGTTTCACTATTGGCACCATCCCATCCTGGCCACCGAGCTTTCTCCATTGTGTCTGTTTATCCAAGAGCCAGGATGAAGTCAGCTCTCTTCAGATCTGAGAGCTGGCTCAGGCCAGCCTCTCAGCTGGGGGAGGAGGTCAAGTCAGTTGAGAGCTTAAAAGCCAATGGAGGAAAAGGTCAGGTCCCAGCCCCCTCCATCTGAAGAGAGGTTTTGTCTTTTCAAGCAAGAGAATGGTCTGTGGGCTTGGGAATGTGCCCGCTCGTCGCTGGGGAAGGAGGAGTCTGGTTCTATCCAGAGGTCTGTCCTCAAGCGAGAGGCTGAAGGACACGTGGTGGCAAGGTGACATGAGCTGCCTGCGCGTGGTCCTGCCTTGCAGCCTGCCAGCCTTCTGTCCCTCATCTGTCATGCTGGGGACGGTGGGTGACCTCAGGCCCACGCCATTGCCGCAGCCCCACCAGGAGACAGCGGCTCAGCCATCCCCTCACTCAGGGTGAAGCTTACTGACAGCAGTCCTTGGAGGAAAGGCAGACTTTTCTCCCACAGAGGTCTGGTGACCACCTGGGGTGAAATGATGGCGTCTTGGAAATGCCAAGTTCCACAGGATTCCATGCCCTCTGCGGCCCTCTAGCAGCGCCCATGGACTTGCTCCTGGCCTCACACTTTCTCTCATTGAGTCAGAGCTCTCATGCGCGGCCCAGATTTATAAACACACGCTGGCTTCCAGCAGCGGCACGTTAGCCTCCTGACCCACTTCTCTCTGGCTCTCACTCTGGTGCCCAGCGGGGAACGAAGGTGGGGCCGGAGAGGTGGCCACTTGGACCTCTGGCAGGAAACCCTCCCTGTGCCAAAGCTTGTGCGCCTGGAGCCAGCGCTGCCTGAATCCCTCTTCTCTGCCCCGACTCCAGCTTCCTGGGAGCCGCCAGCCCTTTATAGACCTGCCTCTGCCAAGCACCAGGCTGGAGGTGGGCTCCAAAGAGAGAGAGAGAGACCTTTTCAAACAGGTTCTATCCCTCCTTCTTTTCTTGTGCTATTTGGTCCTAGCAGAGGTCTGCACACTTTGGCTTTGGATTTTGTTTTCACCTAGAAATTATGAGCTTTGCAGCTTGACTATAAGTCGTTTTATTAACAGTAACGGGCCTCTGACAAAAGATCTGTGTCCTCTCCCTGACCTGGTGTTGCTTTCTTTTGGCAGGCATCCCAGCTCTGTGCCCAGCAGCCCGTCCAGAGTGAGCTGGTACAGAGATGCCAACAATTGCAGTCTCGCTTATCCACCCTGAAGATCGAGAATGAAGAGGTGAGTTTCCTGCTCAGGAGATTCACAGCCACCCTCTGAGTTTCCCTGTCAAACCTCTTGCTGTTCCCCGTGCGGGAGCAGGTGGAAGGAGCATGCAGGGAATGTCCGGGCTGCCGCAAACATTTCCTAGCCAAATGTAGGCTTGGATTTTCCCCTTCTGCTACATCCTGCCCTTGAACTCCAGGAAGTGGCTCTTGCATTGCCAAAGGTTGAGCTCTATTTTGAGCCTTCTGCAAAATGCTTTTTTCCCTGCCTTTACACATTTAATCAAAATGGCACTTGGCAGCTGTGTGAACAATATTGTGTCTCTGAAACCACCCCCTCCTGCCTGGCTTTTTCCCGCATTTTCAAACAAACAGAGGCCTTTGACTTTGACACTTCAAACATCTCCGTCCTCTTAGAAAAAGGCGACTTTTTTCTTCTGGGCCCAGTGTATTTGCTTTCAACAACTAGTTCAAAAGGCCAGTGCAATCAATTATCAGCTCCTTGTTCTTTTGAGCTCTTGTGACTTCTTACCTGGAATCTCAGTTAAGTCTTACTTTCCCCGGTAAGATCAGGAAAGCCTGGGGATGGGTCACTTGGTTTGCAAATGGGGAGACAAGTTCATTATTTGTTGAAGGTCAGGAAACAGAACCTGGAGCACTGTGGGACTAGGCCCCTCACGCATTTTTAACCCGCTCTTTATATGATGGGGTTGGTTTGGATCTGTTTCATTCTCTCTCCTTTAGCATGTCCAGTATAGCCAAGAGCTAATCTTAAATTTAAAAAACTAAACATTAAATAGCCAGGCCAAGCAGGCAGTGTGAGGGAGGTAGTGGGTTTTAGGTCCTTACTGAAGAGAAGAGGGTCCCTGTGATGTTTATAACTCGCTTAGCACTGTTCAGTGGGCAGCAGCGCTGCAAGCCCGCTCACACCCCCTCCCTCCTGCCTCAGCTCACTTCTCCAAGCTTCTCCATCACCTACGACTTTGCAGCCCACCCCTCATGCATTATGTTGGCCCTTATCACGACAGGTAAAGAAGACAATGGAGGCCACTCTGCAGACCATCCAGGACATTGTGACTGTCGAGGATTTCGATGTGTCTGATTGCTTCCAGTACAGCAACTCTATGGAATCCGTCAAGTCCACAGTCTCAGAAACCTTCATGAGCAAACCCAGCATCGCCAAGAGGAGAGCCAACCAGCAGGAGACAGAGCAGTTTTACTTCACGGTGAGGGGCTCAGTGCCCATTAAGACCAGCTTCAGGCTCTGCAGCACACACGAGCCATTCGGATCCCAGGGCCCTTGCCAGGCATCTTCAGGGCAGTTTTTGAATATCTTCACAGGGATCTGGGCATGTTCGGAGACCATCCGCACACTTCAAGGCACAGATATTTACAAGTTGTGTGTCTACCAAGAATATTTTCTTCTTGAAGACGTTCTTAACCAGCCAGTAGACTTTGTTCACAACTTTCCTTCTCATCCTTAGGGGTCATCCAAGAGGGCTGCATCTCCTGGTTCTTGAGATGCACGCTGAGATATTTTGGCCACCATACCTTACGGTTAAAATCTGTTATCTCTTCTAGTTGATGTGATAACTTTGTAATTTGTGGCAATACAAAATTATTCTTCATAATAATGGCTAAAACTCAAAGGAACAGGTAATACACAGCATTGCTGGTTTGCAGAGAATTCTAAAACATTATATTTATATTTTGTTATTCATGCATCTCCCAGTCCTCTTTAGACAGATGGACCTATTTTTTTTAAGCAGTGTTAACAGTCCTTTGGAAGGTTGCTGGTTGGTCTTTGGTGCTACTTTTTAATAATTGAGTTATTTCGAGCTTGCCAAGTAGGATTTATTGCCTGAGCTAAAATTTATTTCCTAATCTTCTGACAACTAAGAAAGAAGAAATTAAGTTTGCAGATGTGAGAGGAAATATAGCCAGTGAATCTGCATACGGACCTGAATGAGCAGAATTAACTTGTTTCTCAGTCAAGAAGCATAGTCTGCAAGTAGCAAATTGAATTTCTCCCGCAACTGGAACCATTTGTTTAGCTCTTCTTTGAACACTGCCCTTTCTCCATTAGGAATGCTATTGATTTGCTATCTCTTTTAAAGAAGAAATCTGTTTTTTCAAGTAGTTAAACTAAGAATTCTTCAAAAAGATTTTTAAGTCCTAGAGAAGACTGTTGAAAGGGTATGATTTAACAGTATTGTTTTTTTAAAATAACTTTTTTTTTCTTGTTATACAAAATAAAACATGCTTAGAAGTAAGAAAGAAGAAACTAAAAATCATCCATAATCCCAAATATATACAGATAATAGCATTAGAATATATTCTGTTTCAGGCTTTTCTCTATGTATGCACATGGATGTGAACATATATTTACCATTTTATTATAAAAATGGCATACTGCTGTGCATTTTGTTTCATAATCTGCTGTTTTCACTTAAATGATTAATTTAAGTGAAAGCCATTTAATTATAACATGCTTTAAATATATTTATGAGTAAAATGCTAAAATCAATACAAAGAAAGAATAGAATTATATTTTGGCTCATTCATTCATTTTTGTAAAATATATAGCATATTGCCTATTTTGTAGTAAGTACTCAAAAAATGCTGAAGATTTATTATCCCTATCATCACTATAATTTATTCATTGAAAATTATTAAATTATTCATTGATCATTTATTAAGGATCTACTCTGACACTGTGCTATATAAGCTGGGAATGCTAAGAATATCAAATGAAGAGAATGGTGGAATTAGGCCTATGAAGGGAGAACTTCTTTTTTACTGCATATATTTCTAAAGAATTATAATAGGTTAATCTTGATAATTTAAAAAATAAATGTAAAAGTATTGAGTGCATACATGCACACGCGTATGAATGGCAGCCATGATGAATGGAGCTGGGGAAGCCTTACACACAAACTGACTTTGTGCTGATAAGGCAGAGAATCAAGAAGAGAAAAGAATTCTTTGAGACCAGAGCAGCATGTGCAAAAGCATAAAGGCACGAAAAATCTGGGACAGACTTGGGAGAAACTTCTTGTCTGTAGTGAGGGCTGTGTACCTCCCCAAGCTTCTTTATCTCTGGAGGTTGTTAAATATTCGAGAGGCTTTAAATAATAGGATTCTCTGACGGTTCTGTCTGGACTGCTTAGATATAACACTACTTAAATGACCCAATCTTGTGCCATTGCAGAAGATTTCCATTTTTTGATTAAATGAGAATTTTGAACATAAAAATCTGTATTTAAGACTTCAGAAATTACTTCTGAGCTTTAAGGGACGCTACATTTGTATTTAGAATTGACCTTTAGTAAGAGCAGGAATGACCATATTCAAACTGGTGATCTCCCAAATCCTGCCCACCCTTTCACCTCTGTCTGAATGCATTGATGTCCACTAACTCATTTCCTGTCTTTTGTGACCATAATGGTACTTATCAAAATTGTGTGTAAATTTCCTTGGCTAACAGAAAGCTTTTTTGTCCAGGCTTGTCTAGTAACAGATTTGTAAAAGAGTTCACCATTTTTGTGATTGGTGTTTGGAATACGTCAGATAATTCAGTTCATGTTAAAAGGACTTTGGGGTGGTGTGTGAATGTTCGCCAGGAGGTCTGCCTGTGCTTGCCAAACCCACAAAGCCAAGACAGCTGCAGGTGGGCTTCCCTTAGTCTTTGCCTTTACGAACATTTACCCTTCTGTTTCCTGTGCCTCCCTGTGCCCTTCAAAGACATCGGAGTATCTCCTCCTGGAGGTTCCCTTCTTTTGGAAGGTTGGAAAGAGGTCTCTTGTCACGGCCTGGACTCCTGGTAGTGTGCCTAGTGACCCAGAGGGCTGCTAGGAATACTTTCTGAGCACCCTTGGCTGTCATCAGATCGGTCTGCCCAGATGACAGTGGTTGGAAACTTGAAGCATGATCTGTAAAGGTCGGTCATTTGCAAGAGTACCAGGAAAATAATCATGAAATTTTAAAGCTTGAAGTGTTTTTTTAAAATCATCTAGCCAAATCTTCTCATGGAAAGATTTTTTTTAATTTTCAAGAATTAACAAACAACAAAAATTCAAAAAGGATGGGTAGCTTGTCCAAGGTCTTCGGCAAGAGCTAAAACCAGAACTCTGGTGTACTGGTCTCCTGGTGTCAAGACACGAGCTTTTTCTCTTTGCCCTGGTGAGGAAGCAGAGGTCAGGGGAAGGCTCGGGAACCACTCAGCTTTCTGCTCTTTTGCTCTAAGTGAGAAGACAGAGGTTTTCTGATCTCCTTGGCTTTGCATCACTTATCTTCTGTAACACGCAACCCTGCGCTGTCCACCTCTTTTCCCATTGCCTATGTTATTGTAACTATTAAAGATTTTTTTAAAAGATGCAAAGATTTCAAAAAAGCAAGGAAGTCAAGCCTCTACCTGTTCCTAACCCCCACTTCCTGCCAGTGACTGACACCAGTTTCTTCTGTGTCCTTCCAAAGGTGTTCTGTGTGGACACAACCACCGATGCACCCTTTAATATAATATTATTGCATTAGAAATATGAGGAGATAAAATAGATAGCAATACAAATGGAAGTGTATCATCAATACTGTTCTTCTCTTTGCTGTTTTTACTTAATTTATTTGGGATATTATCTTCAATTTTTTCCAAAAAGATCTACCTCTTTTTTAAATGGCTGAGCAGAATTTCATTTGTACAGACAGATGTTACATCGTTCATTTAACCAGTTGCCTTCTCATAGGCTGTTGTTGTTGTTGTTGTTGTTGTGTCACTGAGTTGTGTCTGACTATTTGCGACCCCATGACTGCAGCATGCCAAGCTCCCTGTCCTTCACTATCAACCAGAGTTTGCTCAGATTCATGTCCCTTGAGTCAGTGATGCTGTCTAACCATCTCATCCTCTGCTGCCCCCTTCTCCTTTTGCCTTCAGTCTTTCCCAGCATCAGGGTCTTTTCCAAAGAGTCAGCTCTTTGCATCAGGTGGCCAAAGTGTTGGAGCTTCAGCTTCAACTTCAGTCCTTTCAATGAATATTCAGAGTTGATTTCCTTTAGGATTGACAGGTTTGATCTCCTTGCAGTCCCAGGGACTTTCAAAGAGTCTTCTCCAGCACCACAGTTCAAAAGCATCAATTCTTCAGTGCTCAGCCTTCTTTATGGTCCAACTCTCACATCCATACATGACTACTAGAAAAGCTGTAGCTTTGACTGTATGGACCTTTGTCTACAAAGTGATGTCTCAGCTTTTTAAAACGCTGTCTAGGTTTGTCATAGCTTTTCTTCCAAAAAGCAAATGTCTTTTAATTTTATGGCCACAGTCACCATCCGCAATGATTTTGGAGCCCCCAAAATAAAATCTGTCACTGCTTCTACTTTTTCCCCTTCTATTTGCCATGAAGTGATGGGACCAGATACTATGATCTTAGTTTTTTGAATGTTGAGTTTTAAGTCAGCTTTTTCACTCCCCTCTTTGACTATCATCAAGAGGCTCTTTTGTTTCTCTTTGCTTTCTGCCATTAGAGTAATATCACCTGCGTATCTGAGATTGTTGATATTTCTCTCAGCAAGCTTGATTCCAATTTGTGATTCATCCAGAGTGGCATTTCGCATGGTATACTCTGCATATAAGTTAAATATGCAGGGTGACAATATACAGCCTTGTCACATTCCTTTCCCAATTTTGAACCAGTCTGTTGTTCCATGTTGGGTTCTGACCGTTGCTTCTTGACCCGGATCAGATTTGACAGGTTAGGTGGTCTGGTATTCCCATCTCTTTAAGAATTTTTCAGTTTGTTGTGACCCACACAGTTAAAGGCTTTAGCCTAGTCAGTGAAGCAGGAATAGATGTTTTTCTGGAATTCCCTTGCTTCCTCTATGATCCAGTGGATGTTGGCAATTTGAACTCTGGTTCCTCTGCCTTTTCTATGTTCTCAGTTCACAAACTGCTGAAGTTTAGCTTGAAGGATTTTGAGCATAACCTTACTAACATGTGAATGAGCGCAATTGTACAGTAGTTTGATTATTCTTTGTCATTGCCCTTCTTTAGGATTGGAATGAAAACTGACCTTTTCCAGTCCTTTGGCCACTGCTGAGTTTTCCAAATTTGCTGACATATTAAGTGCATCACTTTTACAGCATCATCTTTTAAGATTTAATCTAGCTCAGCTGGAACGCCATCACCTCCACTAGCTTTGTCCATTGTAGTATTTCCTAAGGCCCACTTGACTTCACACTCCAGGATGTCTGTCTCTAGGTGAGTGATCACACCATCATAGTTATTCAGGTCATTAAGACCTTTTTTGTATAGCTCTTCTGTGTATTCTTGCCACCTCTTCTTAATCTCTTCTGCGTCTGTTAGGTCCTTACTGTTTCTGTCCTTTTTCATGCCCATCCTTGCATGAAATGTTCCCTCCATATCTCTAATTTTATGAAGAGATCTCTAGTCTGCACACTAACCAGCTAAGTACTGTCAAACCCTACAGGTATTTCCTTGTGTGAGGACTGGAGTATGGGATTCTTGAATGGAGGATGAAATGGGATGGATTGTTTATAAAATAAACAAAGCTAGGCTGACTGAATTTGAGGGGACAGATGTGGGTAAGGTAAGAAGTTGTAGAGAAACCTGTTCCTTGGCCATTGAACAGACAGTGCTTTAAGACTGCTAGACTTGGTGTGGTCCAAGATCTTTTTTCTCTTGGTATTCTCCAAGGATAAGCAGATAGGTGATAATGTGTACTAAGTGGGTATAACTGAATGAATGCCCCTGCCATGTCAGATCAAGTGGGGAGATATGCTTTGGTTGAAAGGCTTGCTCTATTATGTATTCTGTCTGACAGCTGTCTCCTGCTTTAAAAATTGACGGGTAGGAGGGGAAATGTCAGTGTGCTTGGCTGGTGGGGAAGAAGGCCCAGTAAGGACATCTGTGTGTATCTGTGCACTGCACGGGGCTGACTAGGCACAGCTCACTCCTCCCAGCCACCCCTTTCTCATCATGGTGGAGACTTGTGACCTTGGGTTCACTGATTAAATTTAATGCATAGGCAAGGTCCATGAGTTGTACAGCACCATGGTAAGAATGTATTTAAAGGGAGGAGGCATTTTAAAATTAAATTTGAAAACCATTCTTGTGCCTCCTTTTTTTATTTTTAAAGGACGGAAACCTGCTCTGAGTTGGTTTTGTTTTTGTTTTCGGTGGCACCACGTGGCTTGAGGATCTCACCTCCCCGACCAGAGCTTGAACCCCAGGCCCTTGGCAGTGGAAGTCCTAACCACTGGACCACCAGGGAATTGCCAAGCTTTCTTAAGTATTAGCATAGAGCAAAGAAATTTAGGGAAGGGCTGTTTTTCAGTTAGTTGACCAAGTGATTCTGTATAAGGAACACTTTTGAGTATCTGCTGGTTGGTGTCAATCACAGTCATGTTTGTTATCTTTATTTCATCTTGAACACCCTTGTGAAAAAAGATATGATCCCCATTTTTCAGTTGGGGAAACTTAAGTTCTGCGAGTTAAGTGACTTGCCCAAGGTCAGAAGAGTTACAAGTGGTAGGACTCAAATATACCGACTTAGCCTTCTTCATCTTACTACAATTAAAATGTCTGTGAGGGAGGGTGGGCTCAGAAAGAAAAATAATCATACTAATCCTTTTCAATGAAAAAAACTCATCATTGTTAATACTAAATTGAGGATTATTGAGAAAGAAATTAATGAGATCATAAAAACTGAATTGAAGGTTCACAATGGCAAAAACCAAAATCATCCAATCAACTCTTGCTTCCCTTTCTCCTTTTGGAACAAATTCTCAGTTTTGGTAATACTGAGTGTTAAATGATGGGAGTGGGGCAGATGGGAGCAGCTCATGGGGTGTGGCAGTCAGGCTGTGTTTTAGGAATTTGACTTCATTTTGGTGATCTGGAATTGACCATGATCCTTTTCTTTCTTCTCCACTGAGGAAAAGTCCTGGTGATTACTCTACCTTTAGATGTTTGGGGAGAGGAGCAGGGTCGAGGAAATGGAATGAAAGAAAATTAATTACCTAATATTGGGACATGGTTCAGATAAGGAAGGTGACTCTCATTGCCCAAGGAAGGATTTTGAAATCACCCGTGAACAGTTCTTCTGGCCCCTGGTCTCCAGGAATCATTGAAAAGCCACCTTCCTCCCTTGTCTTCAGCTGTCTTGGCTTCCTTCGCTGTGTGTCAGGACAGCAGCAGCTGGATCCTGCTAAGCAAGCTCCTCCAGGAAAGCCCAGCTACCCTCCCAGTGGACCTCTTGTAGAGATGAGCGCTTTATGGGCGGGACAGGAAAGTGTAAATGATGTGCCTGCAAATGGGATGCTTCTTCCTCCGCACACCCAGCTTACCCATATGGAAAACTTCCTACCACTGTTTCCACTCTTAGGGATGCAGGTCATACCTTGACACAGCTTTTGATCCTTCAGGATTTAGTGGAACCCGGAAAGGTAATTCATCATACCTCTTTATCAGATTGTTATTTATTTTAATGGTTCACTGAGTGACAGCCGAAGTTAAGCAGCGAACTGTGAACATGGATGAAAAAAATGATTTCTGAAATCGCAAGTATACACACGAGTGACAGGAAGAAGTCTGCATCTCCTTTCAGAGTTTGCACTGTTTTCTGAGCACTCTGGTCTCATTTTAAGGGTTACCATGGGCGAATTTTCCCTCATTAGGAAACCTTTAGCGTCTCCTTGGAATGAACTTCCAAAGAGGGGCCTCTGGCAGTTCAGATGTTCACAGTGGATGTTTTCTGAAGGTGTTTCACCTCTCAGCCCTGAAGTACTGTTCCAGGCCTCACAGTTGGCATTGGTTGGGGATTAGGGTGTCAGGCCGGGAAGACTGACAGCAGGTGAGCTGGCAGCTGGAGCAGATGGGATGAGGAAGGTGACAGCAGAGCCTGTGTTTAGGCAGATGTTCTCGTGCAGAAGCACAAAGGAGCAGAGGGAACGTGTTGTGAGGAAAGCAGCAGAAATGACGTGGCGTAGGGCTTGTGTTTTGTTTGTCTTCTGTTTAATTCAGAGAGTAGGGGCATACTTGGAGGCATGGTTTGTCACTGCTGAGGAGGGTTGTAGCCAGAGGAGACTGAGACTGTTCATTTATTTACTAATTTTCAGGGATTTATTGAGTGTCTGCTATCTGCTGGGCACAGTACTAAGTATCAGGCACACAAAGAGTAATGAATGCCATGGTCTCCCACCATAGAGAGGAGACCATCTGGAGGGAAAGGGACAGGAGCAACAAAGCCTCCATGACAGGGCTGGGTGAGAAGTGCCGTCAGAGATTTGCAGGTGTCTACACAGGAGCAGCTGGGTGAACATGGGAGGGTGAAAGCGTCCCAGAGAAAGCTGCATTTTTCCTTGTTTTTATAAGGGAGAGAGAGAAATATGCACCCAGTTAAAAGTTCACACTGCACAGAAAGGTAAAGAGATTAAAAGTAACTCACAGTTTTTGCACCTTTTCTTTCTACTTTCACTCCAAAGGCTTGATCTATACTTTTTGGTTAGTACATTTTAAAAAACGGCATGAAGTAAAAATAAAAATTAATTTAAAAAATAAAAATAAATAATAGAAAAAAATAAAAATAAAAAAGGCAGAACAATTATCATTTTAAGTGTTATATCCACTTACCTCTTCAACAGTGATTCACAGATCACACTCAGGGAGACACTGCCGTTTTGCCTCTGAGTTTAGAGGTGGGCAGATGACCCTGACCCAGCAGCTGAACCATTGCAGCAGAAGGCATCCAAGGCAAACTGAGATGCCCGTGAATAGCAGTGGGCGGGTGGGAAAGACACCATGATGAGAGTCCAGAGGCCTGGGGTCCGGGCTTGGCACCACCACTTACGGGCTTGCAGCAGTCAGCAGCACTTCTGTCTGTCCTCATCTGCAGTAAGAAAACAATGATGTCGTCCCTGTGGGCTGTATGCAGTTATCCTGGGAGTCAAATGCATGCTGAAGTACTCTAGAAGCTGGTTTTATTCTGCTTCTCTCCTTCTTCTGCTCTGCACCGTAGCAGATCAAGCACTTTATCATAATGATTAAAAGCACACAGTGGGGACTTCCCTGGCAGTCCCGTGGTTAGGACTCTGAACTTCCATTAGAGTGGGTGCGGGTTCGATCCCTGGTCCAGGAATGAAGATCCCACATGCCATGCAGCGTGGCCAAAAAAAAGTTAACAAATAAAAGCACACATTGTATTGCCAAACTCTGTATGTGGAGACTAGCTCCACCACTCACTAATTGTCTGGCCTAAAGCCACTTACTGAATCTCCCCAAATCTCAGCGTCCTCATCCGTAAAATGGGGATAATGGTTATCATGGTTCATAGGGTTGTTTTGAAGATTGGCTGAATTGTCCAGGGAAATAGAGTCTCTCACTGAGCAGACAAGGGTTGAGAGAAGTCAATCACAAAGCACAGTGCAGCAGTCATATTTCGACTGTTAGAGCAGATGGGATCACATTTCCATAAACCTCATCTGTGTTTGGAACCTCCAGTGTGTGTTATGCAGGTGGGGTGTGGCAGCCCCTGCCTCTGTGTGCTCAGAAAGCCCAAGCTTTCTGCAGAGACTCCGTGCAGAATAGAGGAGCAGGCCGATTAAAATACAGCTCAGATAGAGATACTCTGAGTGCCTGGCTGGGCTGAGCCTTGACACTGCTGCTGGTGTGAAGGTATGCCCCTGGGAGGGGCCTGGAGGGGAGGGTGTAGGGAGAGGGGACAAGCTGACCAGCCGCAGGTGTGTGTCCTCTCCCCAGGAAGGCGGGACTCAGTGAGTCCCTCCACCCGCAGCTCTTCGGCAGAGCTGAAAAAGATGGATGTGGGGCTCGGACTCCAGGAGAGTTTCTTTCAGTGGCCGACGTGGAGCTCCTAGGAAGACATAAAGCAGGACACTAATCCACCAGGAAAATCAGCAGCTGCTCAGATGCGCAGGGCCTTTAAAAAAAATAAAAAAGGAACCCAGTGGAAATTGGGTCAGAAACCAAAAGCCCTCTTAGAAAGGGAATTGTACAGCTGAGCATCTGTGATTTTTTTTTTTCCTCCCCTTCTGGAGTCTGAATGTTCTCTGTCCTCTTCCCTTACAGAAAATGAAGGAGTACCTGGAGGGCAGGAACCTCATCACCAAGCTACAAGCCAAGCACGACCTTCTCCAGAAAACCCTGGGAGAGAGTGAGTGTGGGCTCTGCAGGAGACTTGGCAGCAGGGGGCAGGCCGGGTCCTGGCCCTAGTGCTGAGCACGTGGCTCCCTCCTCAGCAAAGTGGCCCCGATCTGGTTATGTGAACACATTGCTTTTCCTCGCTTGTTCAGTGTGGAAGCACACGCCCCAGATGACGGCCTGAGTAATGGGGAAGGCCCGTGCTTAATGAAGCACCAGTGTGCACCAGCTACTCGTTTCGGTGGAGCATGCCTGCTCTCCGCCCCTCCTGCACCCCGTCTGCTGCTACCCGGGCCAAGGAGCTGACGGGTCCTTTCCTCTCCAGACCCTTTGGTCAAACTCTCGGCTCCTCTGTGGCAGGACGGAGGCTGGATCTAGAGGGTGGGGAGCTGTGAGGTGAGCTACGCAGCTGCTCTGAGCAGAGGAGAGAGGTCCCAAGGGTGGGGTGCCTGGCAGACTGCAGCTGTCAGCAGCGTCAGGGTGGGCCGTGCTTCTCTCTTGCTTTGAAGGGTCCTGGGGCTCAGAGGCAGCCCTCTCCTTGCCTTGGCCAGGTGGAGGCTCTGGTGCTGAGCAGACTGTCTGGTCTCATAAGATGATTTTAATCAGACGCTGAAAGTAGCAAGGCATAGGGCTGGACTGGCACTCTGGACTTTCTCCTCAGCTGTCAAACGGAAGGCAGAAGTTGCAAGAGAAGCTTCCCTGGGGTGTTTGGCACCCTGCCCAGCTCTCCTGCCCAGCTCTCAGCATCCTCTGATTAATGGGATTCCCAGGTCGGGGATGCCTGTGAATGCCCTGCCCCCTCCTCCTTGCCCCACTGATCTCCTTGCTTAAAGATGGGGGCCAGGACAGGTAGTACCAGCAGTGAAAGGCAAAAGCTGCGTTCTCACAGAGGTCAGGTGTTCTCAAATCAATTCTTGAGCTCTCCCCAGACCGAGTGCAGAATCTGGGCAAGTATGCCGTGCTCATTGGCTCAAAGGCCCCAGGAATCAGAGCCCCACTTTCCATTCCAGAGCCTCCTAACCCACCCTTCTTACGCTGTTCTCCTGCCCTGAATGATTTCCCCTGGTGATTAATTCTTTTATATCTAGTGTCTTTGATCTTGTGATTTTTAATGCATTTTCTTTTATGTGATGAAAGCCTGTTAAGTAACTTCTATTTTTTTCTCCCCGCAACCCCCCACCCCCCACCCTACATACACACCCAAGGGACTCAGGCTAAACAGGTCTAAACTTTGCTTATAGAAGGTCTTTACTCTTGCCTTAGGTTGCTCATGGGGAATCAGAGGAAAGAATGCCCAGAACTATTTGAAACAAAGTATAACTGTGATTTCTTTTTGCCAAGATAGTCTAAGCATGACCCATATATGAGATGGGGAACAAGCCTGAGTGTGTGTGTGTGTGTGTGTGTGTGAGAAAGAGAGGATGGGTTTGCAACACACATGCTAAGCATGACCCATATATGAGATGGGGAACAAGCCTGAGTGTGAGAGAGACTGTGTCTGTGTGTGTGTGTGTGTGTGTGTGTGTGTGTGTGTGAAAGAGAGGATGGGTTTGCAACACACATGCATATACCCAATGTGCTACCACAGGGGGCGAAGGGTGGCGACCGTTCATTAGTGCTGCGCAGTGCCTTCATCTAGAGATGACAAGTTCTGGCAAGAAGGAAAAAAATAGCTCTTCCTGTGTGCAAGTCATCATGTCCCTGCCTTCTGTATGCATTTGTCATCAAAACGCAAGAGCCCCTTGTTCTTGCCACAGAGGGATAATTGATGTGTATGAATATTCCAGAATGGAAATGGGACAGATGTTGGAAATAATGGCTCGGAATAATATTTTTGCAGATGAAAGCTGAGCCTTTAGTAAGAGAGACTGTTGGGGTGGGGGAGGGTGGTGTTCTGGATGAGCTGAACTGTAATCAACAATTAGCAACCTTTAAAGGCAAGATAGAGCCCTGCCCTCCCCCCGCCCTTGCAGTTGCCTTTCCAGGAACATGGGAGCTGATCTGTCCTCCAGCTCAGTTCTTGCTTACACTTTCCGTGGTGTATCTAATACAGTCTCATACAGACCAAGCTCGGTTAACTGTGGACCCAAAAAAAGCAACACAGATTACATAATGGCCCAAGTTTTTAAAAGCATGAGAATACTTCAGATGAATGTTAAGATCTTCAATCTCATGTTTTAAGGCTGGCTGTGATCCTTTCAGTTTAGTACTAGGGCCTGCTGTTGGACTGAGAGCCCCAGTCTAATAGCAGTATCAGCATTTTAAATCTCATGCAGCCCAACCTGCTGGCACTGAGGGTTTAGTATGACTCTAAAACGAGAGCTTCCACATATGGAGCATATTCTCCCCAAATAACTATTCCTTCCTTCTTCCCCTTCCACCCTCCACCACACGTGTGTGTGCGTGTGTGTGTGTGTGTTCATATACTAAAGGGCAAGCAAGCTTGTCCCTCCCTCCCCACCAGTGTGTGTGTGTGTCTGTGTGTGTTCATATACTGAAGGGCAAGCAAGCTTGTCCCTCCCTCCCCACCATACACACACCAGTACACACAGAAGAAAAGCTAAGTTTCATCTCTAGGAAGGTTTCTAATAATGTGTTCTCTAAGATATGACCCGCCTTACTATTTTTCCCTTGTGTCCACCCGTTTTCCCACTGGGAAGCAGACTCGGCAAGCCCAGCGTTTCAGGACACCAGCAGCCCTGGGCTGGGAACAAGCAGCAGGAACAGCTCTTGCCCAGAAAGAGGCCCTGGGTGCTGTCTTCCTTTTCGCCTGGGAGTCTAGTCACAGCATGAGGCTAGAGGCTCCCTGGGGAGACGGGCAGACACTCATTCCTGGGAGCAGGTCTCCCCTTTCACCTCATTTGCTTCAACACGTGCTTTTTGCCTCTGTCTTTCCAACAGGTCAGCGGACAGACTGCAGTCTGGCCAGGTAGGTGTGGCCTGGGACAGCCCAGGGGGGGGATGGAGAGAGCTAGCAGCCTTGGATGGCTCTGCGAAGGAGTGGCCTAGGGCTGGGGTGGCTTCCATCCCTTTGCCTTGCTGACCCCATCTGGCCCCAAATGGAAGTGAGGTTTGCTGAGCAGAACTAAGTGAAGAGAATTACCATTTGCTGAAATAGTCCCAGTGACCTGAAATGGTCAATGCTGGAGGACCCTGGAAACCTTACCTGAGTGTCTAGACTTCACCATGTGGGTTTTGGGAAGTCTCTGACCCAGGGAAGGAAGATCAGAAGATAGCCTTTGACCTGAGAATTTTTTTATACATGGAAAAGATGACAGCCTCTAATAGTGAGTGTCGCTGGATAATGAAATATTACCATGCATTGCTTTCCAGCAGCACTGGTACAAATCCTCGCCTGATGTGCAAGTATGCAGCCCTCCCAGTCTTCCCCACCTTCCCCGCCCTCCCCCACCCCAGCCAAATATTTTCCCTCTCAGTCATGGAGCTGCTATGAGAAAACGCATGAGTTGGCGGATAGCAAGGCTTTCATTCAGCCAGTGGTTCTCAGATGCCTACAAATGTGCCGATTTAACGGGGGAAGAGCTTTCATGAGCTGGACTCCTTAGAGACCCTGGGTTAGCCCATTATATATAAACCACTTATATCTGCCAGCACATGAAATAATCATGAGGTTGTTTACAATTATAGGCTCATTATTCAAAAATGCCTTCATTTGCCTTTCATTGTTTTGTCATTGTGGATTACGATAAAGATCCCATTAATATACTAGTCTTGTTGACTGGAGGGAATCAGGATAATGGGATTCTGTCTTCTTGGTGATAGAGTCTTAGTCTGAGTTCACCTGAAGTTCCATATCTCCGGAAGGCTCTATAGGAGTGAAAAGAGCTGAGCTGAATTTCCTTATGCTGGGTTATTTGCTGTGTGACCTTGGGCTGTTCTCTTTCCCTCTCTGAACTCCAGTTCCTGATCTATAAGACAAGAGAGAGCATTCACCTAGATCCAGGAAGCTCTAGGATTCCAGAGAGTTCCTTAAGAGCAGCCTAGTGGAAGGGGCAGATGGTGCTAGGCAGCCCTGCTATGGTCCTTACCTCCTACCTTTGCTCAGAGAAATAGAGCTGCTCTCCTCGCTTGGGAGGTTGCTGTCTGAATCAGATTCCCTTGGAGAAAAGGCTTCCAAGGCTAAACACAGCCTGAAAAGCATTGACCTGTGGAATCACCAAGATTCCTTCCAGTCTGGACCCTCTACCCTCTAAATTCCAGGAATATCACTCCCTAACTTTTCCCTAAGGATTTTCAAAAGAAAGAAAACCATAGCTGCTTTTGGTGTTTATTAGTGTCTCCTTGCGCACAGAGGTCTTCCTGTTGTCTAACCCATACGTATTTTACTGCAAATTGAGCCAGTTCCCTCCAAGTTTTCTTTTGAATGGTGGCAGACATTAAAAACAGAGGCCTCTAAGCTTTTGTGAAAAGCGCTTGATTGGGCTTTTATTTGAAAGGTAACTTATCAAGTCTCTTAGCCACTTCTGGACCTGAGCTGATTAATGTGACTTATTTCATTAGCCACCTCACAGATTGTTTTTAATCCCGTTTTCTCTTTTTCCTCCCCATTGACTGCAGGCGTAGCTCAACTGTGAGGAAACAGGTAAGGACCCTGTAAGAGCCAGGTGTGTCTGGTAAAAATGTTGACATCCCAGATATTTATGAAGCTCCACGGTGGATGGGGAAGACACTTTCCTGACTTCATGCTAGCGTTTGGACTGCACAGTTTAGTCATAATGCATGCATGCTAAGTTGCCTCAGTCGTGTCCGACTCTTTGCAACCGAATGGACTGTAGCCCACCAGGCTCCTCTCTCCGTTGAATTCTCCAGGCATGAGTGCAGGAGTGGGTTGCTATTTCCTTCTCTGGGGGATCTTCCCGACCCAGGGATCGAACCCACGTCTCCATGTCTCCTACATTGGTAGGCCTGTTCTTTACCACTAGCGCCACCTGGGAAGCCCCTTAGTCATAGTCTGTTTAATGTTGCGACAACTTCATTGACTTAGTCGGATAGGGATGGGTGTCTTTCTGACCCAGTTCTCTCCTCTCTGGCCGTTTACTCTCTCTTACATACTAGAGATCTGGTTTGACTGTGGCAGATTGGGCCAGAACTGTCTTTGGAGTGGCGCCCCTTCTCTAGGAGACCACGAAAGAGGGAGGGGGTGGAGAGAGCTCAGAAATGTCTTTGTGTCTACTCAAGGGGAAGCTGATCCAGGCTTTAAAAATCGTTTGGGGTAATTCGCAGTGGCTGTAGCCGCAGGGAGATAATGGAATGTAGAGGGCACGTGGTCCCTGTGGCCCTGGCAGCCCCCGCAGGATCTTCGGCCCATCTCACTGCTTCAGCTGGCTGGGCCGTCCAGCTGGGGAAGTTGATAACACAGCCACACTTGCCTTTGCTTTGTGGTCACGGATTTTTTCCCTTCTCTATTTTGGATCTCCTTGTAATGAGAACACCATCAGATGCAATTACACATTTTTTAAATTATAAAAATGTCATTGCAATTCTCTTTCCTCTTGTTCCTCTATTTCTTTCTCCCCGCCCCCGCCCATCTTTCCTAATTTCATTTAAAACTAGAGAGGAATGAAGGGCCTTCTAGAGACCATTTATTACATTTAAAATTAATAGGTGGAGATCTTAAAGAGGGTGCAAGCCCCGCTCATCCCCCGCCGCCGCCCCCTTCTTCAAAAGTAAGAAAAGGATTGAACTTGAAGTTTGTTTCTTTCATTTCCTGGACTGAAACTGAGCCTCCTATGAGGAGATGGAGACTGGGTGGGGAGGAGTGCCAGCGGCTACAGTTTGGTGGTGTGTGTCCCTGGTCGGACTGCAATCAGGGAGGAATGGCACCCATCTGGTTTTCCACCTGCTGTGCCTAGCACGTTTACCTGGTGCTAGACTCGTGTAAGAACTCGTGCTAGAACTCGGGTTCCAAGGTGCATCAAAAACCCCAATCAACTAAAGACCTTGTTTTCATTCACTTTTTCCCCAGCAGGTCAAATCTAATGGTGGGTCAGTGTTTTTCTAAAATACTCAGGAAGGTAAATAGTAAGTAACTTGGAAGAAGCATAATCTTATATAAGTAACAAGGAAATATAGTTTGTTTGGTTGTTGACGGCAAATCGGCCAAACAAGAAGAAGAACCCAGTAGCTTTTGTTTTTGAGGGTCCCCGATGGGTTCCAGTCATTTTTGACTCCACCAAAACCTATGATCAGACCATCTGACTTTTCTTTTAAAAAAAATCCTCAACTGCTTTTTTCTAAGCTTTCCCTCCTCCCATCAAGCCCAGAATTTTCTCTTTCCTGTTACTTCCATATCTTCTTTCCTGGCCCATCTCTCTGTTTCCCGAATTGTAGGTGTTTCCCCGTGGTTTGGCCCTCTTTTGACTTCCGTCCATACTCTTTGCCTTGTCACTGGTGTTGCCTTAGATGAATCTGCCTCTCTCCTTCCCAAAGCGTCCACTTGTCCAGTATTACTGCTGTTCAGAGTCTCTGTATCCAACTCCTAATAGGCAGGACACTGGTGCTCGGGAGTTGAGTTGGCCCCCTGCCCTCAGTGTCTGTCTCCTCAGCTTCCCAGCCGCATCTTCGGTTCCTCAGCATCTCTCCTTACTTCTCTCCTTCTCTTATGGGGGACCCTCCATTCCTCACAATCCCGGAATCCCCACATGTGAACGCCGGTGCCTCTTTTTTCCTTATTACTGACATCCAATCAAGTGTTTTCTCCCATGGTAAAAGTGGAAATCTAACAAGTGTGTCAAAGATCAGTACCTGGAGAAGTCCACGTGTGAGGAGTTATGCCACACAGTGACACATGTAGACATTTTCCGGCCACCGTCTTGATTGTCTTCCCCTGCGAATCACTGGGCCCCTGCTTTACCATCTTTCCCAAGTTGTGTTCGCTACATTTCTCCCTCTACTTTTGGTTTAAAGTTCCTTTCTTCTGACTGAATGGAGATTTTACCCAATTATCCTTCAAGACCCCTTCCAATCCTGGGCTTATATGACCAAAAAGACTATAATCAGAAGAATTAAACTGACATCCATTCTGACACTGAAGGAGGGAAGGGGAGAGGAAGAGAGGGAGAGACAGGCACTGAATAGGAACACACACAGGCCCTGCCCAGTCAGCTGTGTGCAGCCTGATCGATGGCCAAGTGAGAGTGCTCACCGGGCATGTCCTGGGGAAATGAATTCACTCAGACTTCAGAAATATTTCAAGAAGAGAGGCTGAAGCCTTCATGACTTTGTCCAGTATTTGTTTTCGCTGGACTCTTGACTTAGGCTCCACTGGAGCAGTGGGGACTGGGAAAAACATGCCTCTGCAGTAGGACCGGCCCCCTCTCGTGCACTCTTGCCTGCAAGAGGTTATCCTCTGAACTGCTTCTGACGTACCACTGTAGCCACGGACATGCAGCTTAATGTCTTTGGTGCTCTGCTTTCTGCAACCCTACACGCTTCCCTTTAACTACCATTGATGTCTCTTCTCCCACAAGTCTAGGCAGGATTGTGCTCTCACACAACTCGTTGAAGCCCAGAACCTGTGCTGCCTGACCTCCGTCCCTCTGGATCTTTATTATGTTTAAACTTAAGGCCAGAAAAACTTTACATACACTCACATCATTGTCCTCATCACTACTGCTACTGTTTGTAAATGACAAGTATAATAATGTTTGTAAACTTAGAAAAGACCTCCAAAAAATGGGGTTTGGGAGTTTTTTATAGTGGAACCCATTTTCTTCATTGGTGTTTGGAAAAACTGATGAGAATTCTTCTTCTGAGATCACCCTAGGCTGACTGGTATAATTAGTGATGGCAACAAGGAGGCAGACCCTGGCCACTGAAGCTGGAAGGCTGGAGGAGGCAGACGGGTCTGGGGTCGTGAGATGAGTGTTTGGGTCGCTGAGACCTTCCTGCAGCTGCACCTTGACTCACTCCACTCCCTGTGACAGCGTCATCAGTTCCCAGCACACTTGGGAGCAGGCTCTTCTGTCAGCCTGGCTTCTTCATGAGAGCCAGTTGCTTCCCTGATTGCAGCCAAACTCCTGGCTACAGTAGAAAATTCAGAGCCAGGAGAGGGGTACAAACAAACCTGCTAAATGGACAGAAGTCACAGGACCCACCCCAATGGAGAGCTTAGTCTCTGTCCTGAACATCTAAAGCCCTCTCTGTTGTGTCGTATAGTCGTTCATTCGTGTCTGATTTTTTTCGACCTCATGGACTGTAGCCCGCCAGGCTCCTCTGTCCATGGGATTTCCCAGGCAAGAATACTGGAGTGGGTTGCTGTGTCCTCCTCCAGTGGATCTTCCCGACCCAGGGATCGAACCCAGGTCTCCTGCAAGGGAATGCTTTACCACTGAGCCACCAGGGAGGCCCAAAACCCTTTCTAGCTAGGTTTAAAGTCATTCTGCCTGATCCCTTTCTTCCTTAGAGCTGAGTTATTAATGCATTTAGCTGCATTAGAAAACCCTACTGATTTTCAATAATAGTTGGTATTCACACCAGGCTATGTTTGCCAAGGTCCTGGGATGCAGTATGGGTGGTAGTGAGACGTTTGGTCTCAGGGGAAGACTGCCCGGATTCGAATCCTGGCACCTCTACTTACCGGCTGTGTCCATAAGCAGCTATTTCACCTTGCTAAGCCTTCATTTCCTCATTTGTCAAATGAGGATAATATTAATACATACCCAGTAGGGTTGAGGATAATATTAATACGTGCCCAATAGGGTTGTTATCAGGAACAGCCCGTCTAAATCACTTAATACATGACCCAACACCTCTATAAATTCTTTTGTAAATGCAAAGCACTGTGTTAATGTGCCAATAGGAAATATTACTCTCCTCACCACCAGCCTCTCCCCAGTTGGTAGATATCAAGTTAAGGCCCAAGGAAGTTAAATATATGGCAGGGTTGTCCAGCATAATGGCAGAGCAAAGATGGACATCTGGGAGGCCTTAGTTTAGTACCTATTAGTCTCTACTGTGTCCAAGAGTTGTTTTTTTTTCTTTCTTGCCTTTTATACCAAACAAATCCCCACTCTGATGCTCCTGTAGATTCATTCTGCTACCTTCCACTGACATTAATTGAACACCTGCTATGTGAAAGCATCCTAGCCAGCACTGGACACCAACAATTGACATAGAGGCTGCCCTGTGGAACTCTAACTGTAATGGTGACAAAATGCAAACAAATATTTATACCCACACAATTAAGTCATAATCAGGGTGTGAAGGCCAAGTACAAGGTACTGAGACCCCATAGATAGGGGCTTTGATCTCGTCTGGGGAGTCTAGAAAAGCACCCCTAAGGAAGTAATACTTTCCCTGAGACCCTGTGGGTGGGGGTCCAGGGTGACGAGAGCTTCCAGCAGCAGGAATGACTCCCTCAAATCTATGAGCAAAGGAGGACTTACTGAGGAGTAGAAGAGGGGCCAGTGTGGCCGAAACAGAGTTGGGGGAGGAGCAGGAGGCAAACCTGGATAAGATGTGACCCTGGACACACAAGGCTGCATACAGAAAATAATGAGGTCTTTGAAAGGGTTCAGCCTGGAGAGTAACTGATGAAATGTGCACTTTTAAAGCACCTGCAATACGGGAGACCCAGTTCGATCCCTGGGTCAGGAAGATCCACTGGAGGAGGGCACAGCAACCCAGTCCAGGATTCTTGCCTGGGAAATCCCACAGATAGAGGAGCCTGGTGGGCTACAGTCCACGGGGTCACAAAGAGTCAGACACGACTGAGCAGCTAAGCACACAGCACTTTTAAAGATCACTAACCATGTATAAGGGAAGAAAAACTTACTTGTAGGATGACAGGGGTAGGAATGGAGATACTGATGGATTGGGCTGGGTCGGTGGCAGTAGAGATGGAGGAAATAAATAGACTTAAGGGATATTTAGGAGGCAAAATATATGTATCTATTGATTGATCGTATGGCCAGGGGTGGGGAGCTGGTTTGGAATGAAAGATGACTAGTTCCATATGGGAAGTGCGGAATGTAAGACTTCTGTGTGACGTATTCCAAACAGGTGGTTGTACATGTGCTTTGGGGCTCGGAGCATAGGCTGCATGCTTCTTGTGGTCTGCCCTCTCATCCAGCGGAGACAAGCTCCACACCGTTTTGGTCCTTTTTCTCTGACCCTGGACTATCTCTGAAGATTCTAATGCTGTGTTCCTCTGGTTTTTCAGGATTCCAGCCAGGCAATTCCTCTGGTGGTAGAAAGCTGTATCCGGTTTATCAGCAGACACGGTAAGCAGGATTACAGCCTTGTCATACTTATGCAAAGTTGGGAAGAACTTCCAGGAATTCTTTGCAGAGTGAGAACAGAGATTGACTTCCATCCTGACGTTCTCAGAAAAGGAATAAAATCTTATTTGTTCACATAATGTTTGCTACCTCAGAATGGCCACACCTAAACACTGAGTGAAATGTATCATATGTTTTTAACCCCCAGGTGCCTTAGCTAGTAGCACACTCCCTTTTGCAGCTTGAGAGTGAGTTTTAAGGTATAGCTATCGTGTGGGTAAGTCTAGCTGGCCTGAGTGGTCATGTTCGTTTCCCCATCACTCACCACCTTTGCCTGTGTTCTTATCTCCCCTGCACTGCCTGGACCATTATATCACATGGGCTTTCTGCAGCAGACTGCTTTCAAACAAGCTCCTTTTATACCATTGCATTGACTCGTGGTAATATTCAGTTTTTGTTCTGGTTTGGTCTTACTGGTTACGACATCTCCAGAGCTCAGTGAGTCGCTGCCCCTAAAGTTGTAGCCAACATTTAGAGTCTGCAAGGGCTGGCTCCTTCTCAGCCTAAGTCAGATCACACTGTCTTTTGCTTGGACGAAGCTGAATCTCATAAACTCCATTCCTCACCAGCTCCTAGGCTGGTTGGACAGAATTTAGGGAAAGAGATGAATTACCAGAGACCCAGTCTTCCAAGTGTAAGAGTGTTTAGAAAGCACAGATATCTGAGCAAGCACTGTGAAGATTTCTAGGAACTGGGCATCAGAAGTTGTTTTCAGATACTCTTCTGACTAGTTATAGGAACAGTAACAGAATGACCTTCTTGGAGCTAAGGAGTTATGTAGATGATCACGTCTCTTAATTCAGAAGCAACCATTCTCTCTCCCTTCCTCCCCTTCTTCCTTCCCAATGAACTGGGACCTTGCTTGGGTTTGTTTTTAGAGTAGTAATTATTTTTAGCATGCTTATGACTTATCCTATTCTAATCAGCTGCAGTTTTTTCATCATATTACCATTCACTAGAAATACTCTTGCCTGGAAAATCCCATGGACGGAGGAGCCTGGTAGGCTGCAGTCCATAGGGTCACGAAGAGTCAGTCATGACTGAGCGACTTCACTTTTCACTTTCATGCATTGGAGAAGGAAATGGCAACCCACTCCAGTGTTCTTGCCTGGAGAATCCCAGGGACAGGGGAGCCTGGTGGGCTGCCATCTATGGGGTCGCACAGAGTCGGACACGACTGAAGCGGCTTAGCAGCAGCAGCAGCAGTAACAACACCATTATATAGAGCTATTGAACAATCAGCAACTGTTTATCAAGCCAGTTTTATAATTAAGTGTTGAGTGCCTCATGTAATTTATTGAATACTATACTGAGTGAAAAACAGAACGGCTGTTTGGGTACAGGGTGACTGTAAGTGTGCTCGTCGTTTACACGTGTGTTTGCACGGCTGGAAGCTGAGGCCCATGACTGCTGCCCAGCATCACAACAGAGTCCTGCACCACAGACGAGTAGCCGAGAAAAGATCAGCCAATTTTCTACTGAGTGTGTATCACTTTTATACCATCAGAAAGTCGTGAGTCAAACCATTGTATGTCAAGGACCATCTGTATACTTACTGACTGCTCATTGTATACCAAAAAAAGATCCTGTCTTCATGAGCCTTGTATATGTCAGGTGTTGGTGAGGGTCATGAAGAAAAGTCAAACAAGGGGAGAAGGTAGAGAATGGAGTGGGGGCACTGCTCTAGGCAGGCTGTTCAGGGAAACCCGTAGGTCCCCTAGAGTGACATGTGAGCAGTCCTGAAGGAAGTGAGGGAGGGGCTGCACGGGTATCTGGGGAGAAGGAACACCAAAGGCAGAGGTCCTTGGCACATGCAAGCAAGCACGCAGGATGCGAGTGAGGCTGGGGCAGTGAGTGGAGAGGACAGTGGCAGGAGATGAAGCCAAAGCCCAGACTTTGGGGTCTCCGCAGCTAAGGTAGCCATCTGGGTTTTGTTCTAAGTGAGCTGGGAAGCTGTTGGAGAATTAGGAACAGGGAATGATCTTTCGGAAGGATCACAGGCTGCTGTGTAGAGCTAACACAGGAGGAAACAGGAGGCTGCTGCAGTAGGGAAGACATGGCGGTCACCCGCCCTGGGCGTCAGCTGGGGTGTTATTGACAAGTGATGGGTCCTGGGTGTCGTGGCTTGAATGTCCCTGCCCCCATACAGGCACAGTCCATGTGGAGGCCAAAACTTAGCACATTTCTGTGGTGAGGCTCTGGAGAACTAGGCCTGCTCCCATGCTGCTGATGGGAATGAGAACCAGTGCGACCCTTTTGAAGGGGGACTCAGCAGCATTGAACGAAATGACATGTGCGCCGGTTTTCTGAGCCAACAGTCCTAGGAATTTACCATGAAGATACACCTCCAAAATACGGAAATACATGTGCACAAGGTTATTTATTGCAGTATCGTTTGTAATTGCAAAATATTAGAAACAACCTAAATACCATACCGGATGAATAAAGAATAAACTATGGTAGATCTGATAGACAGTGCCTGAAGAACTATGGACGGAGGTTCGTGACATTCTACAGGAGGCAGGGATCAAGACCATCCCCCGGGAAAAGAAATGCAAAAAGGCAAAATGGTTGTCTGACGAAATGCAAAAAGGCAAAACGGTTGTCTGATGAGGCGTTACAAATAGCTGAGGAAAGAAGGAAAGCTAAAGGCAGAGGAGAAAAGGAAAGATAAACCCATTTGAATGCAGAGTTCCAAAGAATAGCAAGGAGAGATAAGAAAGCCTTCCTCAGCAATCAATGCAAAGAAATAGAGGAAAACAATAGAATGGGAAAGACTAGAGATCTCTTCAAGAAAATAAGAGATACTAAGGGAACTTTTCATGCAGAGATGAACACAATAAAGGACAGAAATGGTATGGACCTAACAGAAGCAGATAATATTAAGAGAGAATACACAGAAGAACTGTACAAAAAAGATCTTCATGACCCAGATAACCACAATGGTGTGATCATTCACCTAGAGCCAGACATCCTGGAATGTGAAGTTAAGTGGGCCTTAGGAAGCGTCACTACAAACAAAGCTAGTGGAGGTGATGGAATTCCAGTTGAGCTATTTCAAATCCTAAAAGATGATGCTGTGAAAGTGCTGCACTCAATATGCCAGCAAATCTGGAAAATTCAGCAGTGGCCACAGGACTGGAAAAGGTCCGTTTTCATTCCAATCCCAAAGAAAGGCAATGCCAAAGAATGTTCAAACTACCGCACAATTGCACTCATCTCAGATGCTAGCAAAGTAATGCTCAAAATTCTCCAAGCTAGGCTTCAACAGTACGTGAACCATGAACTTCCGGACGTTCAAGCTGGATTTAGAAAAGGAAGAGGAACCAGACCACCTGACCTGCCTCCTGAGAAACCTATATGCAGGTCAAGAAACAACAGTTAGAACTGAACATGGAACAACAGACTGGTTCCAAATAGGAAAAGGAGTACGTCAAGGCTTATATTGTCACCCTGCTTATTTAAGTTATATGCAAAGTACATCATGAGAAATGCTGGGCTGGATGAAGCACAAGCTGGAATCAAGATTGCCGGGAGAAATATCAATAACCTCAGATACGCAGATAACACCACCCTTACGGCAGAAAGTGAAGAGGAAGTAAAAAGCCTCTTGATAAAAGTGAAAGAGGAGAGTGAAAAGGTTGGCTTAAAGCTCAACATTGGAAAAACCAAGATCATGGCATCTGGTCTCATCACTTCATGGCAAATAGATAGGGAAACAGTGTAAACAGTGAGAGACTTTATTTTGGGGGGCTCCAAAATCACTGCAGATTGGTGACTGCAGCCATGAAATTAAAAGATGTGTGCTCCTTGGAAGAAAAGCTATGACCAACCTAGACAGCCTATTAAAAAGCAGAGACATTCCTTTACCAACAAAGGTCCGTCTAGTCAAAGCTATGGTTTTTCCAGTAGTCATATATGGATGTGAGAGTTGGACTACAAAGAAAGCTGAGTGCTGAAGAATTAATGCTTTTGGTGGTGTTGGAGAAGACTCTTGAGAGTCCCTTAGACTGCAAGGAGATCCAACCAGTCCATCCTAAAGGAAATCAGTCCTGAATCTTCATTGGAAGGACTGATATTGAAGCTGAAACTCCAATACTTTGGCCACCTGATGCGAAGAACTAACTCATTGGAAAAGACCCTGATGCTGGGAAAGATGGAAGGTGGGAGGAGAAGGGGGCAACAGAGGACGAGATGGTTGGATGGCATCACCGACTCGATGGACATGAGTTTGAGTAGGCTCCGTGAACTGGTGATGGACAGGGAGGCCTGGCGTGCTAGCATGGGGTCACAAAGAGTCAGACACGACTGAGCAACTAAACTGAACTGAACTGATGGTATATCCACACAGTGGGAAACTATGCAGCTACAAAAAATAAAAATAATAGTGAGGAAGAGTTCCATGAAACGACCTGGAGAGCTTGCCAGGATATATTGTCAAATGGAAGAAAGCAAAGTGCAGAGGAGCATCTCTAGCATGTTGCCTTTCACGTGAGAAAGAAGAGCGTGTAAGAATATATGTGTCTTCTCACTTCTGCAAGAAGAAATACAGGAAGGATGAATCCAAAAACTAATATTTAACCAATTATCCTCACAGATGAGTGGAAAAGGGTGAGAATGGGACATGGGGTCGAAGTGACATTTCTCCTTTTCTTTTTGTGTAGTTTTGACTTTTAGAACTACGTGGGAGTTGTCCTTTCTCAAAAGATAAACAAGTATATAAAGCAAGGATGTGGGTAAAACCCCAAATGGAATATAAACAGTAACAAACCTAACTGTGTTGCAAATGAATAACACTGAGGAGATGAGGAAGAAAATAAGTATCTTTGAAAAGCAGTACTTTGATAACTAGAACTGTAAACAAATAATGTACAGTAGTTGGTAATTTTTTTGTCACAATTTTTTTTTTAGAACTAGCAATTCTGAAGCCATTTTATAGGATGGAACAAGTTCCCCGGTGGTCCAGTGATTGAGACTCCACACTTCCACTTTAGGGGGCACAGGTTCAATCCCTGGTTGAGAAACTAAAATCCCAAAAGCCTTGCAGTATGGCCTAAAAATAACTGTTGTTCAGAAAATTGAATTATTTCCCCCTAAATAGGGACGTATGGTATTACTGAACTCCCTAAACACGATGGGTAATGTTTGTACATGTACATTTAATGGGGATAACGTCCATAACTTCTGTTAGCCCCCAAAACATCTGTGGTCTACCAGTTGCCAAAATCTGTACATCCTTACTATCTTCATGTTCCCTGGGAGGTACTAGTGAGCTTCCCTGGGGGCTCAGTGATAAAGAATCTGCCTGCCAATGCAGGAGACGTGGGTTCAGTGCCTGGGTCAGGAAGATCCCCTGGAGAAGGGCATGGCAACCTGCTCCCCCATTCTTGCCTGGAGAATCCCATGGGCAGAGGAGCCTGGCAGGCCACGGTCCATGGGGAGGGAAAAGGATCAGAACAACTTGGTGAGTAAACAACATCAACTACATTCTGCGTGCGTGCATGCTAAGTTGCTTCAGTCATGCTGACTCTTTGCGACCCTGTGGACCATAGCCCGCCAGATTCCTCTGTCCATGGGATTCTCCAGGCAAGAATACAGGAGCAGGTTGCCATGCCCTCCTCCAGGGGATCTTCCCGGCCCAGGTAGCGAACCTGCGTCTCTTATGTCTCCCGCATTGCCAGGTGGGTCCTTACCACTAGTGCCACCTGGGAAGCCCACATTCGTTCTAGCCCCATTACATAGATGGGAAAACCGAGGCTCGCCTGTAAGTGGTGGGTCGGCGTGATCCAGGAAGACTTAAAAGACGGGAAGGGATGTGGGGAACGGTTGAGACTCACTCAGGATGGGAAAACCCCACCATTTTCATGAGGAAGGGAGCAGAGTCACATGAAGCTGGTGTTGTAGCAATCATTTTGAGACTTCTCTAGAAGAGCAGCTCTTGGCAACAGCTGGATCCAGCTCAAAATGGAAAGTTTTGTGCTGTTTCCAAATAACTTACCCAAGTCTGATTGGCTTTATGCTTTTATGTTAGTCAGCACTAAGGAAAAACGAAAACGGTCACGCAGGTGTCAGCTGAGGGATGTGAGGTCTTACCTGCATTATCATAAAAAGCCAACTGCTTTTCCCCTTCTCTTTCTGGAAACCCACCATTTATTAATGTTCCTACTTTCAGAATCATCATCTAAAGATTCTGTCTGTTGAGCAGGAACACACACTGGCCCTTCTAAAGCCGGGGTTCTCAAGGGGACGTGGAAACCAGACTGAAAGGGACCTCAGTGTGCCTCAGGCCTGCCTGGTTTTCAGTCAGCTCTCCCACGATTTCTTCTGGCCCTGGGCTTGTGCACCAGGTTGGCTTGTCCTTGATGTCTAATCTATCAAGACGTGCCGAGGTGATCCTCTGTCAGCAAGCTGTTGGCTCCGCCAGTGACACTGAACAGCCTGGTCCCTGAGATGACAGTTCCTTATATTTTACCGTGGTTTTGATAAGTCACTGAGTATGTGACTGTTTCTGTCAGAAACTTACTGTTCATGTTCTGTGTCTACACAGTATTATCTGGCTGTTACTCCCCATTGGTAACTACTGTAATATGGTGCTGTTACTTTGGGGTCCTGACACTGCCTGCCATTCTGATTCTGTGAGGGATAGTCTGGAAAGTCCCCCATAGTAACAGACAACTTCAGTCCTATTACACGCAAAATAATTAAATTCCCTGTGCTTGCTTCTTACTGTTGCTTCAGCGGGATTCAGAATTCAATCCTGGCCAGTGTGGTTTACTTCAAAGTAGATAGAATTCATTCACCCTCCCTCATCAAGAGGGGAGTCCCCAAAATAGTGGGCAAATGTAATCATTCTCTTTTGTTTTCCGAAAAAGAAATGTGTTTGAGATTGGAAAGTTTCAGTAGATCATGCAGTAAGAGCAGAACTTTAGTAAAATGCCCAAGATTGAGCCACAGGGCTTGTGAGAAAAACTAGACAGAGCTGATATGAGGAAAGACGCTACTTCAGTGCAGCCCCAGGGCTCATGCTTCCTGGAGCCACCCCTCTAGTTTTGAGTTGCATGTGTGAGGCTCTCGATGAGCCATGTCCATAGTCAGACTGACAAATGAGATGCCCTCCCCGCCCTGCACTTTCACTCCAGTGGCCCCACAAGCCTGGTGTTACGGAATGAGTACATGATTGCAGCCGGAAAGCCTAGTCTTGTGTCCTGACTCTGGGTCTTATCGTCTGTATAGCCTCAGGCAGGTCATCACTTATCAGTGCTCTCTTCTAGAAAATGGGCTTCCTGGTAACCCCTGCCTTGTGGGCCTGTAAGCACATAAGCAATCACCACACACGGTGATTTTCCACGAGTAGTTCTACTGCAACAAACTTCAAAAAGACACAGTTTCCGTGCACGCTATTCCAGTGTGGTATTCAGGAATGCTGCCTTTAGAGGCAGGCTGCAGTGAAGGGCCAGCAGCTGGCACAGCGCCTGTGATACTCGCTGTGGACTGATCGCTCGTCTTTTTTGCTTATCTGATTTACAGCAGTGTATTGCTCTCAGGTGGACAGCAACGTGATTCTGTTATATATAGACATATGTCTGTTCTTTTTCAGATTCTTTTCCCATGTAGGTTATTACAGGATATTGAGTAAAGCTCCCTGTGCTGTACAGTAGGTCCTTGTTGACTATCTCTCACAGTGTATATATGTCAATCCCAACCCCCTAATTTATCCCTCCCCCCACCTTCCCCTTGTGAGTCTCTGTTTTATATATAAGTTCATTTGTATCCATTTTTTAGACCCCACATGTAAGTGATAACATATGATAATTGTCTTTTTCTGTCTGAGTTAACTTAGTATGATAACCTCGAGGTCCATCTGTGTTGCTGCAAAAGAGCATTATTTCATTCTTCTTATGGCTGAGTAATATTCCATTGTGTATATACACCACAGCTTCTTTATCCACTCCACTGTTGATGGACATTTAAGTTGCCTCAGTGTCCTGGCTACTATAAATAGTGCTGCAGTGAACATTAAGGTGCATGTATCTTTTTGAACTATGGTGTTTTGGGGATATATGCCCAGGAGTGGGATTGCTGGATCATATGGTAGTTCTATTTTTAGTTTTTTTAAGGAAACTCCACACTGTTCTCCATTGTGGCTGAACCAATATATGTCCTCCCTTTTTCATAAGTAGTGAGAGCACTGTCCCCTAGAACAGCTGAACAGTGTTAGGATAGCTGAGGTACTAATTATGATCTCACACCTCGGGAAACTCTGATCATGTCTAATGGCTTGCCTGCCATGCTCCTGGATCACATCCCTGATCCTGGGGGATAAGGAGGTGACAGAAATCACCTCTCTGCTTTGTAGGAGGGACAGAGAGGCAGAGGCTGGAAAAGGAACCTGCTTCATAGACTTGGTCAGAATCAGAAACGGCGTAGACGCCTCTGACTCGGTACTTTCTTTCGGCCAATGCCTCATATTCATTGCAGTGACCTCTCCACCATCTCTGTATAGGCTTTCTCCTCTGGCCTGAAGAGAAGAGACCGGATGCTTAAATACACACTGGCTGGGGGAGATGAACACTCAGCTAAGCTTGGCGCTGTGGTTGTGAATTTGCTTTTTTGTCTCCTTGATCACTGTTCCCTGTCTTTCTAGGGCTACAGCATGAAGGAATTTTCCGGGTGTCAGGATCCCAGGTGGAAGTGAATGACATCAAAAACGCCTTTGAGAGAGGTGAGGAAACAGCCTTAAAGATTAGGCCAGACATTTGCCAGTCCCCTGGGGTAGCGGCTCCACCCCTTCTTCCTTGAGAGGTACCCAGAGTCAGCAAGCCAGGATGCCTCCCTCTTTAGCCCAGCCCCTTCCCTCTGTAGACATCCTCCCCACCTGCCCTCCCACATGTGCGGGGAGACACCGGGGACGTCCCAGTGTCCCCCTTGCCAGCCCCTCTCTTCCTGCCTCTCTCCTGCAGATAGTCCACCCAAACCCAAGAATCTAACCGTGATATCTGGGCAGTTTGCAGCTGTGTCTGGAACCCTTGGTGTCAGGGCAGACACGCCTGTTCACGTAGCCCATTTATTATCTCGTGGGCTCTTAAGGTAGTGGGCAAGCTTTGGCAATTTCCATGCCTGTAATGGAATATATAGTTTCAATTTGAGGTTGGTCCTACCATTAAATCTAATTACGTCTAATAGGAAATTTTCCATGGGGAGCGCCAGCATGATCGTTCTCTTGCAAGTAGGTGTGCTTAGTTGCAGGCTGGGAAGGAGGAGAGCTAGTCAGAGGGGCTGGCCTCCCTGGCCACGTCTGCCTCCCCTCGGGCTCAGTCCCAGCCTGGCCCGCTTTCATGATGCTTGGGAGAGAGCCGGTTGCCGTGTCCCTTCCCTGGCCCATAGGGAACGTCCCTGAGCTAGTCTGGCACACGCAGATTCGCATTAATGGTCGCCTGTGCCCCTGCTCTGACCCCAGGGCCCCTGAGCCTGAGCAGCCTTTGCTTTTTCTGGTCCCTGGTTGCCCTGCTCAAGGCCGCCGTGCTGAGCAGAGAGCTGAGGGACTTCAGTGAAAGCTTGAGTAGGGCACTGCTTCCCTCCCAGCTCTGCTTCATCCTGCGTGGTTTTACCCCCTCACTCTCTCCTTCTTGGGGGCGTTTCTCACCCTCAGGAGAGGACCCCCTGGCTGGAGACCAGAATGACCACGACATGGACTCCATAGCTGGCGTCCTGAAGCTGTACTTCCGGGGGCTGGAGCACCCGCTCTTCCCCAAGGACATCTTCCACGACCTGATGGCCTGCGTCAGTAAGTACCCAGACCACAAGCTCACTTCTGGGCCGGAGCACCTTGTAGCAACAGGGAAATTTCCAGGTTTACAGTAATTTTTTTCTTTTCCTTCTGTGAAATTTCTCTTCCTTGGTGTAGGGGAGGAAAAAGAGTGACTTTTCAGGAAGGATCTGGACCACAAGTCAGAACTCCTGGTTTTTCTTTCTGATTCACTTTAAACTGTTTTATTTTGCTGGCCTTTATCTCTCTTAATATGTTCCTATAGAAAATACAGTCCTTTTCAGCCATTAGGAGCTCATACATTAGTCCTTGTGCTTTTCATGATACAAAGGGAGAATCCACGTGTTACCAATATTTCCTGCTTGTTGCTTTAAGCATGACATGACTTATCTGTGAGATGTGTTAATATGTATCCTTCTAGGAATTCAAGCCCTCTGCACATTCAAAAGTAGTGATACGATATTTTCTCAGAGAGTCTCTACTTTTCTTTACATAAAACAGGTATCTTAGAATTTCTCTGCCTCTTACTGTAAAATTTGGGGCTTGAAAAGCTGCTCCTGGCCATTTATTATACTGGAACACCCTCTCATTTGTTGTCCATGGAAACCTGGATTAATATTAGGTCGTTCTGAGAGCAGACTCCATTGAGATAATGGTTCCAGAGACTGGAGGAGGCAGTTCCTTTGAAATGAAGAAAGGCTCTCCCCCCAGATCAGTGAAGGTCTTCATCCCCAGCCCCAGCATTCCCGCCCCCAGTTTCCAGTTTGGTTTAGTACATCCCCTGAGAGCTCAGGAAGCCAGCTCCCTTGTTTTGTTGACTTACCGCTGTTTGTGGGACTCCTAGTGGACCTGAGTTCTGTGGGTGACTGAGAAGATGCACCCCTCACGTCTTCACGTCTTCCAGGGCGGGGCCTGGATGGGCGTGCTAGGAGATGGGGGTTAGTACAGGCTAGTACCCGGTGCCTTGGCTGCCCAGTCCTCCCCTCGAGGAGTGCTCCTGATCCAGTATCTCTCACTTCATTTTCACGGAAAGGCTCTCATAGAAAATGACAGTATCCACATGGCACAACGCGAATGTGGGAAAGCGGGCCCTGGGGAGGTCTGGGTCTTGGGCCATACCTGGAGTCAGGAAAGTTCTCTGGTTTTCTCCCAGTATCACTGCTTGCACGGGGGCCTGCCAGTTCTTGCCTCTGGCCACCTTTTGCCATCCCCGCTGCAGATAAGAGAGTGGGGAGGAAAAGCCAGACTTGTCCAGGGGCTGAGGGGTGTGCACGTGGAGCAGGCAGGGTGGGACCACCCCATGCAGGCCCTCCAAGGCTGGGGGACAGTCACAGCCGTTTCTGGGCAGCTCTTTGTTTTGGTATTGTCATAAGAGGGTGGCAGATGCTGTGGGGAACTTGCCCAACCCTTCTGTGCCAAGGAGCAGACATCTTAAGTCCTGCCCCAGCGAAGGGTCTAGAGCCCTGCTGCCAAAGCCCCACTGCAAGGAGCGCCTCACACTGGCCCAGTTCTCTGTAGGCTGGATCCGGCTGCTCTGTGTTGTACCTGCTGCAAGTCAGGGCCTTCTGACCACTAGTCCCTGGGATCCCAGTGGAGGGTAACACATGGCTTTCTTCTTTCAGCAATGGACAACCTGCAGGAGCGAGCTCTGCACATCCGGAAGGTCCTCCTGGTCCTCCCCAAAACCACTCTGATTATCATGAGATACCTCTTTGCCTTCCTCAATCAGTGAGTAGACGTCCCTGGGAGCAGCTGATCGGCCTTGGCTTCGGCCAGTGAACATTTATGTGGGGATCTATGTTGACCCCTCCAGACCAGTAAATACTTACTGAACACATGCTGGGTGTGGTTTTAGGAGGTAAAAATACCTTGTGAAATAGAGACAAAAGCCTAGATATCATTTGGCTCATGGTCTAGCGGAGGACACAGACAATAACAGACACATGAGGTAGTGATAAGTGCTTGGAAGAAGAATAAAGAAATGCAAGTGAACGGTCAGGGCAGGGGTGACGGAGGGGAGCCGGCACAGAGGGGTCGTCAGCAAAGGCCTCTGGGGGTTCGGTGTATGAGCAGCAGCCTGAGTGAAGGGAAGGAAGGAGCCAGGATCAAGGTCGTCAGGCTCACAAAAGTCATGGCAACACTGGGTTTGGATTTGAAGGAGCCGTTGGAAAGTTTGAAGCAGAAGAGTGTTGTGATCTGATTTTCTACTTTATTTTTAAAAGCTGCTTTGTGGAGAAGTTACCGTGCAGTGAAGTGAAGTTACTCAGACCAGGGAGGGAAGGGTGGAGGGTGGGGGAAGAGTCAGGTTTGGGATCTATTTGGAGCACAACCTGTACAGGACCTGCTGATGGGTAGGGTGCAGAAAGAGGAAAGAGAGAATTCTGAATTTTTGTCATGAGCAGTAGTGGAGTTGGGGAAGACAAGACGTGGATATGCTAATGTGGATGTGTTAACGTGAAGCACCTACTAGCCCTCCAGGTAGAGAGTCTAAGTAGGCAGGTGCCTCCCCCAGGCACCTCTGTCTTTACCTGTTGCTTTCACCACAGCACCTCCAGCAGCTAGGCCAGAGTGTATTAGGGAGCAACTTGAGGGCCGGATAAGCCCCATAGGTGTGTTCCCTTTAAATCCACTGCGTCTTGAAAGCACTGAAGCATTTAAATATTGGGAGATTTTACACTTAGAAAAATCTGGATTTCTGGCTTCTCTTAAGAAAATCATTAGATCTGGCAGTACTGGGTCTGACAGCCTCGTGGCTGCAGTTTCCTGTGGAGTAAGGGCTGCTGCCCGGATATAGTCCAGGGACCCCAGTTTACCAGTCCCATTTCTCCCCGATAACCCCCAGTGCTGAGGCTGAATTCAGTTGAAATTATCATCTCTCTGGCTTTATGCCTTTTCATATAGTGGGGAAACATTTCTATAGGTCTTTAAATCTTTTTTTTTTTTTAATGTGGAGGGGGTAATAAAACTTAGACTAAGGGTGTTTTAGCAGTTATTTCTTTGTGAAAATGAAGAATCTTCCTAGTGGGTTAGTTTCTGCTTCAGTGGACATTCACAGGCCATCTCAGGAGCCTCAGCCTGCCTGCAGACTAGGGTCAGCCTGCCTGCAGAGCTGCCTGGGTCAGGGGCCGCCGCCCCAGCCTCGCCCTGTTGCAGCCCGCAGCCCGCTGCCTCCCCGTGCCTGTGTCTGCACCATTCACTGGCCGAGCCCTGACTCAGTGCCACCACTGCCTTTAGTTGAGAACCCCCCATGACTCACGCAGGGTTTCACAGGCAGACAGAAATAGAAACCCTGGTAATGACTCTCGAGCCTGTTGGTCTCCTCGGGGCCACCAGGGCCACCCTCATCTCCCCTTGTGGACTGATACCTGCCCTCAGAGAGCCTGGTCTGCTCCCCAGAGCAAGAAGCAGGATGGCAGGGGAGCGGACAGGGTTTGGGGTGACTCCGTGTGTAAGCGCAATGCACCCGCTCTCTGCCCCGCATTTTCCTCCTGCTAAGTGGAGGGGCAGGGGGAGACAGGAGAATAAGCATCGTAAGAGCAGAAGATGGCCACTGCTGAGGGAAACGTGGAAAGTTTTACCAGTTCAGTTGATGACTTTTGTTGTGTTTAACTTCTCTTTATGGTTAAAAAAAGATTCTCATCAAAGTATTTCATTGAAAAGATGCAACATTAATACCACAATATTTCCGAAACTGATAGAAAAGACCATTTCTGCCTGCATGAGAAGGTGACAGGTGACAAGTGGCCAAAGTTGGCAGGTAGTTCCCCATGCAGACTCTGCCTGGGCCCCAACTTTAGGACCTCTCTCCTTTGCTGTTATGTGTCCTGAGGATGTGTGTGCTCTATTTCTGGCTATGGTCTTTTTTGGGGTTGTACAATCCTCCAGCCGAAGGAACTCTCAGAACTGAGACAGGTAGACAGACAGACAGACAGACAGGTATGAAACTCCTTGCACAGTACACCAGTGCTGTGTGGACTTGACCGGGTTCCACATATTTCTGTGTAGCTAGCGTCCAATCCCTTGTATGAACCTTGAGTACACGCCTGTCCAGTAGGCCTTGTGAATGATTAACATTATACTATGGAGAAAGCAATGGCACCCCACTCCAGTACTCTTGCCTGGAGAGTCCCATGGATGGAGGATCCTGGTAGGCTGCAGTCCATGGTGTCGCTGAGAGTCGGACAAGACTGAGCAACTTCACTTTCACTTTTCACTTTCATGCATTGGAGAGGGAAATGGCAACCCACTCCAGTGTTCTTGCCTGGAGAATCCCAGGGGCGGGGGAGCCTGGCGGGCTGCCGTCTATGGGGTTGCACAGAGTCGGACACACCTGAAGCGACTTAGCAGCAGCAGCAGCATCCTCATTGACTCTCAATTACTGTGTAACAAATTGCCCTAAAATTGAACAGCTTCAAACAAGGAGCCTTTATTGTTTGGTCCCAGGTTCTGTAGGTCAGGAGTCTAGGTGCAGCTTAGCTGGGGCCTCTGGCTGCAGGCTTCATGAGGTTGCAGTGAGTGTATAGGGGCAGGGCTGCAGTTTCTTCTGAAGGCTCGACTGGGAAAGGACCCACTTCCAAGTTCTCTCACGCAGTGTTGGCAGGACTCGGTTCCTTGCAGGTTGTTGGACTGAGGGCCTCCTTTTCCAGCTGGCTGTTGGCCGGAGGCTTCCATCAGTTCTTCGTCACATGGCTCACCTTCAGAGCTGTGCATGACCTGGCAGCTGGCTTCACTCCAAGCAAGGGAGAGATCATCCAAGACAGCAGCCAGTCTTTGTAACCTAATCTCAGAAGTGACAGCCCATCCCTTCTGCTAGCTCCATTCACTAGAAGTGAGTCACTAAATCCAGCCCACACACACAGGGACAGAACCACACAAGGCTGTGAGTACCAGCAGCAGGGACCATGGGGTTCATTTCAGAGGTTCCAGCCTCAGCAACTGTACCACCCAGTGGGGTTTTGCCCATTGCAGGTAACTCGCCCTCTCAGCTGCTGTCTCTGCTGCTTTCCTTTTGAAACCTGATTTCTTCAGATTTCTTCTTTCTTTTAGTCTCTTGCTAATCAAGTGAGGTCCACAGACCAGCAGCAGCACTGGGGAGATTTTTTTTTTTTTTTAGTTGCTCAGTCATGTCTGACTCTTTGTGACCCCAAGGACTATACAGTCCATGGAATTCTCCAGGCCTTCTCCAGAGGATCTTCCCAGGGATCAAACCCCAGGTCTCTCCACATTGCAGACTGATGCTTTACCAGCTGAGCCACTAGGGAAGCCCAAGAATACTGGAGTGGATTCTCCAGGGGATCTTCCCGACCCAGGAATTGAACCGGGGTCTCCTGCATTACGGGCGCATTCTTTACCAGCTGAGCTATAAGGGGGAGGTTGTGAGAAATGCAGATGCTCAGCCCCTCCTCCACTCCAGCCCCATGGCCTCTGAATCAGAATCTGGATTTTGACAGAATCCCCTGGTGAGTCATAGGCACGTGAAAGTCCGAGAAGCATTGTTCTGCATCCTCAAATATTGCTCCATAATCTGGAGAAGGGAATTGGCTGTGTTTCTCTCATTGTCAAGGCTCCCCAGCTGGTCTCCAGAAAAGCTGAGTCTTCTCTAAACGTCAGCATCTCTAGGGCCTCCCGGTTTGGGAAGTTTCTGTCTGTGGTGCTCTCCTGACTTTCACAGGAACGGACAAGTAGAATTGTGACTGGACTGTCTTGGAGGCTCACAGATGCTCATGTATTTACTCACGTATTTATTTAACATGTATTTATGAATCATTTACTGTGTGCCGGGCCCTGTTTCAGTTGCTGGCTATCTAAGATTGCATCAAACCATCAAAGTTTCTGCCCTCGTGGAGCCTGTGTGGCACATAGAATTGGAGGAAGACAGGAAAAACAAGTAACGCATGTCATATGTCGGGGGATATGGGCTGTGGAGAAAGTCTAAGCAAGTTAGTGGGCTGCAAGGCGTGAGGGTTTGCTCTTTGGTACGCAGTGGTCAGGACCACCTCACTGAGCAGGCGACAGTGGGCAGTGCTGCAGGAGGAGGGCCAAGAGAGAACGGGGCCCCAGAAGCCACATCACGCGTCTCAAGGAGGGTAAGATAATGCGACGACAGTTCAGCTGAGGAAAGGCCTGAGAACTGACTGAGCAGCGTGGGTGTCACTGGTGGCCTTGATGTGTGTTGTCTGAACAGGGGAAAATTCTGATGGTGTCAGTTCAAGTGAGAAGGGACGCTAACCATGGATAAAACGTGGTGGATCCTGCAGTGGGGTGGGATTCAGCTAAATGCTACGTAATTTTGAGTAGGTTAAAGTAGGAACACTTGTGTTGTGTGTATTTGACCACGATAAAGGGGGAGGGGGAGAGTAGGTGAGTGAGTCTGCTGGGACCGCCACGACAGAGTACCACAGGCTGAGAGGCTCGAACAATGGAAATTTGTCTCCTCACAGTTTTGGAGCCGAGCAGTCCAAGGTCAAGGTGCCAGCAAGGCTGGTTTCTGGGGAGGCCACGCTCCTTGGCGTGTGCTTGGCCACGGCGCGATGTCCTCACGTGGCCTTTCTTCTGAGCTCTCTGGGAGAGAGAACTTGGGTCTCTTTTCCTCTTCTCACAGGGACGCCAGTCCTGTAGGGTTTGGGCCCACCCTTATGGCTTCATTTAACCCGTAGTATCTCCTTCAAGGACCCATCCCTAAATGCAATCATACTGAGGCCTAGGGCTTCAACAAATGGATGGGGGAGAGGAGACATGATTCAGTCCATAACAGCAGGGGCAAAGAAACAGCAGAGTCAACAGATACAGACAACTCTCAAATAATTGTATGATAGAGGAAAGAGAACAGGACAGTAATTCGGTGTGCATAAGGGTTAAGAGAGAATTTTGTTTTTAAGATGCACGTTTGTATGCTAGTGGGGATGGGCCCCATAGGAAAGAACCGATGATGGAGGAGAGAGCAAGGGAATTGCTGGAGTGATATTCTTAAGGAGGGGAAAGAGGATGGGATTCACTGCATAGGGAGAAAGGCAGGCCAGTTACCAGACAAGGGAGCATGGAAGCTGGGACAGGTGGCCTTACAGGCGAGGGCAGCGAAGGAACGCCTTTGAAGGGCCATCGGAAAGAGTCAGCCACGATTCCCTTCCCCTTCTCATCGCTTAAGGAGCCTGTTGGGGAAGTCTGTTAAATCACAGGTTTATGGATTCTTAGCCCCACGTTTTGCCTGGGGCTGTGGTGAATACAGTTTCTCTTCATCCCTTTCAAAACCTGAAATCCATCCTGATGCATAATATCTTACCCAGAGTCTGTTGGTTGTTGCCAAATCAAACCCCCAGGGCCTGTGAAGTTTAAGGTTTTTAAGTGAAATATCATGTGTTTAAAACAGTCTGTTCAAAGCTTCTTGCTCTCCCTGAGGATTTAAGGTTTCGGTTTGAGGATGCAGAGCCCTCAGCTTGTTAGATAATGCCTGTCAGGAGAAGAAGATAGAGGACTCCTGTAAACCAGTTACTGCCAAACTTTAGCAGCCTCACTCTCCCTTCCCTGACTGGAATTGCAGATCCTGTGTCAACAAGCAAACTGGGCTTGAAAATCACAGAAAGTATTTCTTAAACATCTCCTGTGTGCCAGGCACAGTGCTAAGTGCTTTACACATATTACTTCATTTAATCTTCACAACAGCCCATCATGGAAGCACGTAATTGCCCCAATTTATAATGAAAAGATTAGGGAACTAGGAAAAAACTATGGTAAGCAATGGAGCTAGTACTCAAAACCAGATGTGCTTGATTCTAAAGTTCTGGGATGTTTTGTGTTTCTTTATAAATGTAATCAGAGAGACAAGTTTGCATCATTTAAAGGTAAAAAGTCCAGAGAAGTGCATGATAAAAAACAAGCTTCCCACACCAGTCCTGATTTTCTCATTGCCCCCAAAAAGCTTCTGTTCCTAATCACTACAGTGGACCTTTTGAAGGTGCTCAAAAGAAAATGAGCTTAAATCGATAAGGAGAATTCACTCCTGCTGTGGGCAGAAGCTAAAGAAAATAAGTACAGCTCTTAGAGGAGATGGCATGTATAGAAGTCGATGGTGGTGGTTTAGTTGCTAAGTCATGTCCAACTCTTGTGACCCCATGGGCTGTAGCCCGCCAGGCTCCTCTGTCCATGGGATTCTCCAGGCAAGAATACTGGAGTGGGTTGCCGTTTCCTACTCCAGGGGATCTTCCTGATACCAAAAAAAAAATTTAAGAAAGAAGGAGCTGTTACCATCATTATCCATTTTAGATATTTCTTTTAAAAATAAAAATCCAGTCTTTTAAGTCTCATACTAGGTATAACCTTCCTAGTCTTCAAGGATTGCTAACACTATTGTATTATATACAAAATTGTATGTATCTGTTGTGTGCTCGTGTGTGAATTTCTCTGGGTAAGAATCCTTAGTTTTTGTCAAATTCTTCAAGAAGCCTCTGTTCCTCAAGTATTTAAGAACTATGGATTTACCCCCCAAAACTTAGGTGTTCCAACTGTAGCTTGGAAAAGAGAGATCTTGGTTTGTATTTTAATGGGAGTAGGAAATGGACCTGAATCCATAAGAAGTAGACCCCACTCCACAAAGACATGTCCTCTCCAACCCTTAGAGTCCCTTGGACTACAAGGAGATCCAAGCAATCAATCCTAAAAGAAATCAGCCCTGAATATTCATTGGAAGGACTGATGTTGAACCTGAAACTCCAATACTTTGGCCACCTGATGCAAAGAACTGACTCAATGGAAAAGACCCTGATGCTGGTAAAGATTGAAGGCAGGAGGAGAAAGGGACAACAGAGGATAAGATGGTTGGATGGCATCACTGACTTCATAGACATGAGTTTGAGTAGGCTCCAGGAGTTGGTGATGGACAGGGAAGCCTGGCATGCTGCAGTCCATGGGGTCGCAAAGAGTTGGACACGAGTGAGCAACTGAACTGAACTCCAGACCTGGTCATCATAGCCACCTAGGAGCTGAGCCACCGTTTTTTTAGAAGACGGGAAAAGACTTCTCATCACTCACAGAGCTTAAACTAGGACCCTCAGTCCTAGTGTTTATTTCACTTTAGCCACCAGACTTCCCAGAAACTACTATTTTTTTCTTTCAAAACATTGTCAGATCACACTAAAGAAGCAGGGCCTTCCCCCTCCTTGTCCCTCTGTGAGGCAAGGAACCAGTCAGCCTGTGATGAGCCACAGTTCTAGTCTCAGGCACCTCAAGCCTCTTGTCCCTGCTGAGGTTCCTATGCTAATTATGTCTCCTGTCTCTCAAGTTTTTATTTGTCCAAGAAGTAGACTTGGAACCTTCTGCCAGCCTTTTCTGAATCTCTGCTCTCTTTTAACTTAGGAGCCAGGGGAGGGTTACAAAATTAAATTTTTAAAACTTTCGGTGATGCAGTCCAGACGCTGAGATCCATCAACTCACCCATCCCAGGCCTCCCTGCTTTGACCAGGTCCTAGAGAGCAGTGGTCTTCTGCCACAGCCGTTGTTTGTTGCTATCCCCACTGCATTCTCCCACCTCCAGGTCCTACAGTGATGCTTTCGGGGTGGGGCCATGTCTGAGTCTTCAGTGAAGGAGGGAAGCATCGAGTTAGAGAGAGACCAGCTTGGTAGTTTGAGTCTGAATTCTGGATACACCAGAAACAAACTGCCCAATTCTGAAGAACAGCTACTCAGATGAACACAGCTGACTGCCAGGCCTCTGGTTCAACACCAGGACTTTGGTATCATCTCAAGATCAGCCAGAAGCTGGTGCTGATGCCCATGAGGAAGGCAGAGCCCCTGAGCAGAACTCACATGTTTGCAGACTGTTGGGGTTGGGGGTACATCCAGAGTAGCCCAGCCTTCAATGTCTGGGCACACAGAGACCAGTGGGGACTCATCACTGAAGGGCTTGGGTCCCTGGCCAGGGTTGGAGGTGTGGCTGGAGCAGCTGCTGGTTGAAAAGAGGGAGTTCCTAGAAGACAGTACCCGATAATGATAATGCATCCAGGAGAAGCCTGCACAGAAGCTAAGCCACATGCAGACCTTTTCCTGAATAAATCCTGAATGTACAGTAGAGGAGGATATCCTGAAAATGAAAAACAATTGCATTAGCTGTTCCAGAAAGAAGTTCACGGGCTTGATGGAATACAGGGGCTAACTGGTTGGCTATTTGTTAAAATAAATCTAGAGCTTAGAATGGAATATCCCAAATAATTTGATTGTTTTGCTATTTAAGAAGGGACACGATGCACAGCGCCTGACCGTGTCTTTACCAGGGCAGCCCAAGGGGCTGCGTCTGCCCTGGCCAGCTTAGTGAGCTGGTCTGTGGGAACGCATCCAACTCCGAAGAGCAGTGTGTCCTCGAGGCAGGGTGGATTTGGTGGGTAAAGTCTCGGCTGGGAGTAGGAACTGGGGGACAAGTAGGATTTGAACTAGGAGCTAGAGAAAGAGGAAGGGTGAGACCTGAAGAGAGGGGCTTTCCTTGTCTCCTGAGTGCCTGTCCTGCTGGTCATTCCCTTCCCGCCCCACTAACTTTCTAGAAGGGCTCTGATAGCCAGAAGAGCAGGTGGCTGTGTGTGGCACGTCTGTTCTTGCCCCCGGCAGCGCCTCCTGTGACTGTGTCCTGGGCATTCATGCGAGTGCGCTACGGCTCTCGCCCTTCTCCTTCTCCTGCAGTTTATCTCAGTTCAGCGAGGAGAACATGATGGACCCCTACAACCTCGCCATCTGCTTCGGGCCCTCGCTGATGTCGGTGCCTGAGGGCCACGACCAGGTGTCCTGCCAAGCCCACGTGAACGAGCTGATCAAAACCATCATCATCCAGCACGAGAACGTCTTCCCCAACCCCCGGGAGCTGGAGGGCCCCGTCTACAGCAGAGGAGGGAGCACGGAGGATTACTGGTAGGGGGCTCGGGGCTGGAGGAGGGGCGGTGTCACCTGCACCCACTGGCCTGGGGACCAGATGGCCCAGCGAGGCCGACAGACGCACCCCGCTCCTCCCCGCCTCCCCCTCTGCGGTGCACCACGCCACCAGGACCCGGGGTGCTGTCGGCCAAGCCCCACTTGACCCAAACCGCGGAGCAAGTACCACTTTAGGCTGCCTCGCTTCTTCATGTGTTCTGTGTGGCAAGGGACCATTCTGAAAGATGTAATAACAATAGCAGGAGCATTAATAATCTCCAGGAAAGGAAATTTGATCCAGTTGTACACAGAACTGCCGCTCATCAAGCAGCAGTCTCAAGCTCCTGCTCTAGGCTGGCTGTTGTGGGAGGAACAGTCCTGCGTCCAGGGAATTCCTCTCTGATTGGGGAGAGTTCAGATAGGAGACCTACTTTGCTGACTGTGAGTTCATACAGTGGTAATTTAATAATGATCTCAGACATTTGTGACGAGAAAAGGGGTAAGGTCCCTTTGCGGCAGGTTAGGCCCGGTTTCCCCCTAAAGCGGATTTGTTGTGAGTTTGCCTGGAAACCGAGATATAAAAGGAATCCTTCGGGTGTATCTTTACTAGGCCCTTCCATTAGACAAATAACGAATCACCATTTCCATCTTACAGATTAAGGCACTGCACTATAGAGGCCACCCCAGCAGTGGGGGTCTTAGCCCTGACTGCTTCACTCAGTACCGAGTGCCACCCACTGCCCCCCAGTGCCCCCCACGTGCCACTTACAGGGTCATTTTCCCACTAAACACGAAGACAGCTGCCCAGTATCCCTCACCGCCTCCCCCTCCACCCCCTCGCATCTTCCCCTAAACAGTGTTTCAGCCTGGGCTGAAAGCATAGGCCAGCCCCAGTCGGATTCCATCTGAATTCAACATCTGGAACCAATTCAACCAGCCCCATTGCTGTGGACTGAGGTCGGGGGGGACAGGGGAGGCGGCTTACTTCATTAGAGGCCAGTCAGTCCATGCTTCTCCCTGACGCTCACAGAAGGAGCCTCCAGCCCCAGGAGTGAGGAGAGTACTAGCCGTATGTCTGCGAACATAAAACTGCCACTGTCCCGGAGCTCAGTCTTGACTGTCCTGCAGATCCTGGCCTCTGGGGCTGAGCTGGAGAAACCTGGGCTCGCCGGCTCTGAGAGGGAGCTTCTGGTCACTTGCAGATGGCTTTGCGGGGACCGGGGAGGCCGTTCAGGTCTCAGCCTTCTGGCTGGTGGGCTTTGGGCAGCTGTCCTTGTGTATGTGACTTGGAGAGTTGATCTCCCTAACCTGAGTGTTGAAACGCTGTGGAGTGGTGCTCCCAATTCTGGCCTCACCTCCCTGCTCGCATATCACACCACGGCAGGCTCTGGACCGCTTCCAGAGCACAGAGCCCTCCGCCCTCCATTGCTCCCCAGTCCCCCCAAGCCCCGCAGGGGTGGCACAGCGGGCATAGATGGGAGGGCGCCTGCCTCCCAGGTCTGCCCAAGGTCTTCTCCCAGGCCCTCTTGGCCATGCGGCCGGCATTTGTGGGCAGCCGCTGGGGAAACCGCAGCATTCATCAGGGGCTGTTATGCCCACAGACTGGGTGGCAGGCCAGAAGCACCCCCGGGGTCAAGAGTGGATGACGCTGGGAAGGAGCCACTGTCTTCCTGGCCACTTTCCCCCAGGCCTCTAAGTTCACTTGTGCGGCGACCCACTAAGGCAGCAGCTCGATCTTGAGGGTGCCCTGGATGGCGTGTGGGAAACAGACTGCTTCACCCACTCTCAGAGTTTCTGATTCACTCGTCTGGGTGGAGCTGGAGCCCTTGTGTTTCTGACCAGCCCACAAGAGGCAGGTGCTGTTGGTCTGTGGACCCCACTTGGAAAACCACTGCCCTGAGGTAAAGGCAAGCTGAGGCTTTATACGGTCCCTTCCAGCCCTAAACACTATGCTTCTCCTGCCCCACGCACACCCCAGCCTTGCCAGCAGCTGCAGTCTCAACAGCAGCCCAGCATGCCACACTGCAGGCAGTCCCGGAAAGCTAGGCCCCCATTTAAGGGCTGGTAAGCATGGTGCCGGGTGGCAGGAGGGCCCCCCCTTCCCTGGCTGCTCTGTCTCCCGGCCCAGCTCCAGGGTCCTTCGGTCCATCTCAGCTCACTTCATGGGCACGTCTCGCTCTTCAGATGCAGAGGCTGGAGCCTTCTGAGTGGCCAGGAAGCCAGTAGTCAGTGGCCCTGAGCATCCCAGGAATCCTGAGGGTTTCCAAAATGTCACCCAACTCCTCCAGAGGGTCTTTAGGCCCAGCAAACAGTGAGAAAGTATACCCACGTTTTCTGAGAAGCAGGAAGTTTTCCCACAGTGCTCTCTCTTCTGGAGAGCCAGGGATGTCCCGGCTGCTGCTCAGAAGCCCAGAGAGTTCTGCAGTCCTCCCACAGTGTTCTCTGGGGTCTGGAGAGTCCATAAACCGGCTTGCTTCACATGGGGTGGGGCCCCATCTCACGAAGAGGGAGGGGCTGTAACTTCGCCTGCACACATGCTCACGGAGGCTCAAAGGTGAAAATTGAAGCCAGGATGTGGGGTTGAGGGATGCTGGTGTCTCCATGGAACTGCCTGAGAAGACTCACTTTGTGCTGCCAGAGGAAGAAGATTTGAAACGAACAGGTTTTTCTCTGCTTCTCGGGAAGTGAGAGCATCCTTGTGCCGCTCCCCCGTGTGCTCCTCAGTCCAGGTCAGGGATAGAAAGAGCTTTCCTAATAACTTCCCTGCTCATTCTCGATTCTCCGCCCCGGATGACCTTAGGCTCCATGAATTCTGTCAAGAGCTTGACCCAGCTCACATGCCCTTCCTTTTGCAGAGTCTAGCCCACAGCCAGCTTTCTTCCCCTGCTTTTGTTTCCCACTCACTCCTATGACTCATCTCCTGCTTTCTCACCAGTACTAAACCACAGAGCAGCCGGAGACATAAGCAAAATGAGAAAGAAGGAAAGAAAGCATTGCCTATTAATCACCCCTTCTTATTTCACTGAATCCTCGCACAACTCTGTGAGAAATATAGAAGTACATAGATCATTATCCCCAATCTGTAGATTAAGTAGCTGAGGCTTAAAGAAATTAAGTAATTGCCCAGGGTCACACAGCTACTGAGTGTCAGCTGATTTTCGGGTGCAATTGTATCTGATGCTAAAGCCCAGTGTTTCCCTTCCACCTTGCTCCCTCCAGGAACTAATTCACCTAAAGAAATGAGCCTTGAGGAGCTGAGTCATTTTATATTTTTGAAAAGATTTCTAAGTTGAAATGAGGTTCCCTTTGTGTCAAGATGTCTGTAAGTCCCATGTAGTCTCCAGTAGTTTTTGAAGCAGAAGCTAGCCTAGAGACGTCCCAGAGCCTTGTACTTCATTATAAGCATCTGCCTGTAGTGTGTGATCAGAGTGTAGGGTAGATTCCATGCCCAAGGAAGCTGTGTGAAAGAGAAGATAAGAATTTTGGTCCCTCTTGCTTCTGTTGCAGTGACAGCCCTCATGGAGAGACTACCTCGGCTGAAGACTCAACCCAGGATGTGACCGCAGAGCACCACACCAGCGATGACGGTACGAGGCCCCGAGTGGGGTCACCCGGCCGCTGGGGCATGAAGCAGAAAGGAGCGGCTACACATCCTGTCCTCCCACCCTGCAGTCTCCTGGGAGCTGCCCCCAGCTCTCCTGGCTCCCACGCTCACTCCTTCCATTTCTTGGAGGGACAGCCCACCCCCTCAGATCAAGTAGTCTCTGTGTTAGAGCAGAGGTGCAGGGCTGGACCTCAGCCCTCTGCCCTGCTCGCCCCAGCTCCCTGCCCCTTGCCCACCTCCCAGCTCCTGTCTCATCTGGCCGTCTCACCCGCATACTGTCAGTCCCTTGTCACAGCCCAGACTCCTGCCAGGTAGCTGGAGACAAAAGTGAAGGAGCGCTCGTTTGAAAACCAGTGAGCCTGGGGAATAGTGAAGCTGGATGCCAAGAACCCAGCAGAAGCAGGCCAGAGGGGGGTGGGAATCAGGATGCAGAAACCACATGCTCTCACGCCTGCTGACTGGAAAAATTGACCCTTTCCAAAGCGCAGACATGCGCTGCGCGGCCTGGCGGGTGTGCGTCGAGAGCTGGAATGCACAGCTGTCGTCCGTGGGCCTTGGGGGTGCCCATGATTTATTAGGGTCTGTCCGGCCAGCACATTCCCTGTCTTGCCAACAGTTCTGCACCTCCATTTCTGGATCGCCTGGGCTCTGGAAGTCTCGGCAGCTGACAGGGGGCCTCAGAATTTTCTGGGCATGAGAACGAAATGGCACAGTCTTCAGTGTTCCCTGCTCCCTGCCTTGCCATGAATTCTGCAATCCTAGGCCAGTTTTTAAAGGAGAAAAAAAAAATTAGGATTGCTTATTTGGCTCCTAAGGTCAAATGGATCAGTATGATAACTTGCCACACAATGGGAGGAGCTTCAGTGAACTAGGGAAATTTGTATTTGATTAGAGCCTAGTGTTCCCTGGCACTGCTAAAGGCTTTATATGTCTTATCTCTTACTCCCTAGTGAAATCGATAGAGCTGCTATTTAATAGTTAAGAAAACTGAGGCCAGAGACAAACCCAAGGCTGTACGGAACTGAGCCTGGGATATTTAGACAGGCCTGCTGTAGCGAATTCTCCAGCAGACCCAGCAGCCCTGACTGTCTAGGTGTGGTCTTGTTTGAGAGCAGTATTTCTTTCCACGACTCAGAATATCTGACTTTAACCCTAAGTTCCTGATTTCTGAGATCCCTCTTTTTGCTCTCCAGCCTCTACCTGCAGACCATGAAAATGATACTGTAATAACAGTGACTGATACAGGCAGCACTTTACTCTGGGCCCTCACTGTTCTGAGCACTTTTACAAATGGTTATTTATTGACTCTTACTGCCGACTTCATGAAAAAGGCACTATTCTTTTCCTCGTTTTATAGACGAGGAAGCTGAAGCTTATACAAAAGTAGAAGTACATTGCCTTTGTAAACCTCTGTTAAGTCTTCAAATCACTTCCATGTGCATTTTTCCATGTATTGGTCACAAAATATATTTCCACATTTTGCTCTTTGGAAAGCTGATTGGGTAAGTTATTTTCTCTTTATAGAGACTAAAAGTTCATGTTTTAGTAGGGGGAATGGATAACCTAAATAGATTATTTAAAATGCAATAATAAGTGTTCTAAATTAATGCAGTTATTGTACAGCCGAAAAGGAAATAATGTTTACAACTACAATATAACAGGTTCGATGATAGGGGTTGGCATAAAGCACTATGGAAACACAAAGGAAGTTACTCGAGGAAGCAAGTGATGTTTGAGTTGTGATTCAGTGTGTTTCATCAGGCAGGTGAGAGAGAAAGAGGGATTCCAGGTGGAGCGAACAGCAGGAGCAAGGGCAGGGAAGGGCATGTGAGTGCTTTCAGGGGTTTGCACCATCTGCTCAGGAATTGCTGGCTATTGTATACCATCCGTGACTTATTCTCACACCAGCTTATCTTCCCACCACTGTGAGTTCAGCTAACTGGGCTCTTCCACCCAGTTGCCGAGTGTGAGTCCCAGCAGCCTGTGTTTCCTTCTCTCCACCCCTCTCAGAGTGTGAGCCCATCGAGGCCATTGCCAAGTTTGACTACGTGGGCCGCACGGCCCGAGAGCTGTCCTTCAAGAAGGGGGCATCTTTGCTGCTTTACCAGCGGGCTTCCGACGACTGGTGGGAAGGCCGGCACAACGGCATCGACGGTCTCATCCCCCATCAGTACATCGTGGTCCAAGACACGTACGTAGGGCACCCTGCACCCTTAGGGGCCCCTGGACGCCCTGTGGGAGTGAGTCCTTACTTCTGAAGCCCAGGAGGATGAGGGAGGCCAGCCCCTAGGGGCCCCAGCATGGTCTGCAAGTGCTGCTCTTCCTTGGGAAGGTGCCCAGAGTCAGAGAGGTGGAGAATTGTTTTCAGTCTCTCCACTCCACTCCTCCACCAGCCACACCTCCACCTCCCCCAGCCCACGCTCATCCACATTTATACCTGATGAGTGATAATTAGGGCTAATTATCTGACCACTTACAGTTCCTTTCTGGAACGATCAGGTTGGGAAAACGTTTTGATTTCTCTTTCCTTTTTTAAAAACAATCGTGTTCACCCCAACCTGTTGGGTCACTGGTGGCACTTGTCCACTTGTAAATGAAAATGTTGAGCCTACTTTCTAGTAGAAATGTAGCCTAAGCAGCTTTGTAGAAATAACCCAGTTCATTTAATGAGGTTGACGTGGGGAAAGACGGGGGAGAGGACAGGGAGGAACGCCGGGGAGCCGAGGGCCGTGGGCCGATCGCAGACAGACTTCCTTGCGTGGGCTGTCTGTGGAGTCCCACTCTCTGAAGCCGTGTCTCCCCATCAGGAAGGCTTTTCCCCGTGGCCCCCCAGACCTGCCCCCTGCCCAGCGCCCCGCCTCTGCCCCCAACTCCCCTTGGCTGCGATGCTGTCAGTGTTTTTAGTCCTCCCCTTAATATTATTTTTTAAAGGTTGATATCCTGAATGAGTCTGCGCCGTCCCAAGCCTCTCCCCGGCTCACTCTGCGGGGAAGTCCTCTCCCTGTTGATAACATCGCACACCTGGTGGCCATCTGTGCGCGGACAGGACCCTCCCAAATTTAGCATTATGACTTCACCGCAGGACCGAGAGAAGATGAATTGTGGGGGAGAAGGGGCTTTCTTTGTCATCAGTAGCCAGAGGGGCCGGGAGAGCAGTGGCGAGAAGTGGGACCGGCTTGGACGCACTAAGCGGGGCTGGACGCGCCAGGACAGAGTGTGGCGGGGTCCTGCCTCAACGCCGGCACCTCCAGAGCCGCGGCAGAGCTGACTGTCCCTCCCCAGCGCTGCTCGGGACCTGAGCACACAAACCGCAACCTGCAGGAGGTGGCCCCAGCACCGCGGCCCCAGGAGAGCAGCGAGGGGTAGAAGGCAGATGCCGCGAATCCAGGTGTCCCCTAGCCAAGCTTTCCGGAGGAGCTGAGGACCCCACAGGACTCGGCAGGATTATTTATTTGTATTTAAGCGACCCTCCAGAGGCCCGTAGCTCCCCTTGCCTCCGCTCCCGAGCCCAGCCAGGCGTCGCTGCTGCCTCAGAGCCGTTGCGGGGTCGCGTGTGTGTTGGGGGGGCCATCTTGCCGATTTAACACTGCTTTTTGTGTTGTTGTTGTTTTCCCCTCCTCCCTGCCTGCCTGCCCCTCCTGCCCCAGCGAGGACGGTGTCGTGGAGAGGTCCAGCCCCAAGTCTGAGATTGAGGTCATTTCTGAGCCACCTGAAGAAAAGGTGACAGCCAGAGCGGGGGCCAGCTGTCCCAGTGGGGGTCATGTAGCCGATATTTATCTTGCAAACATCAACAAGTAAGCTCTGCTTTTCATTTTCTGCTCCCCTGAATGACTTGCGACACCCAGCCTCACCCTCTGGCCTAACCGCCCCCTCCATGCCTGTGCTGTGCGTAGGGCCCCCGCTGCCCACCTGACCGCTTGCATGTGCCCGCGGCTGCTGCAGGGCAGACAGGGCCGAGGAGACGTCCGCAGACCCCGTCCGCAGGCCCAGCGTGCGGCCGTCACCCTGAGGACCGGGTGCACCCTACTGTCCCCGAAGCGGCTCAGACCTTCCTGGCCGTCTGACTGCTAAAACTCTGGCCAAAGCTGCAGTCACTTCACGCAGCTTAGTTTTGTGCTGTTTCTCAGAGGTGCCTTCTCGTTTTCAGTTTTGACTCAAATAATAGTCTGACGTCTTCCTTGGCCCTGTCTGTTCAAAAATCCAAAGTCTCATGTGTCTTCAGCCAGGTTCACGTTACCCCCAATGGTTTATTTTACCGTGTGTCTGTTTCTCCCTCATCCTGCGTTCACTCCCCTGGAGGAAAGGAGACCACTCCCCACCGCCCACGGAAAGCTCCGTCCTGGGATCTTCATTCATTGTCTAACCCCAGCTCCCTTTCCTCATGCCCTTTCACACCAGAAGAAACAATTTGCCATTTTCCCCTACCGCTTTAGCCAGTGTTCGATCCTGCCCTACTAGCCTTGTGCAGAGGCCCACTTCCGTCCAGCAGGCTCGTAACTCTGGCCCCCGGCTTTCTGTGGCTGTTAGCAACATCCTGGGGTTTTTACTCCACTCACGCCCGATCTGGCCATCTAGAGGGATTCCACGCCCGTGTGCTGCTGCCTCCCCTAGAGACATTCAGGTTATTGGAGAACTAATCTCATCTCAAGGGGCCAGACACCAAGTCCCAAAGCCTACAGACCTCTTTCCGCCAGACCCTGAAACCTGGCCCAGTGCCAGCAGGATGACAAGCCCCAGGGCGCTCCCGATGAATATGGATTGGAGATGATGTACAGCTTTTATTCCCCTCTGGCTTTGGAGGAATGAAATGATTTGCACATTGAAAACCTGTTAACCGTAGCCTCTGGATACTGAAACTGGAAGGAGAATAAAAGATGCTTGTTGTTTTTAAACTGCACCAGGTCGCCCAGATCTCTTGGCTTTATTCCAACCAGACGGTAGCAGGGGGAGTGTTTGGGGCACGTGGCTCTTTCACCCTCTTCTTAGTAAAGTAGCTGATTCAGCTCACTTAGCCAGTATAGTTCTAATTTAAATCAGACTGGTAAAAAAGACTGAGGATTTTATTCATTTCCCTCCAGCTTCATACCCTTTGGGAGGGCCAGCTAGTAAAATGTTAACTGTGGGCTGATTGCATTTTCTTCCTTATTTACAAGTCTGTGTTAATTATAAGCCTATAATCATAAGGTTGTAAGCTTATAATTAACCCAGAAACCAAGGCAAGATTGGTGGAGGGAGAGTTAGCTAATTAGTTGGGTACATATTTTTAAGCTGTCATATATTTGTTGCCATTTGTACAAAGGAATTGTAGAGAGTACTAGCCAGAATAGTGAACAGAACAGTCAACGGTCTGGCAGAGCTCCTGTGAGCTCCTTGGTTGGCTATCAGGATGGGCTCTTGGAGGACGCGGTTTGCCCAGACTGCCCACTGGTCGGGGGTGAGCGGCGGTTCCCCGGCACCCCTTGCCCTGCGGACTGATTCAGCCGTGCCTCCCGCCCCACTCAGCTCTCCCCGCAAGCTCCTTCTCTCCTGACTGCCCTGGGTTCTCTCTCACCCCTGGGCCTTCACGTCTGCTGTCTCCTCACCTGGTCGATTCTTCTCCCTCTTCAGGACTCAGTCTGATGATTGAGCTCTTTGGGGAAGCCTTTCTGACACCCCTGAATTCCTCAGGGCTGAGTTAGGTACCCTTATTCTGTATTCCCAAAGCAATCTCAGGACTCAAGCTGGACTCAGATCCCTTGAAACCAGGAACGCTGTCTCCCTCTCTTTACATCCCGGGGGCCTGGCCCACACCAGCCGCTCCCTATGTCTGCCTCCTCAGCAGTTTTGGCCTTGTGAGTCAGCCCTCCTCAAGTGGGAAGAGGAAATCAGCAAAGAGTTATTCAGGTGTGGCCTTTCATTTCAACTCCACCCATTTATCGAGCACCTGCTGCTGTGCCAGGTCATTCAGAGAGGAGTAAGATGTTCCCTGCCCTAGCTCAGATGGTAAAGCGTCTGCCTACAATGCGGGAGACCCAGGTTCGATCCCTGGGTTGGGAATATCCTCTGAAGAAGGAAATGGCAACCCACTCCCATACTGTTGCCTGGAAAATCCCATGGACGGAGGAGTGTGGTAGGCTACAGTCCATGGGGTGGCAAAGAGTCAGACACGACTAAGTGACTTCACTTTCAAACTTCTTCTCTCTTTCTGCCCTCGGAGCTCTCCATCTCGCAAGGTGGATACCATACAGACAGGTAACTGAAAAGTGGCTCCATAGATGCCCTGAAGGGGCGGAGCTGAGAGGGGCCGAGTCTGCCTATCAGTGGGGGTGGGCGCCAGAGGAGACTTGGCAGAGGAAGAAAAGTCATTTCACCTGGACCTTATAAGACTCTGAGGACATCCTTTATACACTCGAGTGGCTGACCCCCAAGGCTAAAGCTACTGAGGCAGGCAGCTTCATGAGTGGCTACAATGTGCCGGATCCCAGCCAGGCCCAGGGGTTTATGACAAGGAAGACCCCCCCCCACCCCCCGCGGGGGAACAGGACCAGGACTGGCTAGAATCCTGGTCCTGCCCCAAGGACTAGCTCCTGATCTTCAGGGCCTGCCATGCTGGTCCTTCCCTTCTTCCATCCCCAACTCCCGCCTCAGCCTCAGCGGCCCTTAGTAGATTCAAGATCAGAGCTGCCCAGTGGCCATCCCAAACCAAAAGTCGCATAGCCTCTTGCTTTAGATCCTTTAAATCTGATTCCAAGAGATAATGAAATTACTCAGCAGTAGGCAACACCCGTATGAGTTGGATTCTACCAAACCATTTCGTCTGAGAGTGTTAGTGGGCTGAAACAAATTGACTCAGAGCCTGGGTTCAGCCCAGTGCTGGGTGACTTAGGGTCATACAGATGTATTTCCCTCCTAGAAAATGCACAAATGTGGCCCGAGCTCTGTAGGATTGCCGCCTCTTGAAAAATACTCCATTCCATATCTACAGAGTAAGCAACAGCAGCCTCTCGCCAAAGCCCAAAATAATTAGTCTCATCAGTGGACTAAGAAACATGCTAAAATTTGGGAAAGTCAACTTTACCATCAGTTTCCTATCTCCTTGGTAATGGTGAGACTTTTTTCCCTATCTGGGGCCTGGTTTCCACTCAAAGCAGTTAACAGAGGGTGCCTTTCCATAAGTCTGCCTCCCATTAGAAACTTTGACTTAATCAGACGTTTCTTCTGACAGCACCTTACATCTCAAGAACTCAAAGCCCACGAGCACCAAGTAAGTATCCGTTTCTCCTTTGCCCAGGCCAGGGGTGGCAGGGGGACGGACCCAGAGAAAGCCAGGGAAGGTGAAACGAGAGAGGCATGCTTTGTGTCCTCTCCTCCCCGGAGTCCCTGGGTCCCACGCCTGCCTCTGTCTCGCTCATCCTGGCTTCCTCGGAGCCAGGGCTCCCCGATGACACTGCCCTCTCTGTCTGTCATTGAAGGCAAAGGAAGCGGCCAGAATCTGGGAGCATCCGGAAAACATTTCGGAGCGATGGCCATGGGCTGAGCAGTTCCCTGACTGATTCCGCCTCCCCGGGGGTGGGGGCTAGCTGCCGCCCATCATCCCAGCCCATCCTGAGCCAGAGCCTCCCCAAGGAAGGGCCGGATAAGTGTTCCATCAGTGGGCATGGAAGCCTCAACTCCATCAGCCGCCACTCGTCACTAAAGAATCGGCTGGACAGTCCACAGATCAGGAAGACGGTGACAGCAGGAAGGTCAAAAAGCTTCAATAACCACCGGCCCATGGACCCTGAGGTCATTGCACAGGTAACTGGGGGCTCTTGGGCAAATGGGTATCATGCGTCTACTCTCCCCACTGCTGCTTAGTGTCGTCCACGCTCATGATGGCGAGACTTGAGACAGAAATGTGCCCTACACATCATTCACTGAGTTCAGGCTCTGTGGGACACCTAGACCTGATAACAGGACTTTCCAAGAAATCCGTCGACCCCTCTCTCCCCAGAAAGAACTCAAAGACAGAATAAAAGAATGCGTGGTTCTTGCTCATACATGGGCTATTTGCAAGCTTGTTGTAATTTTTAAAGCTAGTAGTTACAGATGGAGAATTTCTGATGGAGCCCATTCAGCCCAGGTTTTGAGTCTTGAGACCCTGGTAGATTTCGGTGAAATTGCCCGAGTGGTGAGACTCAGAGGTGGTTCTGGCCACCTTTCCATATCAGTGTGCCATCCTCATCATCCCTGAGGCTAGTCCCTTGTTCCTAGTGATAGACCAATGACCAATCAACAGTCTGCTCCTGGTTGTGAAGGACCCAGATTACTCTGCCACCGGGGACTTGGGTACCAGAAAGGTTTCCAGCCCAGGCTTCCAGAGACAGTGGAGATGAGCCCCCTGGTTACAGGGTCTTCCGTCCGTGTATGCATCACACTGACAAATCTCTGTTTTCCATGAAATTATTAGAGATCCAGCCCCACCTCTAAAAATCCGACTCTCGGGGCCACTCCAAGCAGTTCACTCAGACGTCTCTCCCAACTCTATAACTTTCATTAGACCAGGTAGGAACTAAGGGCTCACTGCTGGCCTTTTTTGTCTCAACCGAGTTGAGAGTCCCCTCACCCCAACTTCCAGGGGCAATAGAGACCGGGTGTGGTCTCTATTGGCTTAATTGTGGTGCTCTGCTTAGGGAGGGTATGCCTGGCAAGCACAGTATTAAGCTACGGGTCTGAGATGTCTTGCTTGGCTAGCCTTCTGTTTCCGTGTCCCCCCTTAAGCTCTTGGCTGCACTCTGCCTTGCACTCCAGGAATCCTCCCAGCTCCCTCTTTGGCCAGGTGTTAGGAATGTCGGGATAGCTACCTAGATAACTCTAGCTGCAGAACAGGACCAAGGAGGGAGACAGAGTTCTTTCTGAACAATTTTAAGGTTTGAGAGCATCGGAGGAATGAGTGAAATTGAACCACTGTCAACAGAAAGCATGGATCATCCTATAGGTCTTTGCTTAAAACTTTTGCATGTGACTTTAATCCCAAGGGAGGAGTCGTGTGGTTGTTTGGGGGTGCCAGACAGAGTGTGTGGAGAGGAGCGGAGAGAGCTGGGAGGTCTTCCTGGGAGGCAGCTGGCTGCATACAAAGGGTCTTTGGTTCTGTCTTGAGCCCCTGAGCTAGGGCTGCTGTTTCCTATCTGGAGTAGTGACCTGATGGAGATTGGCCTGTGCGGGCTCTGGCTCCCCCTCCTGGTCACTCCTTGGTCCCATGATGATGGGTGGAAGGAAATGGCTTCATCAAGATGGACACTCTCATGGGGTTGGGTGGGCCAGGGTGGGAGTTGGGGAGTGTCCTGACGAATCCTCGGGGCCAGGGCTCTTGAACCGTCCCTCAGCCCTTGAGGAGGAAGGACTAACCCTCATAACCTTTGGCCTTTAAAGTCCAAGATAACAAAGATCATACTTCATCTCTACCACTTTTTTTTTTAATCCTGATTATGTACAGTTTCAAGCACGAGTAGAATATGCACCCCCTGGATAGTGAATCCCATGTACTCAGGACCAAACTCGTGGCCACTCCTAATTCATCCACCTTTCCTCTCCCTGCTGGATTACATGTCATCTCATCCAGGTGGCTCAATAGCACAGAATCTGCCTGCCAAGCAGGAGACATGGGTTCCATCCTTGGGTCAGGAAGATCCCCTGGAGAAAGAAATGGGAGCGCACTCCAGTATTCTTGTCTGGGAAATTCCAGGGACAGAGGGGCCTGCTGGGCTCTAGTCCATGGGGTTGCAAAAAAGTCAGATATGACTTAGCGAACAAACAAAAACCAAAAAACATCCAGAAATACATCAGTGCATGTGTGTAAAACCTGAGGGCTGTATTTAAAAAGGATCTCAACCACTCTGTCTAGAGGGGAGAAAAACATCATGAGGCTGAAGGTCCTTCCCTCCCATCTGAACACCCACATGGTAAGGGGTTTGGGCCGGATAAAATCATCCGGACATCTCCTTGCAGGTGATTTCTCCACGATTCGGGCCCCGTTGTTGGAACAGGACCTTGGCGGGGGGCTTCCCTCCCCTTGAGCCTCACCCGCTCCCTTCCCGTCCGCAGGATATTGAGGCGACCATGAACTCTGCGCTGAACGAGCTGCGGGAGCTGGAGCGGCAGAGCAGCGTCAAGCACACCCCGGACGTGGTTCTGGACACCTTGGAGCCCCTCAAGACCTCCCCCGTGGTGGCCCCCACTTCGGAGCCCTCCAGCCCCCTGCACACCCAGCTCCTCAAGGACCCCGAGCCCGCCTTCCAGCGCAGCGCCAGCACGGCGGGGGACATCGCCTGCGCCTTCCGGCCCGTCAAGTCTGTCAAGATGGCGGCGCCCGTCAAGCCTCCGGCCACGCGGCCCAAGCCCGCCGTCTTCCCCAAAACGAACGCGCCCAGCCCCGGCGTCAGCTCCTCCGCCTCCGCACAGTCCACTGACAAGTCTTGTACTGTCTGAGGGGCGTAATTTAATTATCCTAGACAAGGGGACTAGAGGGACTGACTGTTATTAAAAACCTTCCTATTTAACTAGCTTGGGGACTCCAGTTGAAACTTAGGTTCTAAGTTGTTCTTGCCTTCCCGTCACCCAAAACCTTGAGAATGAAGCCCTCGTTACCGCCCTGCCCCCAGCCCCCTGCTGCCCCCAGTCGTGGTGACCCAGCCAGCTACAGTACCGCAGCCCTTAGGTTAGCCGGAGCTGGACCTGCCCGCCGGCAGTCACTGTGAAGTCCTGCAGGGCGCCGCGCGGGCCCTGGGCTCGCAGCTCAAGCCCCGCGGACGCACGGGCCGCCTGAGCAGACGCGGGCCGCCCGCAGCGGCTCTCGGTGGCGTCTTGTATTGGGTACTGGTTATAGAGGGTCATGTACAGTCCATGCTCCGTTTTACACACACACACGCACACACACACACACAATAGAGGGTCATGTACAGTCCATGCTCCGTTTTACACACACACAGACAAGCACACACACACACGCACGCACACACACACGTAGATTTTTCTAGGCTCTGGCATGTGTAGCCTCCCCTGGTCCTAGATAGACCGCCTCTTTGTAAGTTATTGTGGCAGTTCACACAGGAGCCACCAGGGGTCTCTGTTTCCGTTACAAATCTCATTCTGTTTGGGCCAGAGAACCTAGCCTTTGCAATCTCTCCACCATACGAAATTTAGCAGGATGGGACTCGATCCTGTAAACTGTCTGGGCTTGGCAGTTTCTCTCTGTCTTTTTTCTATTGGTGTGAATTGGTCATTGGTGTTTGCTTTTGCTCTCCTCCATTCTCTGGAACTACAACCCAATCTTATTATGGAACTTCTAAAGTTTTTCTGAATGTATAGACATTTCTTGGGGTCCTATCTTTGTCTCTGATGGACCATTTTCCATTTAAGACATTTTCCTGTATAAGACAGTTTTATAGTTGGTTCCTTTTAGGGTAAAGAGTCTTAAGACAGTTTTATTGTATTTGTGGCAGGTTTGGAAAAGGTAAGAAATGGGTCCTTCCTCCCACTTTTTTGGGTACTTAAGACATAAGATTTATTATCCTATTAAAAATTAAATTCAGCTTTGCTAATCCTAAAATCATTCCCAAATGAAAATTTATTCTAAGTTTACCACCTAGTTGGGACCAATGGGGCTTAGGAGCCTTAGTTAGATTAAAGAGACACAGAGCCCCTTAAAACTGATCTCTGTTTATCTGGACAAGGACACTAAGAGAACTCTGGCCCCATGAGCTTTAAAGTCTTTCCAAGACCTGAATGTAAGAAAATCAAAAATTGGATGCTGACTCTTCTGGACTCCCTTTGGCCTTTATGGTTCTCCTCCAAAAAGCAAAAATCTCATCTGCTATAATCACTCCCCACATCTGGTGCCCACAGTCCCAGCTCCCCCAGCTCTCCCAGCATCATGCTGTCCCAGGGAGACCAGAGCTAGGGATGGGCACACCCCAGGCTCACCGGTCTCAGACAACTACTTGAGTTAAAGCTGAAACCCATTCCTCCTCTTTGTTTTCTGGTGTTTAAAACTGCGCTTTTTGCCTTGTTTTTCACAGTTTGGGAAAGATAATGGGTTGCCATTCAGATAGGAAAATCTAAATTGTCTTAACTTTGGCCTAAAAGATCCTTTTCAAATTAACATTTGGAAGCTGGTAGTCATCTCTATGAAAAGAGGTAGGGTTTTCCTCCTTCAGCGTGAAGGAAGAGAGGAGCTCTATGGAAAGTTGCCAGTTAGAAAAGTAGCCTGCAGCATCAGGAAAATCATCCCACAGGCCAGGGTGGAAAGATGGAGCGCTCTTTCAGTGAGTGTGTCGGCCTGTGAGAGGCAACCCACAGTCCTCTGGATCCTCAGCTTCTTTGCTCTGTGTGGTGGCCTGTCCTTGTATGTCACCAGAACTTATGCAGGCCCTGAGCCAAGAGAGGGCTTTCATAGCCAAGGATCTGTCTCCTTGCTGAAAATGAAACCCCGCCCTTCCCTTGACATTCCTTCTGATCCGACTGGCCAAAATCGGTGCCCATACCTGCCCTTTTGCTCTTTTCCTGGCACGTCCTTCTCTTAAGAAAGAAAAGGCAAAACTTCCTTAATGACAACACCTGGGACCTGTTCTGTTGCTCCTGCCTTAGGTCTCTTTCAGCCCTGCACCTGACGTGGGTCCACCATCCCCACAGTCAGGGTCCATCTGCTGGTCTGCATCACGGACTGGACGGTGTGTGTGTGCTCATCGGCTACCCCCTCTCTGGGCACTGAGTTGTCTTTCCCCCTCTGGTGCTCCTGACACTGGTGAGATGGTCCTGCCCCGAGGACTAGGAACCCCAGGAGGAGAGTCCTTCTCAGCAGAGCTCATTGCAGTCAACTGGAATCGAGGTTACACACTGTGATTTTTACACCGAAAAGCCAAGCAGAGCTGGCCACCCAGGGTCTCGGGAGACCAGTCTTCCTCAGATTAGCTTCCTAAACCAGCATGATGCTTCAAAGAGCCCCACTCTGCCCCTGGAGGCCTGGATCCTTTTCCTGGTGTGGACTCTGATGGGTCAGTCTTTGGGACACAGAGGTGGGGTGGAGCTACCAGCATCCCAGTTTGGAAAAGAGAGGAGTTTGCAGCCAGCAGCCTGTAAACTGGAAACACTGGTCTCAGCCAACCTCCTCAGGGCGCCCTGGTTTCTCCCCAAAGAGATGAGGAGAGATGACGCCAGCAACAGGATGAACAGACCACTGGAAGGGCTGGTGTATATGTACTTCATATTCAGAAGAGAAGTTAGATCTTCCAGGGAATTGCAATGTTGTGACGTCTGACTTGTATGTCACGTTTGTGTAAAATGGTATATTCTTTAAAATAGTGTTGATAACTGGAATATTGTATGTATGCTTGGAGATGCTTTGTGTGAACCTAAGACTGTCACTCAACAGATGTTGGATTGGGGAAAATCCAAAGCACAACTTCGAAATAAAATACATTTTTAGGTTTCGATGCTGCGGTTTCTATCCCTTCTCCACTCCTTGACATCTCCAATCCAGGAGTCCCGCTGTCCGGGAGGGATTTTGATTCGTCTGCAGTTAACAGAGCCCTGCCTGGCAACAGGAGAGATGGGCTGACCTCAGGAGCCAGCCATCTCCTCCCTTCCCCAGCAAGACACGGCAGAGGTGCATTTGGAGTGTGGATTTTTTTCCCCCAGCATTTTCATCTAGCCCATGCGTGGAAGCTAAGAGACTGTGTAGCAGGTCTTCCAGCCTCTCCATTGGGCAGTCTGTTGCCATGAGAACCATTTCCTTCACAGAATCCACCTCTGCTGTTTTCAGTGAGGACTGTTCTCATTGCTTTCTCTAGTCAGATTTCCCCACTTGCAGGAGTGGAGCCTGCAAAGTTGCTTGGAAGCTTTACCAGCCACAACCGAGGTTGACTGAAGGTTTTACTTCTTCCATAATCAAAGCCCTGGGTCATTCTGCCCTTGGCAGCCCCCTGCCTCTGCAAGAAGGGCTGACGCACGTGTTTGTGCTGCTGGTGGAGGTTGGGAGGCAATGCTTTCTCTCCCTTAGATTTTGACTCCAGCAGATCATAAATCAAGGATGACGTTATTCAAAGGTAGTCGTTTGAAATGCATCCTGGAGCCCCTCTGGCCCACACTTAGGTTTAGTAGCTCACTCTCATGCTGGAGGCCCCTGGGGTGGGTCAGATCTCATAGCCAGTGTTGAAGGCTCACACCGGGTGTCCTGTCCTGGACACGTTACATCCCCTCTCAGGTTTGCCGTCACCACCTGTTTCTGGTATATTTTTTGTTCAGCTTTCTCATGCCCTTCTAACATGTCATCTCTTCTCCCTCGTTTTATTGTAAAGCTCCAGCTTGACCCTCTCTTGCTGAGCCCTTGGTCTTGGTTAAGTCAGAGTTGAAGCTGTTCTGCCTCTGTGCTGTGGATGACTTATCACTCCTGACAGCAGGTTACGAGCTGTGAGATGGAGCTCGCGCTTAAGCTGTGAGCAGAGGACCCAAAAGCCTTTTCAGGGAGTCCTGAGGCATAGGCTGGAGAAGGTACTGGCGACCCACTCCAGTGTTCTTGCCTGGAAAATCCCATGGACGGAGGAGGCTGGTGGGCTGCCGTCTGTGGGGTCGCACAGAGTCGGACACGACTGATGCGACTTAGCAGCAGCAGCAGCAAAGCATAGGCGGGTGATCCTTTTGGGGTCCCCTTATCTCCCCATATTCTGACAGGAGCATGATAGAAACTGGTGATGATGAACACAGTCAAAAAACACTCATTTGATCTAAATAGAAACCAAAAAAAGAAGACCAGGCGGGTCTAAATTGAGGAAATAGTCCTTATGATGATCTAACTTAAATGTGTATACCCATAGGCATATGAAGCTTCCTTTCACTCAGGAGTCAGAACCCCTGCATATGACACGTGCCAAAGACTTCCACTAGGCAGTTAAGCCCCACTGTGCACCAGGCACTGTGATACAGCGTTGAACAGGAGAAATAGATAATAGAGCTTTCTGGTTTCAGGGAGGACAGAGAAATAAGCAAAATAAGTGTTACTCTATAAGTAAGATAGTGAGTGCCAGGGGAAAGAAGTAGAAAATTACTCAAGAATTCCGCTTGGCCTGGTCAAACTGAAATGACTCTTAGGCATCCAGGTGGAAATATCAAATAACTCTTGGATATGGAGATTTAGATACAGATCATCAGTTCAGTTCAGTTCAGTCGCTCAGTCGTGTCCAACTCTTTGCGACCCCATGAATTGCAGCACGCCAGGCCTCCCTGCCCATCACCGACTCCCTGAGTTCACTCAGATTCACGTCCATTGAGTCCGTGATGCCATCCAGCCATCTCATCCTCTGTCGTCCCCTTCTCCTCCTGCCCCCAATCCCTCCCAGCATCAGAGTCTTTTCCAATGAGTCAACTCTTCGCAAGAGGTGGCCAAAGTACTGGAGTTTCAGCTTTAGCATCAGTCCTTCCAAAGAAATCCGAGGGCTAATCTCCTTCAGAATGGACTGGTTGGATCTCCTTGCAGTCCAAGGGACTCTCAAGAGTCTTCTCCAACACCACAGTTCAGAAGCATCAATTCTTCGGCGCTCAGCCTTCTTCACAGTCCAATTCCCACATCCATACACATACCTGAACACAAATGTAGAAGCTATTATGTTGTAGACATTCAAACTAGGAGATTCCCAGGAAGAACACACAAATGGAGGGAAAGAGAAGGTCCCAATAATTAGAGATCCAGCAGAGAAGAAGCCGGCAGAGAGGGCGGTGGGAGTGAGTGACAGAGGCAGGTGGCTGGGGAGTCGCAGAAATCCCAGAGGGAAGACGTGCTGCAACAAGGATCGGCTGTAGATGAGGCCAGTGGAGAAAGGTCACGCTTGTCAACAGCATGCACCTTAGAGGGGAAACGAGCTGACCAGAGTGAGCTGGCAGCACACGAGAAGGGTCGGGACGTGGGGGGTCAAGGTCCTGGCAGTTCATTCAAGGCTTTGCTTTGAATGCTTATCACGCAGTCATGTCCGCCTCTTTCCGACCCCAGGGACAGGGGAGCCTGGCGGGCTACAGTCCCTGATTCTTGCCTGATTCTCCAGGCAAGAATCCAGGAGTGGCTTGCCATTTCCTTCTCTAGGTTGCTTTGAATGGTGGCGTATCAAAAGAGGTCAAGGGCCAGGTTTTTCTTTTTAAAATGGACAGTATGGGGGCAGGTTTGCTCAAGGGCAGGACTCAGTAGAATGAGAGTGAAATTACGGAGTGCAGATGGAAGGGCCGCCCGGGCCAGAGAAGAGGCGCTTCGCCCGACTCAGGGGAGGGGAGGTGGGGAGCGGAGGTGGGCTGGGAAGAGGAGGGCGTTGCCTGTCCATCACTTCTTTATTTCCAGCAAAATTAGAGGCAAAGCCTCTAGCTGAGCGCGTGGGAGAGGATGACGAAGAGGAGGTCTGGAGCATTAGCAGGATGAGTGACGCGCTCACTTTTCCACACCAAGGATGACCGCGCACGGTGGCCTGGTGAGCCCGCCACCAGCAGCCTGGCCCTGACGGCAAGTCTGTCCCTCCTTCCCCTCCCAGAGACCTCCTCGCGCAGCCCTTCAGAAACGCCTGCTGAGGACTCGCTGCTGCCCCTTCCACAAACCCCCGCCCTTGCCTGCCTCTTCTCCGCTCTAAGGCGCGGGCAGGTGAGGCAGCTGACAGCTGCAGCCACGTCCGGCCAGAAAAGGCAGCCAGCATCTATTCAGACCCTCCCGGGTAGTGGGCTCTGCACCTCGTTTTGTTTCCACACTGAATGGATGAGAACGATCAGAGGACTTGCTCAAGGCAAGTGAGGTCTCGACTCAAACTTCAGATGGCAAAGCCCTGCCCTTCCTGCGACCCCACCTGGCCTCCCTCTGGAGCAGCAGACCTGCGCTTTCTCCTGGAGAGCTGCCATCAGAGACCCCCAACACCCGACCCTGGGTCCTTTTGCTTCCTCTGAGTTGCCACTTCTACGTCGACGACTCCTCAGAGCCACTCAGGAGAATGTGATGAGGCCTCTCACAGGCTCCCTCTTCCCCTCAGAAGCTCCCCAGTGTCCTCAGATTCAACAAGGGCCAGGTTGCCCAGCTGGGACCAGCGGCTCCAAACCACAGGCCAGACCCTTGCTCATTCTGTCCACGGGGGGGTGTGGCCTCCCAGAGGATGCCGGCGGGGCTCGGAGTCCCTGCGTGGCAGCGCCGCCCACCGCACACGCCTGCGGCTCTGCATGCTTTCCCGAGGCCCGCACCACCGAACCTCCAACCCCCTCCACTCTGCCCAACCCTCCTCCCTCCAGAGTCTGGTTGAGTATCTTTTCTTCCCACAAACATTTCTCGGTCATCAGCGGTCCCTCCTCCCCGCAGACCCCCTCTGCCAAGTTCACAAAGTCACTCCCTGCTGAAGCCTTTCTCACGGCCTTCACCACGCTCCTGGCAGTGGGGTTGGGGGTGCCTAGGTCTCCCCTTCTGTCTTCAGCACACACAGGGCCGGCTTCCTGGTAGATGCTAGGCACACAGTCATTGCACCCAAGAGCAACGGTGCTGGTGAGGACCAGACAGCCTCACTGGGGGCAAATGAGTCGAGCTTTAGCCATAAGCTGGCTAAACTGCAAATCTCAGTGACTTAAAACATCCCTTCCTTGTGGGCCAGCGTCACGCAGGGACCCAGACTGATCACCACATCTAACCGAGTCACACTGTCACAGGGGCTGGCGGGGCGGGGGGCGGGGGGGGGTGGCGCGGGAGTGGGGGTGCTGTTCTACGTCAGCAATTAAATGGTTTGGTTAAGAACACACACATGGGGACTTCCCTGGCAGCGCAGTGTGCAAGAATCCACGTGCCAGTGCAGGAGATACAGGTTTGATCCCTGATCCAGGAAGATTCCGCGTGCTGCCAGAGCAGCTAAGCCTGTGCGCCACGACTGCTGAGCCCGAGCTCTAGAGGCTACCGGCTG